>NW_027077480.1:0-300000 GCF_963924675.1 Phocoena phocoena
CTCAACCAGCTCTGGGTGTAGATGTGGTCAATCCCGGTTGCATCACATGCCCTGAGTGAATTATTTAAGAATTGCTCTCTATTTCACTGTCTTTGTGTTTTGTTTTCGAAATTTATTTTGATAATGGGATTTATCGGATTTTCACTGCTGCCTTTCGGCCGCTGTACACACCCTTGATTCTCTTACGGAGACATATATATCCATGGGTTTTAAGATTCTTCCTAGTCAGGTATATTCCTAGGCGTTGAATATGTGGTGTTGGGTCCATTTCGTTGAGCAAGGAGTAGGTCTTGTCTATTACATATTTGGCTTATGGAAAGTTATCTGTGCTAATTTCAGTCTCTGGTTTTATGAAGCACCCCAACGCACCTTTCCCCATAAGCAAGCACTAGTTGGTTTTCTAAATTTGAGACCCTGTTCTGTTTTGTAATTCAGTTCATGTGTAGTCAAGTTTACATTCCGTGTATTAGTGATATCTTATGATGTTTCTTTTTCTGTGTGACGTAGTTCACGTAGAATCACCGTACCTGCATCCACTCACTATGCCGCTACGGGCCTGATGACACAGATTTCATTGCTGAGTGATATTGCATTGTACGTACGTGCCACAACTTCTTTATCCATATTTTGCTTTCTGGGATATTTACCTGTTACTGTAGACGAGCTTCTTGTGAACACAGCCGTCCCAAATATTGGGGTGGCTGTCTGTTTTTGATTTTAATTTCCGTAAGCTATAGGACCATAAGTGGAAGTGCCATAGACTGTGTTGCTTTGTTTCTTATGTGTTTCAGGAAACACCATACACTTCTCCAGGGTGGCTGCTGGCAATTTACATCCTGCCAATCAGCATAACAAGGCTCCCTGTTCTCCATATCCTGTCCTACCTTTCTGGATTTTACACTTTTTTCAGATGGCCCTCTTGCCCGGGGGGCAGTGAGACTTCATTGTAGTGCAGATTTCATTTACAGGCTTGCTTGGTTGGCCAAAAAGGGCGTATGCGTTTTTTCCTGAATATATTCAGGAAAAAACGCATACGCCCTTTTTGGCCAAGTGCATCATTGTCGACGTTCTGCCTCTTTTCCTATGCTTTCAGGGCAATTCCAGTCTACCCCCTGCAATCGTTTTCCTGAAATTCTGCCCCGCTTTCAAGTCCCCTTCGCAGGCTTACTTCAATATATTTTTGGAGGATAGCTGTCATTTATAACTCTGCAGGTTTGTGAATTACAGTGCCCCTGAGCTCCTTTCTTCAACTCGCTTTCTTGTGAACTGGGCACAAAACCACAGGATTGCTTCAGGCCCTAATCTGTTTCGGGCAGGGCATGCTGAGCCTTTGGTAAATTCCTCTTCCTGGTGGGAAATGAGCGTTACATTTGCCCGTGCAGACACCTACAGCTAGTCTCTCATTGGTTCTCCCTATTCCTGTTCATCTTGCACAGAAATTGCAAGCTGTGCCAAACAGGAGGTTACAGGCACTGACTCTCCAAGCAGGGAGACTGTTAGTAAATCATCTGGAATGGTGAACCCGAGGACCAGGATACGAAAACTGAGATGCATTTTAAATCATTTCCCCATAACACGGTGGACCATACTGTGGGTTTCACATGCATGTTTTAGCTGGAGGAAGAATCCCTTGAACCTGAAGAGTTGGGACCCATGGAATAGGTACCATACAGTATGACTTCAAAGGGTGTGCATTTGCTCACCTAAACTCACCAATGCTATCAGCCTGAAGTGTCCAGCCTTATGTCTCAACCAGCTCTGGGTGTAGATGTGGTCAATCCCGGTTGCATCACATGCCCTGAGTGAATTATTTAAGAATTGCTCTCTATTTCACTGTCTTTGTGTTTTGTTTTCGAAATTTATTTTGATAATGGGATTTATCGGATTTTCACTGCTGCCTTTCGGCCGCTGTACACACCCTTGATTCTCTTACGGAGACATATATATCCATGGGTTTTAAGATTCTTCCTAGTCAGGTATATTCCTAGGCGTTGAATATGTGGTGTTGGGTCCATTTCGTTGAGCAAGGAGTAGGTCTTGTCTATTACATATTGGGCTTATGGAAAGTTATCTGTGCTAATTTCAGTCTCTGGTTTTATGAAGCACCCCAAGGCACCTTTCCCCATAAGCAAGCACTAGTTGGTTTTCTAAATTTGAGACCCTGTTCTGTTTTGTAATTCAGTTCATGTGTAGTCAAGTTTACATTCCGTGTATTAGTGATATCTTATGATGTTTCTTTTTCTGTGTGACGTAGTTCACGTAGAATCACCGTACCTGCATCCACTCACTATGCCGCTATGGGCCTGATGACACAGATTTCATTGCTGAGTGATATTGCATTGTACGTACGTGCCACAAGTTCTTTATCCATTTTTTGCTTTCTGGGATATTTACCTGATACTGTAGACGAGCTTCTTGTGAACACAGCCGTCTCAAATATTGGGGTGGCTGTCTGTTTTTGATTTTAATTTCCGTAAGCTATAGGACCATAAGTGGAAGTGCCATAGGCTGTGTTGCTTTGTTTCTTTCGTGTTTCAGGAAACACCATACACTTCTCCAGGGTGGCTGCTGGCAATTTACATCCTGCCAATCAGCATAACAAGGCTCCCTGTTCTCCATATCCTGTCCTACCTTTCTGGATTTTACACTTTTTTCAGATGGCCCTTTTGCCAGGGGGGCAGTGAGACTTCATTGTAGTGCAGATTTCATTTACAGGCTTGCTTGGTTGGCCAAAAAGGGCGTATGCGTTTTTTCCTGAATATATTCAGGAAAAAACGCATACGCCCTTTTTGGCCAAGTGCATCATTGTTGACGTTCTGCCTCTTTTCCTATGCTTTCAGGGCAATTCCAGTCTACCCCCTGCAATCGTTTTCCTGAAATTCTGCCCCGCTTTCAAGTCCCCTTCGCAGGCTTACTTCAATATATTTTTGGAGGAAAGCTGTCATTTATAACTGTGCAGGTTTGTGAATTACAGTGCCCCTGAGCTCCTTTCTTCAACTCGCTTTCTTGTGAGCTGGGCACAAAACCGCAGGATTGCTTCAGGCCCTAATCTGTTTCCAGCAGGGCACACTGAGCCTTTGTTTAATTCCTCTTCCTGGTGGGCAATGAGCGTTACATTTGCCCGTGCAGACACCTACAGCTAGTCTCTCATTGGTTCTCCCTATTCCTGTTCATTTTGCA
Source organism: Phocoena phocoena (assembly GCF_963924675.1). Lineage (NCBI taxonomy): Eukaryota > Metazoa > Chordata > Mammalia > Artiodactyla > Phocoenidae > Phocoena > Phocoena phocoena. Next base: position 3,181 of record NW_027077480.1, read on the forward strand.
CAGAAATTGCAAGCTGTGCCAAAGAGGAGGTTAAAGGCACTGACTCTCCAAGCGGGGAGAGTGTTAGTAAAGCATCTGGAATGGTGAACCCGAGGACCAGGATACGAAAACTGAGATGCATTTTAAATCATTTCCCAATCACATGGTGGACGATACTCTTGGTTTCCCATGCATGTTTTAGCTGGAGGAAGAATCCCTTGAACCTGGAGAGTTGGGACCCATGGAATGGGTACCATGCAGTATGACTTCAAAGGGTCTGCATTTGCTCACCGAAACTCACCAATGCTATCAGCCTGAAGTGTCCAGCCTTATGTCTCAACCAGCTCTGGGTGTAGATGTGTTAAATCCCGGTTGCATCACATGCCCTGAGTGAATTATTTAAGAATTGCTCTCTATTTCACGGTCTTTATGATTTTTTTTTGAAATTTATTTTGATAATGGGATTTATCGGATTTTCACTGCTGCGTTTATGCCGCTGTACACACGCTTGATTCTCTTACGGAGACATATATATCCATGGGTTTTAAGATTCTTCCTAGTCAGGTATATTCCTAGGCGTTGAATATGTGGTGTTGGGTCCATTTCGTTGAGCAAGGAGTAGGTCTTGTCTATTACATATTTGGCTTATGGAAAGTTATCTGTGCTAATTTCAGTCTCTGGTTTTATGAAGCACCCCAACGCACCTTTCCCCATAAGCAAGCACTAGTTGGTTTTCTAAATTTGAGACCCTGTTCTGTTTTGTAATTCAGTTCATGTGTAGTCAAGTTTACATTCCGTGTATTAGTGATATCTTATGATGTTTCTTTTTCTGTGTGACGTAGTTCACATAGAATCACCGTACCTGCATCCACTCACTATGCCGCTACGGGCCTGATGACACAGATTTCATTGCTGAGTGATATTGCATTGTACGTACGTGCCACAACTTCTTTATCCATATTTTGCTTTCTGGGATATTTACCTGTTACTGTAGACGAGCTTCTTGTGAACACAGCCGTCCCAAATATTGGGGTGGCTGTCTGTTTTTGATTTTAATTTCCGTAAGCTATAGGACCATAAGTGGAAGTGCCATAGACTGTGTTGCTTTGTTTCTTATGTGTTTCAGGAAACACCATACACTTCTCCAGGCTGGCTGCTGGCAATTTACATCCTGCCAATCAGCATAACAAGGCTCCCTGTTCTCCATATCCTGTCCTACCTTTCTGGATTTTACACTTTTTTCAGATGGCCCTCTTGCCCGGGGGGCAGTGAGACTTCATTGTAGTGCAGATTTCCTTTACAGGCTTGCTTGGTTGGCCAAAAAGGGCGTATGCGTTTTTTCCTGAATATATTCAGGAAAAAACGCATACGCCCTTTTTGGCCAAGTGCATCATTGTCGACGTTCTGCCTCTTTTCCTATGCTTTCAGGGCAATTCCAGTCTACCCCCTGCAATCGTTTTCCTGAAATTCTGCCCCGCTTTCAAGTCCCCTTCGCAGGCTTACTTCAATATATTTTTGGAGGATAGCTGTCATTTATAACTCTGCAGGTTTGTGAATTACAGTGCCCCTGAGCTCCTTTCTTCAACTCGCTTTCTTGTGAACTGGGCACAAAACCACAGGATTGCTTCAGGCCCTAATCTGTTTCGGGCAGGGCATGCTGAGCCTTTGGTAAATTCCTCTTCCTGGTGGGAAATGAGCGTTACATTTGCCCGTGCAGACACCTACAGCTAGTCTCTCATTGGTTCTCCCTATTCCTGTTCATCTTGCACAGAAATTGCAAGCTGTGCCAAACAGGAGGTTACAGGCACTGACTCTCCAAGCAGGGAGACTGTTAGTAAATCATCTGGAATGGTGAACCCGAGGACCAGGATACGAAAACTGAGATGCATTTTAAATCATTTCCCCATAACACGGTGGACCATACTGTGGGTTTCACATGCATGTTTTAGCTGGAGGAAGAATCCCTTGAACCTGAAGAGTTGGGACCCATGGAATAGGTACCATACAGTATGACTTCAAAGGGTGTGCATTTGCTCACCTAAACTCACCAATGCTATCAGCCTGAAGTGTCCAGCCTTATGTCTCAACCAGCTCTGGGTGTAGATGTGGTCAATCCCGGTTGCATCACATGCCCTGAGTGAATTATTTAAGAATTGCTCTCTATTTCACTGTCTTTGTGTTTTGTTTTCGAAATTTATTTTGATAATGGGATTTATCGGATTTTCACTGCTGCCTTTCGGCCGCTGTACACACCCTTGATTCTCTTACGGAGACATATATATCCATGGGTTTTAAGATTCTTCCTAGTCAGGTATATTCCTAGGCGTTGAATATGTGGTGTTGGGTCCATTTCGTTGAGCAAGGAGTAGGTCTTGTCTATTACATATTGGGCTTATGGAAAGTTATCTGTGCTAATTTCAGTCTCTGGTTTTATGCAGCACCCCAAGGCACCTTTCCCCATAAGCAAGCACTAGTTGGTTTTCTAAATTTGAGACCCTTTTCTATTTTGTAATTCAGTTCATGTGTAGTCAAGTTTACATTCCGTGTATTCGTGATATCTTATGATGTTTCTTTTTCTGTGTGACGTAGTTCACGTAGAATCACCGTACCTGCATCCACTCACTATGCCGCTATGGGCCTGATGACACAGATTTCATTGCTGAGTGATATTGCATTGTACGTACGTGCCACAAGTTCTTTATCCATTTTTTGCTTTCTGGGATATTTACCTGATACTGTAGACGAGCTTCTTGTGAACACAGCCGTCTCAAATATTGGGGTGGCTGTCTGTTTTTGATTTTAATTTCCGTAAGCTATAGGACCATAAGTGGAAGTGCCATAGGCTGTGTTGCTTTGTTTCTTTCGTGTTTCAGGAAACACCATACACTTCTCCAGGGTGGCTGCTGGCAATTTACATCCTGCCAATCAGCATAACAAGGCTCCCTGTTCTCCATATCCTGTCCTACCTTTCTGGATTTTACACTTTTTTCAGATGGCCCTTTTGCCAGGGGGGCAGTGAGACTTCATTGTAGTGCAGATTTCATTTACAGGCTTGCTTGGTTGGCCAAAAAGGGCGTATGCGTTTTTTCCTGAATATATTCAGGAAAAAACGCATACGCCCTTTTTGGCCAAGTGCATCATTGTCGACGTTCTGCCTCTTTTCCTATGCTTTCAGGGCAATTCCAGTCTACCCCCTGCAATCGTTTTCCTGAAATTCTGCCCCGCTTTCAAGTCCCCTTCGCAGGCTTACTTCAATATATTTTTGGAGGAAAGCTGTCATTTATAACTCTGCAGGTTTGTGAATTACAGTGCCCCTGAGCTCCTTTCTTCAACTCGCTTTCTTGTGAGCTGGGCACAAAACCGCAGGATTGCTTCAGGCCCTAATCTGTTTCCAGCAGGGCACACTGAGCCTTTGTTTAATTCCTCTTCCTGGTGGGCAATGAGCGTTACATTTGCCCGTGCAGACACCTACAGCTACTCTCTCATTGGTTCTCCCTATTCCTGTTCATTTTGCACAGAAATTGCAAGCTGTGCCAAAGAGGAGGTTAAAGGCACTGACTCTCCAAGCGGGGAGAGTGTTAGTAAAGCATCTGGAATGGTGAACCCGAGGACCAGGATACGAAAACTGAGATGCATTTTAAATCATTTCCCAATCACATGGTGGACGATACTCTTGGTTTCCCATGCATGTTTTAGCTGGAGGAAGAATCCCTTGAACCTGGAGAGTTGGGACCCATGGAATGGGTACCATGCAGTATGACTTCAAAGGGTCTGCATTTGCTCACCGAAACTCACCAATGCTATCAGCCTGAAGTGTCCAGCCTTATGTCTCAACCAGCTCTGGGTGTAGATGTGTTAAATCCCGGTTGCATCACATGCCCTGAGTGAATTATTTAAGAATTGCTCTCTATTTCACGGTCTTTATGATTTTTTTTTGAAATTTATTTTGATAATGGGATTTATCGGATTTTCACTGCTGCGTTTATGCCGCTGTACACACGCTTGATTCTCTTACGGAGACATATATATCCATGGGTTTTAAGATTCTTCCTAGTCAGGTATATTCCTAGGCGTTGAATATGTGGTGTTGGGTCCATTTCGTTGAGCAAGGAGTAGGTCTTGTCTATTACATATTTGGCTTATGGAAAGTTATCTGTGCTAATTTCAGTCTCTGGTTTTATGAAGCACCCCAACGCACCTTTCCCCATAAGCAAGCACTAGTTGGTTTTCTAAATTTGAGACCCTGTTCTGTTTTGTAATTCAGTTCATGTGTAGTCAAGTTTACATTCCGTGTATTAGTGATATCTTATGATGTTTCTTTTTCTGTGTGACGTAGTTCACGTAGAATCACCGTACCTGCATCCACTCACTATGCCGCTACGTGCCTGATGACACAGATTTCATTGCTGAGTGATACTGCATTGCACGTACGTGCCACAACTTCTTTATCCATTTTTTGCTTTCTGGGATATTTACCTGATACTGTAGACGAGCTTCTTGTGAACACAGCCGTCCCAAATATTGGGGTGGCTGTCTGTTTTTGATTTTAATTTCCGTAAGCTATAGGACCATAAGTGGAAGTGCCATAGACTGTGTTGCTTTGTTTCTTATGTGTTTCAGGAAACACCATACACTTCTCCAGGCTGGCTGCTGGCAATTTACATCCTGCCAATCAGCATAACAAGGCTCCCTGTTCTCCATATCCTGGCCTACCTTTCTGGATTTTACACTTTTTTCAGATGGCCCTCTTGCCCGGGGGGCAGTGAGACTTCATTGTAGTGCAGATTTCCTTTACAGGCTTGCTTGGTTGGCCAAAAAGGGCGTATGCGTTTTTTCCTGAATATATTCAGGAAAAAACGCATACGCCCTTTTTGGCCAAGTGCATCATTGTCGACGTTCTGCCTCTTTTCCTATGCTTTCAGGGCAATTCCAGTCTACCCCCTGCAATCGTTTTCCTGAAATTCTGCCCCGCTTTCAAGTCCCCTTCGCAGGCTTACTTCAATATATTTTTGGAGGATAGCTGTCATTTATAACTCTGCAGGTTTGTGAATTACAGTGCCCCTGAGCTCCTTTCTTCAACTCGCTTTCTTGTGAACTGGGCACAAAACCGCAGGATTGCTTCAGGCCCTAATCTGTTTCGGGCAGGGCATGCTGAGCCTTTGGTAAATTCCTCTTCCTGGTGGGAAATGAGCGTTACATTTGCCCGTGCAGACACCTACAGCTAGTCTCTCATTGGTTCTCCCTATTCCTGTTCATCTTGCACAGAAATTGCAAGCTGTGCCAAACAGGAGGTTAAAGGCACTGACTCTCCAAGCAGGGAGACTGTTAGTAAATCATCTGGAATGGTGAACCCGAGGACCAGGATACGAAAACTGAGATGCATTTTAAATCATTTCCCCATAACACGGTGGACCATACTGTGGGTTTCACATGCATGTTTTAGCTGGAGGAAGAATCCCTTGAACCTGAAGAGTTGGGACCCATGGAATAGGTACCATACAGTATGACTTCAAAGGGTGTGCATTTGCTCACCGAAACTCACCAATGCTATCAGCCTGAAGTGTCCAGCCTTATGTCTCAACCAGCTCTGGTTGTAGATGTGGTCAATCCCGGTTGCATCACATGCCCTGAGTGAATTATTTAAGAATTGCTCTCTATTTCACTGTCTTTGTGTTTTGTTTTCGAAATTTATTTTGATAATGGGATTTATCGGATTTTCACTGCTGCCTTTCGGCCGCTGTACACACCCTTGATTCTCTTACGGAGACATATATATCCATGGGTTTTAAGATTCTTCCTAGTCAGGTATATTCCTAGGCGTTGAATATGTGGTGTTGGGTCCATTTCGTTGAGCAAGGAATAGGTCTTGTCTATTACATATTGGGCTTATGGAAAGTTATCTGTGCTAATTTCAGTCTCTGGTTTTATGCAGCACCCCAAGGCACCTTTCCCCATAAGCAAGCACTAGTTGGTTTTCTAAATTTGAGACCCTTTTCTATTTTGTAATTCAGTTCATGTGTAGTCAAGTTTACATTCCGTGTATTCGTGATACCTTATGATGTTTCTTTTTCTGTGTGACGTAGTTCACGTAGAATCACCGTACCTGCATCCACTCACTATGCCGCTATGGGCCTGATGACACAGATTTCATTGCTGAGTGATATTGCATTGTACGTACGTGCCACAAGTTCTTTATCCATTTTTTGCTTTCTGGGATATTTACCTGATACTGTAGACGAGCTTCTTGTGAACACAGCCGTCTCAAATATTGGGGTGGCTGTCTGTTTTTGATTTTAATTTCCGTAAGCTATAGGACCATAAGTGGAAGTGCCATAGGCTGTGTTGCTTTGTTTCTTTCGTGTTTCAGGAAACACCATACACTTCTCCAGGGTGGCTGCTGGCAATTTACATCCTGCCAATCAGCATAACAAGGCTCCCTGTTCTCCATATCCTGTCCTACCTTTCTGGATTTTACACTTTTTTCAGATGGCCCTTTTGCCAGGGGGGCAGTGAGACTTCATTGTAGTGCAGATTTCATTTACAGGCTTGCTTGGTTGGCCAAAAAGGGCGTATGCGTTTTTTCCTGAATATATTCAGGAAAAAACGCATACGCCCTTTTTGGCCAAGTGCATCATTGTCGACGTTCTGCCTCTTTTCCTATGCTTTCAGGGCAATTCCAGTCTACCCCCTGCAATCGTTTTCCTGAAATTCTGCCCCTCTTTCAAGTCCCCTTCGCAGGCTTACTTCAATATATTTTTGGAGGAAAGCTGTCATTTATAACTCTGCAGGTTTGTGAATTACAGTGCCCCTGAGCTCCTTTCTTCAACTCGCTTTCTTGTGAGCTGGGCACAAAACCGCCTGATTGCTTCAGGCCCTAATCTGTTTCCAGCAGGGCACACTGAGCCTTTGTTTAATTCCTCTTCCTGGTGGGCAATGAGCGTTACATTTGCCCGTGCAGACACCTACAGCTAGTCTCTCATTGGTTCTCCCTATTCCTGTTCATTTTGCACAGAAATTGCAAGCTGTGCCAAAGAGGAGGTTAAAGGCACTGACTCTCCAAGCGGGGAGAGTGTTAGTAAAGCATCTGGAATGGTGAACCCGAGGACCAGGATACGAAAACTGAGATGCATTTTAAATCATTTCCCAATCACATGGTGGACGATACTCTTGGTTTCCCATGCATGTTTTAGCTGGAGGAAGAATCCCTTGAACCTGGAGAGTTGGGACCCATGGAATGGGTACCATGCAGTATGACTTCAAAGGGTCTGCATTTGCTCACCGAAACTCACCAATGCTATCAGCCTGAAGTGTCCAGCCTTATGTCTCAACCAGCTCTGGGTGTAGATGTGTTAAATCCCGGTTGCATCACATGCCCTGAGTGAATTATTTAAGAATTGCTCTCTATTTCACTGTCTTTATGATTTTTTTTTGAAATTTATTTTGATAATGGGATTTATCGGATTTTCACTGCTGCGTTTATGCCGCTGTACACACGCTTGATTCTCTTACGGAGACATATATATCCATGGGTTTTAAGATTCTTCCTAGTCAGGTATATTCCTAGGCGTTGAATATGTGGTGTTGGGTCCATTTCGTTGAGCAAGGAGTAGGTCTTGTCTATTACATATTTGGCTTATGGAAAGTTATCTGTGCTAATTTCAGTCTCTGGTTTTATGAAGCACCCCAACGCACCTTTCCCCATAAGCAAGCACTAGTTGGTTTTCTAAATTTGAGACCCTGTTCTGTTTTGTAATTCAGTTCATGTGTAGTCAAGTTTACATTCCGTGTATTAGTGATATCTTATGATGTTTCTTTTTCTGTGTGACGTAGTTCACGTAGAATCACCGTACCTGCATCCACTCACTATGCCGCTACGGGCCTGATGACACAGATTTCATTGCTGAGTGATATTGCATTGTACGTACGTGCCACAACTTCTTTATCCATATTTTGCTTTCTGGGATATTTACCTGTTACTGTAGACGAGCTTCTTGTGAACACAGCCGTCCCAAATATTGGGGTGGCTGTCTGTTTTTGATTTTAATTTCCGTAAGCTATAGGACCATAAGTGGAAGTGCCATAGACTGTGTTGCTTTGTTTCTTATGTGTTTCAGGAAACACCATACACTTCTCCAGGCTGGCTGCTGGCAATTTACATCCTGCCAATCAGCATAACAAGGCTCCCTGTTCTCCATATCCTGTCCTACCTTTCTGGATTTTACACTTTTTTCAGATGGCCCTCTTGCCCGGGGGGCAGTGAGACTTCATTGTAGTGCAGATTTCCTTTACAGGCTTACTTGGTTGGCCAAAAAGGGCGTATGCGTTTTTTCCTGAATATATTCAGGAAAAAACGCATACGCCCTTTTTGGCCAAGTGCATCATTGTCGACGTTCTGCCTCTTTTCCTATGCTTTCAGGGCAATTCCAGTCTACCCCCTGCAATCGTTTTCCTGAAATTCTGCCCCGCTTTCAAGTCCCCTTCGCAGGCTTACTTCAATATATTTTTGGAGGATAGCTGTCATTTATAACTCTGCAGGTTTGTGAATTACAGTGCCCCTGAGCTCCTTTCTTCAACTCGCTTTCTTGTGAACTGGGCACAAAACCGCAGGATTGCTTCAGGCCCTAATCTGTTTCGGGCAGGGCATGCTGAGCCTTTGGTAAATTCCTCTTCCTGGTGGGAAATGAGCGTTACATTTGCCCGTGCAGACACCTACAGCTAGTCTCTCATTGGTTCTCCCTATTCCTGTTCATCTTGCACAGAAATTGCAAGCTGTGCCAAACAGGAGGTTAAAGGCACTGACTCTCCAAGCAGGGAGACTGTTAGTAAATCATCTGGAATGGTGAACCCGAGGACCAGGATACGAAAACTGAGATGCATTTTAAATCATTTCCCCATAACACGGTGGACCATACTGTGGGTTTCACATGCATGTTTTAGCTGGAGGAAGAATCCCTTGAACCTGAAGAGTTGGGACCCATGGAATAGGTACCATACAGTATGACTTCAAAGGGTGTGCATTTGCTCACCTAAACTCACCAATGCTATCAGCCTGAAGTGTCCAGCCTTATGTCTCAACCAGCTCTGGGTGTAGATGTGGTCAATCCCGGTTGCATCACATGCCCTGAGTGAATTATTTAAGAATTGCTCTCTATTTCACTGTCTTTGTGTTTTGTTTTCGAAATTTATTTTGATAATGGGATTTATCGGATTTTCACTGCTGCCTTTCGGCCGCTGTACACACCCTTGATTCTCTTACGGAGACATATATATCCATGGGTTTTAAGATTCTTCCTAGTCAGGTATATTCCTAGGCGTTGAATATGTGGTGTTGGGTCCATTTCGTTGAGCAAGGAGTAGGTCTTGTCTATTACATATTGGGCTTATGGAAAGTTATCTGTGCTAATTTCAGTCTCTGGTTTTATGCAGCACCCCAAGGCACCTTTCCCCATAAGCAAGCACTAGTTGGTTTTCTAAATTTGAGACCCTTTTCTATTTTGTAATTCAGTTCATGTGTAGTCAAGTTTACATTCCGTGTATTCGTGATATCTTATGATGTTTCTTTTTCTGTGTGACGTAGTTCACGTAGAATCACCGTACCTGCATCCACTCACTATGCCGCTATGGGCCTGATGACACAGATTTCATTGCTGAGTGATATTGCATTGTACGTACGTGCCACAAGTTCTTTATCCATTTTTTGCTTTCTGGGATATTTACCTGATACTGTAGACGAGCTTCTTGTGAACACAGCCATCTCAAATATTGGGGTGGCTGTCTGATTTGATTTTAATTTCCGTAAGCTATAGGACCATAAGTGGAAGTGCCATAGGCTGTGTTGCTTTGTTTCTTTCGTGTTTCAGGAAACACCATACACTTCTCCAGGCTGGCTGCTGGCAATTTACATCCTGCCAATCAGCATAACAAGGCTCCCTGTTCTCCATATCCTGTCCTACCTTTCTGGATTTTACACTTTTTTCAGATGGCCCTCTTGCCCGGGGGGCAGTGAGACTTCATTGTAGTGCAGATTTCCTTTACAGGCTTGCTTGGTTGGCCAAAAAGGGCGTATGCGTTTTTTCCTGAATATATTCAGGAAAAAACGCATACGCCCTTTTTGGCCAAGTGCATCAATGTCGTCGTTCTGCCTCTTTTCCTATGCTTTCAGGGCAATTCCAGTCTACCCCCTGCAATCGTTTTCCTGAAATTCTGCCCCGCTTTCAAGTCCCCTTCGCAGGCTTACTTCAATATATTTTTGGAGGATAGCTGTCATTTATAACTCTGCAGGTTTGTGAATTACAGTGCCCCTGAGCTCCTTTCTTCAACTCGCTTTCTTGTGAACTGGGCACAAAACCGCAGGATTGCTTCAGGCCCTAATCTGTTTCTGGCAGGGCATGCTGAGCCTTTGGTAAATTCCTCTTCCTGGTGGGAAATGAGCGTTACATTTGCCCGTGCAGACACCTACAGCTAGTCTCTCATTGGTTCTCCCTATTCCTGTTCATCTTGCACAGAAATTGCAAGCTGTGCCAAACAGGAGGTTAAAGGCACTGACTCTCCAAGCAGGGAGACTGTTAGTAAATCATCTGGAATGGTGAACCCGAGGACCAGGATACGAAAACTGAGATGCATTTTAAATCATTTCCCCATAACACGGTGGACCATACTGTGGGTTTCACATGCATGTTTTAGCTGGAGGAAGAATCCCTTGAACCTGAAGAGTTGGGACCCATGGAATAGGTACCATACAGTATGACTTCAAAGGGTGTGCATTTGCTCACCGAAACTCACCAATGCTATCAGCCTGAAGTGTCCAGCCTTATGTCTCAACCAGCTCTGGGTGTAGATGTGGTCAATCCCGGTTGCATCACATGCCCTGAGTGAATTATTTAAGAATTGCTCTCTATTTCACTGTCTTTGTGTTTTGTTTTCGAAATTTATTTTGATAATGGGATTTATCGGATTTTCACTGCTGCCTTTCGGCCGCTGTACACACCCTTGATTCTCTTACGGAGACATATATATCCATGGGTTTTAAGATTCTTCCTAGTCAGGTATATTCCTAGGCGTTGAATATGTGGTGTTGGGTCCATTTCGTTGAGCAAGGAATAGGTCTTGTCTATTACATATTGGGCTTATGGAAAGTTATCTGTGCTAATTTCAGTCTCTGGTTTTATGCAGCACCCCAAGGCACCTTTCCCCATAAGCAAGCACTAGTTGGTTTTCTAAATTTGAGACCCTTTTCTATTTTGTAATTCAGTTCATGTGTAGTCAAGTTTACATTCCGTGTATTCGTGATATCTTATGATGTTTCTTTTTCTGTGTGACGTAGTTCACGTAGAATCACCGTACCTGCATCCACTCACTATGCCGCTATGGGCCTGATGACACAGATTTCATTGCTGAGTGATATTGCATTGTACGTACGTGCCACAAGTTCTTTATCCATTTTTTGCTTTCTGGGATATTTACCTGATACTGTAGACGAGCTTCTTGTGAACACAGCCGTCTCAAATATTGGGGTGGCTGTCTGTTTTTGATTTTAATTTCCGTAAGCTATAGGACCATAAGTGGAAGTGCCATAGGCTGTGTTGCTTTGTTTCTTTCGTGTTTCAGGAAACACCATACACTTCTCCAGGGTGGCTGCTGGCAATTTACATCCTGCCAATCAGCATAACAAGGCTCCCTGTTCTCCATATCCTGTCCTACCTTTCTGGATTTTACACTTTTTTCAGATGGCCCTTTTGCCAGGGGGGCAGTGAGACTTCATTGTAGTGCAGATTTCATTTACAGGCTTGCTTGGTTGGCCAAAAAGGGCGTATGCGTTTTTTCCTGAATATATTCAGGAAAAAACGCATACGCCCTTTTTGGCCAAGTGCATCATTGTCGACGTTCTGCCTCTTTTCCTATGCTTTCAGGGCAATTCCAGTCTACCCCCTGCAATCGTTTTCCTGAAATTCTGCCCCGCTTTCAAGTCCCCTTCGCAGGCTTACTTCAATATATTTTTGGAGGAAAGCTGTCATTTATAACTCTGCAGGTTTGTGAATTACAGTGCCCCTGAGCTCCTTTCTTCAACTCGCTTTCTTGTGAGCTGGGCACAAAACCGCAGGATTGCTTCAGGCCCTAATCTCTTTCCAGCAGGGCACACTGAGCCTTTGTTTAATTCCTCTTCCTGGTGGGCAATGAGCGTTACATTTGCCCGTGCAGACACCTACAGCTAGTCTCTCATTGGTTCTCCCTATTCCTGTTCATTTTGCACAGAAATTGCAAGCTGTGCCAAAGAGGAGGTTAAAGGCACTGACTCTCCAAGCGGGGAGAGTGTTAGTAAAGCATCTGGAATGGTGAACCCGAGGACCAGGATACGAAAACTGAGATGCATTTTAAATCATTTCCCAATCACATGGTGGACGATACTCTTGGTTTCCCATGCATGTTTTAGCTGGAGGAAGAATCCCTTGAACCTGGAGAGTTGGGACCCATGGAATGGGTACCATGCAGTATGACTTCAAAGGGTCTGCATTTGCTCACCGAAACTCACCAATGCTATCAGCCTGAAGTGTCCAGCCTTATGTCTCAACCAGCTCTGGGTGTAGATGTGTTAAATCCCGGTTGCATCACATGCCCTGAGTGAATTATTTAAGAATTGCTCTCTATTTCACGGTCTTTATGATTTTTTTTTGAAATTTATTTTGATAATGGGATTTATCGGATTTTCACTGCTGCGTTTATGCCGCTGTACACACGCTTGATTCTCTTACGGAGACATATATATCCATGGGTTTTAAGATTCTTCCTAGTCAGGTATATTCCTAGGCGTTGAATATGTGGTGTTGGGTCCATTTCGTTGAGCAAGGAGTAGGTCTTGTCTATTACATATTTGGCTTATGGAAAGTTATCTGTGCTAATTTCAGTCTCTGGTTTTATGAAGCACCCCAACGCACCTTTCCCCATAAGCAAGCACTAGTTGGTTTTCTAAATTTGAGACCCTGTTCTGTTTTGTAATTCAGTTCATGTGTAGTCAAGTTTACATTCCGTGTATTAGTGATATCTTATGATGTTTCTTTTTCTGTGTGACGTAGTTCACGTAGAATCACCGTACCTGCATCCACTCACTATGCCGCTACGGGCCTGATGTCACAGATTTCATTGCTGAGTGATATTGCATTGTACGTACGTGCCACAACTTCTTTATCCATATTTTGCTTTCTGGGATATTTACCTGATACTGTAGACGAGCTTCTTGTGAACACAGCCGTCCCAAATATTGGGGTGGCTGTCTGTTTTTGATTTTAATTTCCGTAAGCTATAGGACCATAAGTGGAAGTGCCATAGACTGTGTTGCTTTGTTTCTTATGTGTTTCAGGAAACACCATACACTTCTCCAGGCTGGCTGCTGGCAATTTACATCCTGCCAATCAGCATAACAAGGCTCCCTGTTCTCCATATCCTGTCCTACCTTTCTGGATTTTACACTTTTTTCAGATGGCCCTCTTGCCCGGGGGGCAGTGAGACTTCATTGTAGTGCAGATTTCCTTTACAGGCTTGCTTGGTTGGCCAAAAAGGGCGTATGCGTTTTTTCCTGAATATATTCAGGAAAAAACGCATACGCCCTTTTTGGCCAAGTGCATCATTGTCGACGTTCTGCCTCTTTTCCTATGCTTTCAGGGCAATTCCAGTCTACCCCCTGCAATCGTTTTCCTGAAATTCTGCCCCGCTTTCAAGTCCCCTTCGCAGGCTTACTTCAATATATTTTTGGAGGATAGCTGTCATTTATAACTCTGCAGGTTTGTGAATTACAGTGCCCCTGAGCTCCTTTCTTCAACTCGCTTTCTTGTGAACTGGGCACAAAACCGCAGGATTGCTTCAGGCCCTAATCTGTTTCGGGCAGGGCATGCTGAGCCTTTGGTAAATTCCTCTTCCTGGTGGGAAATGAGCGTTACATTTGCCCGTGCAGACACCTACAGCTAGTCTCTCATTGGTTCTCCCTATTCCTGTTCATCTTGCACAGAAATTGCAAGCTGTGCCAAACAGGAGGTTAAAGGCACTGACTCTCCAAGCAGGGAGACTGTTAGTAAATCATCTGGAATGGTGAACCCGAGGACCAGGATACGAAAACTGAGATGCATTTTAAATCATTTCCCCATAACACGGTGGACCATACTGTGGGTTTCACATGCATGTTTTAGCTGGAGGAAGAATCCCTTGAACCTGAAGAGTTGGGACCCATGGAATAGGTACCATACAGTATGACTTCAAAGGGTGTGCATTTGCTCACCGAAACTCACCAATGCTATCAGCCTGAAGTGTCCAGCCTTATGTCTCAACCAGCTCTGGGTATAGATGTGGTCAATCCCGGTTGCATCACATGCCCTGAGTGAATTATTTAAGAATTGCTCTCTATTTCACTGTCTTTGTGTTTTGTTTTCGAAATTTATTTTGATAATGGGATTTATCGGATTTTCACTGCTGCCTTTCGGCCGCTGTACACACGTTTGATTCTCTTACAGAGACATATATATCCATGGGTTTTAAGATTCTTCCTAGTCAGGTATATTCCTAGGCGTTGAATATGTGGTGTTGGGTCCATTTCGTTGAGCAAGGAGTAGGTCTTGTCTATTACATATTGGGCTTATGGAAAGTTATCTGTGCTAATTTCAGTCTCTGGTTTTATGCAGCACCCCAAGGCACCTTTCCCCATAAGCAAGCACTAGTTGGTTTTCTAAATTTGAGACCCTTTTCTATTTTGTAATTCAGTTCATGTGTAGTCAAGTTTACATTCCGTGTATTCGTGATATCTTATGATGTTTCTTTTTCTGTGTGACGTAGTTCACGTAGAATCACCGTACCTGCATCCACTCACTATGCCGCTACGGGCCTGATGACACAGATTTCATTGCTGAGTGATATTGCATTGTACGTACGTGCCACAAGTTCTTTATCCATTTTTTGCTTTCTGGGATATTTACCTGATACTGTAGACGAGCTTCTTGTGAACACAGCCGTCTCAAATATTGGGGTGGCTGTCTGTTTTTGATTTTAATTTCCGTAAGCTATAGGACCATAAGTGGAAGTGCCATAGGCTGTGTTGCTTTGTTTCTTTCGTGTTTCAGGAAACACCATACACTTCTCCAGGGTGGCTGCTGGCAATTTACATCCTGCCAATCAGCATAACAAGGCTCCCTGTTCTCCATATCCTGTCCTACCTTTCTGGATTTTACACTTTTTTCAGATGGCCCTTTTGCCAGGGGGGCAGTGAGACTTCTTTGTAGTGCAGATTTCATTTACAGGCTTGCTTGGTTGGCCAAAAAGGGCGTATGCGTTTTTTCCTGAATATATTCAGGAAAAAACACATACGCCCTTTTTGGCCAAGTGCATCATTGTCGACGTTCTGCCTCTTTTCCTATGCTTTCAGGGCAATTCCAGTTTACCCCCTGCAATCGTTTTCCTGAAATTCTGCCCCGCTTTCAACTCCCCTTCGCAGGCTTACTTCAATATATTTTTGGAGGATAGCTGTCATTTATAACTCTGCAGGTTTGTGAATTACAGTGCCCCTGAGCTCCTTTCTTCAACTCGCTTTCTTGTGAGCTGGGCACAAAACCGCAGGATTGCTTCAGGCCCTAATTTGTTTCCGGCAGGGCACGCTGAGCCTTTGGTTAATTCCTCTTCCTGGTGGGCAATGAGCGTTACATTTGCCCGTGCAGACACCTACAGCTAGTCTCTCATTGGTTCTCCCTATTCCTGTTCATTTTGCACAGAAATTGCAAGCTGTGCCAAAGAGGAGGTTAAAGGCACTGACTCTCCAAGCGGGGAGAGTGTTAGTAAAGCATCTGGAATGGTGAACCCGAGGACCAGGATACGAAAACTGAGATGCATTTTAAATCATTTCCCAATCACATGGTGGACGATACTCTTGGTTTCCCATGCATGTTTTAGCTGGAGGAAGAATCCCTTGAACCTGGAGAGTTGGGACCCATGGAATGGGTACCATGCAGTATGACTTCAAAGGGTCTGCATTTGCTCACCGAAACTCACCAATGCTATCAGCCTGAAGTGTCCAGCCTTATGTCTCAACCAGCTCTGGGTGTAGATGTGTTAAATCCCGGTTGCATCACATGCCCTGAGTGAATTATTTAAGAATTGCTCTCTATTTCACGGTCTTTATGATTTTTTTTTGAAATTTATTTTGATAATGGGATTTATCGGATTTTCACTGCTGCGTTTATGCCGCTGTACACACGCTTGATTCTCTTACGGAGACATATATATCCATGGGTTTTAAGATTCTTCCTAGTCAGGTATATTCCTAGGCGTTGAATATGTGGTGTTGGGTCCATTTCGTTGAGCAAGGAGTAGGTCTTGTCTATTACATATTTGGCTTATGGAAAGTTATCTGTGCTAATTTCAGTCTCTGGTTTTATGAAGCACCCCAACGCACCTCTCCCCATAAGCAAGCACTAGTTGGTTTTCTAAATTTGAGACCCTGTTCTGTTTTGTAATTCAGTTCATGTGTAGTCAAGTTTACATTCCGTGTATTAGTGATATCTTATGATGTTTCTTTTTCTGTGTGACGTAGTTCACGTAGAATCACCGTACCTGCATCCACTCACTATGCCGCTACGTGCCTGATGACACAGATTTCATTGCTGAGTGATACTGCATTGCACGTACGTGCCACAACTTCTTTATCCATTTTTTGCTTTCTGGGATATTTACCTGATACTGTAGACGAGCTTCTTGTGAACACAGCCGTCCCAAATATTGGGGTGGCTGTCTGTTTTTGATTTTAATTTCCGTAAGCTATAGGACCATAAGTGGAAGTGCCATAGACTGTGTTGCTTTGTTTCTTATGTGTTTCAGGAAACACCATACACTTCTCCAGGCTGGCTGCTGGCAATTTACATCCTGCCAATCAGCATAACAAGGCTCCCTGTTCTCCATATCCTGTCCTACCTTTCTGGATTTTACACTTTTTTCAGATGGCCCTCTTGCCCGGGGGGCAGTGAGACTTCATTGTAGTGCAGATTTCATTTACAGGCTTGCTTGGTTGGCCAAAAAGGGCGTATGCGTTTTTTCCTGAATATATTCAGGAAAAAACGCATACGCCCTTTTTGGCCAAGTGCATCATTGTCGACGTTCTGCCTCTTTTCCTATGCTTTCAGGGCAATTCCAGTCTACCCCCTGCAATCGTTTTCCTGAAATTCTGCCCCGCTTTCAAGTCCCCTTCGCAGGCTTACTTCAATATATTTTTGGAGGATAGCTGTCATTTATAACTCTGCAGGTTTGTGAATTACAGTGCCCCTGAGCTCCTTTCTTCAACTCGCTTTCTTGTGAACTGGGCACAAAACCGCAGGATTGCTTCAGGCCCTAATCTGTTTCGGGCAGGGCATGCTGAGCCTTTGGTAAATTCCTCTTCCTGGTGGGAAATGAGCGTTACATTTGCCCGTGCAGACACCTACAGCTAGTCTCTCATTGGTTCTCCCTATTCCTGTTCATCTTGCACAGAAATTGCAAGCTGTGCCAAACAGGAGGTTAAAGGCACTGACTCTCCAAGCAGGGAGACTGTTAGTAAATCATCTGGAATGGTGAACCCGAGGACCAGGATACGAAAACTGAGATGCATTTTAAATCATTTCCCCATAACACGGTGGACCATACTGTGGGTTTCACATGCATGTTTTAGCTGGAGGAAGAATCCCTTGAACCTGAAGAGTTGGGACCCATGGAATAGGTACCATACAGTATGACTTCAAAGGGTGTGCATTTGCTCACCGAAACTCACCAATGCTATCAGCCTGAAGTGTCCAGCCTTATGTCTCAACCAGCTCTGGGTGTAGATGTGGTCAATCCCGGTTGCATCACATGCCCTGAGTGAATTATTTAAGAATTGCTCTCTATTTCACTGTCTTTGTGTTTTGTTTTCGAAATTTATTTTGATAATGGGATTTATCGGATTTTCACTGCTGCCTTTCGGCCGCTGTACACACCCTTGATTCTCTTACGGAGACATATATATCCATGGGTTTTAAGATTCTTCCTAGTCAGGTATATTCCTAGGCGTTGAATATGTGGTGTTGGGTCCATTTCGTTGAGCAAGGAGTAGGTCTTGTCTATTACATATTGGGCTTATGGAAAGTTATCTGTGCTAATTTCAGTCTCTGGTTTTATGCAGCACCCCAAGGCACCTTTCCCCATAAGCAAGCACTAGTTGGTTTTCTAAATTTGAGACCCTTTTCTATTTTGTAATTCAGTTCATGTGTAGTCAAGTTTACATTCCGTGTATTCGTGATATCTTATGATGTTTCTTTTTCTGTGTGACGTAGTTCACGTAGAATCACCGTACCTGCATCCACTCACTATGCCGCTATGGGCCTGATGACACAGATTTCATTGCTGAGTGATATTGCATTGTACGTACGTGCCACAAGTTCTTTATCCATTTTTTGCTTTCTGGGATATTTACCTGATACTGTAGACGAGCTTCTTGTGAACACAGCCGTCTCAAATATTGGGGTGGCTGTCTGTTTTTGATTTTAATTTCCGTAAGCTATAGGACCATAAGTGGAAGTGCCATAGGCTGTGTTGCTTTGTTTCTTTCGTGTTTCAGGAAACACCATACACTTCTCCAGGGTGGCTGCTGGCAATTTACATCCTGCCAATCAGCATAACAAGGCTCCCTGTTCTCCATATCCTGTCCTACCTTTCTGGATTTTACACTTTTTTCAGATGGCCCTTTTGCCAGGGGGGCAGTGAGACTTCATTGTAGTGCAGATTTCATTTACAGGCTTGCTTGGTTGGCCAAAAAGGGCGTATGCGTTTTTTCCTGAATATATTCAGGAAAAAACGCATACGCCCTTTTTGGCCAAGTGCATCATTGTCGACGTTCTGCCTCTTTTCCTATGCTTTCAGGGCAATTCCAGTCTACCCCCTGCAATCGTTTTCCTGAAATTCTGCCCCGCTTTCAAGTCCCCTTCGCAGGCTTACTTCAATATATTTTTGGAGGAAAGCTGTCATTTATAACTCTGCAGGTTTGTGAATTACAGTGCCCCTGAGCTCCTTTCTTCAACTCGCTTTCTTGTGAGCTGGGCACAAAACCGCAGGATTGCTTCAGGCCCTAATCTGTTTCCAGCAGGGCACACTGAGCCTTTGTTTAATTCCTCTTCCTGGTGGGCAATGAGCGTTACATTTGCCCGTGCAGACACCTACAGCTAGTCTCTCATTGGTTCTCCCTATTCCTGTTCATTTTGCACAGAAATTGCAAGCTGTGCCAAAGAGGAGGTTAAAGGCACTGACTCTCCAAGCGGGGAGAGTGTTAGTAAAGCATCTGGAATGGTGAACCCGAGGACCAGGATACGAAAACTGAGATGCATTTTAAATCATTTCCCAATCACATGGTGGACGATACTCTTGGTTTCCCATGCATGTTTTAGCTGGAGGAAGAATCCCTTGAACCTGGAGAGTTGGGACCCATGGAATGGGTACCATGCAGTATGACTTCAAAGGGTCTGCATTTGCTCACCGAAACTCACCAATGCTATCAGCCTGAAGTGTCCAGCCTTATGTCTCAACCAGCTCTGGGTGTAGATGGGTTAAATCCCGGTTGCATCACATGCCCTGAGTGAATTATTTAAGAATTGCTCTCTATTTCACGGTCTTTATGATTTTTTTTTGAAATTTATTTTGATAATGGGATTTATCGGATTTTCACTGCTGCGTTTATGCCGCTGTACACACGCTTGATTCTCTTACGGAGACATATATATCCATGGGTTTTAAGATTCTTCCTAGTCAGGTATATTCCTAGGCGTTGAATATGTGGTGTTGGGTCCATTTCGTTGAGCAAGGAGTAGGTCTTGTCTATTACATATTTGGCTTATGGAAAGTTATCTGTGCTAATTTCAGTCTCTGGTTTTATGAAGCACCCCAACGCACCTTTCCCCATAAGCAAGCACTAGTTGGTTTTCTAAATTTGAGACCCTGTTCTGTTTTGTAATTCAGTTCATGTGTAGTCAAGTTTATATTCCGTGTATTAGTGATATCTTATGATGTTTCTTTTTCTGTGTGACGTAGTTCACATAGAATCACCGTACCTGCATCCACTCACTATGCCGCTACGGGCCTGATGACACAGATTTCATTGCTGAGTGATATTGCATTGTACGTACGTGCCACAACTTCTTTATCCATATTTTGCTTTCTGGGATATTTACCTGTTACTGTAGACGAGCTTCTTGTGAACACAGCCGTCCCAAATATTGGGGTGGCTGTCTGTTTTTGATTTTAATTTCCGTAAGCTATAGGACCATAAGTGGAAGTGCCATAGACTGTGTTGCTTTGTTTCTTATGTGTTTCAGGAAACACCATACACTTCTCCAGGCTGGCTGCTGGCAATTTACATCCTGCCAATCAGCATAACAAGGCTCCCTGTTCTCCATATCCTGTCCTACCTTTCTGGATTTTACACTTTTTTCAGATGGCCCTCTTGCCCGGGGGGCAGTGAGACTTCATTGTAGTGCAGATTTCATTTACAGGCTTGCTTGGTTGGCCAAAAAGGGCGTATGCGTTTTTTCCTGAATATATTCAGGAAAAAACGCATACGCCCTTTTTGGCCAAGTGCATCATTGTCGACGTTCTGCCTCTTTTCCTATGCTTTCAGGGCAATTCCAGTCTACCCCCTGCAATCGTTTTCCTGAAATTCTGCCCCGCTTTCAAGTCCCCTTCGCAGGCTTACTTCAATATATTTTTGGAGGATAGCTGTCATTTATAACTCTGCAGGTTTGTGAATTACAGTGCCCCTGAGCTCCTTTCTTCAACTCGCTTTCTTGTGAACTGGGCACAAAACCGCAGGATTGCTTCAGGCCCTAATCTGTTTCGGGCAGGGCATGCTGAGCCTTTGGTAAATTCCTCTTCCTGGTGGGAAATGAGCGTTACATTTGCCCGTGCAGACACCTACAGCTAGTCTCTCATTGGTTCTCCCTATTCCTGTTCATCTTGCACAGAAATTGCAAGCTGTGCCAAACAGGAGGTTAAAGGCACTGACTCTCCAAGCAGGGAGACTGTTAGTAAATCATCTGGAATGGTGAACCCGAGGACCAGGATACGAAAACTGAGATGCATTTTAAATCATTTCCCCATAACACGGTGGACCATACTGTGGGTTTCACATGCATGTTTTAGCTGGAGGAAGAATCCCTTGAACCTGAAGAGTTGGGACCCATGGAATAGGTACCATACAGTATGACTTCAAAGGGTGTGCATTTGCTCACCTAAACTCACCAATGCTATCAGCCTGAAGTGTCCAGCCTTATGTCTCAACCAGCTCTGGGTGTAGATGTGGTCAATCCCGGTTGCATCACATGCCCTGAGTGAATTATTTAAGAATTGCTCTCTATTTCACTGTCTTTGTGTTTTGTTTTCGAAATTTATTTTGATAATGGGATTTATCGGATTTTCACTGCTGCCTTTCGGCCGCTGTACACACCCTTGATTCTCTTACGGAGACATATATATCCATGGGTTTTAAGATTCTTCCTAGTCAGGTATATTCCTAGGCGTTGAATATGTGGTGTTGGGTCCATTTCGTTGAGCAAGGAGTAGGTCTTGTCTATTACATATTGGGCTTATGGAAAGTTATCTGTGCTAATTTCAGTCTCTGGTTTTATGCAGCACCCCAAGGCACCTTTCCCCATAAGCAAGCACTAGTTGGTTTTCTAAATTTGAGACCCTTTTCTATTTTGTAATTCAGTTCATGTGTAGTCAAGTTTACATTCCGTGTATTCGTGATATCTTATGATGTTTCTTTTTCTGTGTGACGTAGTTCACGTAGAATCACCGTACCTGCATCCACTCACTATGCCGCTATGGGCCTGATGACACAGATTTCATTGCTGAGTGATATTGCATTGTACGTACGTGCCACAAGTTCTTTATCCATTTTTTGCTTTCTGGGATATTTACCTGATACTGTAGACGAGCTTCTTGTGAACACAGCCGTCTCAAATATTGGGGTGGCTGTCTGTTTTTGATTTTAATTTCCGTAAGCTATAGGACCATAAGTGGAAGTGCCATAGGCTGTGTTGCTTTGTTTCTTTCGTGTTTCAGGAAACACCATACACTTCTCCAGGGTGGCTGCTGGCAATTTACATCCTGCCAATCAGCATAACAAGGCTCCCTGTTCTCCATATCCTGTCCTACCTTTCTGGATTTTACACTTTTTTCAGATGGCCCTTTTGCCAGGGGGGCAGTGAGACTTCATTGTAGTGCAGATTTCATTTACAGGCTTGCTTGGTTGGCCAAAAAGGGCGTATGCGTTTTTTCCTGAATATATTCAGGAAAAAACGCATACGCCCTTTTTGGCCAAGTGCATCATTGTCGACGTTCTGCCTCTTTTCCTATGCTTTCAGGGCAATTCCAGTCTACCCCCTGCAATCGTTTTCCTGAAATTCTGCCCCGCTTTCAAGTCCCCTTCGCAGGCTTACTTCAATATATTTTTGGAGGAAAGCTGTCATTTATAACTCTGCAGGTTTGTGAATTACAGTGCCCCTGAGCTCCTTTCTTCAACTCGCTTTCTTGTGAGCTGGGCACAAAACCGCAGGATTGCTTCAGGCCCTAATCTGTTTCAGGCAGGGCATGCTGAGCCTTTGGTAAATTCCTCTTCCTGGTGGGAAATGAGCGTTACATTTGCCCGT
The DNA here is from genome assembly GCF_963924675.1 of Phocoena phocoena. Lineage (NCBI taxonomy): Eukaryota > Metazoa > Chordata > Mammalia > Artiodactyla > Phocoenidae > Phocoena > Phocoena phocoena. Next base: position 25,836 of record NW_027077480.1, read on the forward strand.
GCAGACACCTACAGCTAGTCTCTCATTGGTTCTCCCTATTCCTGTTCATTTTGCACAGAAATTGCAAGCTGTGCCAAAGAGGAGGTTAAAGGCACTGACTCTCCAAGCGGGGAGAGTGTTAGTAAAGCATCTGGAATGGTGAACCCGAGGACCAGGATACGAAAACTGAGATGCATTTTAAATCATTTCCCAATCACATGGTGGACGATACTCTTGGTTTCCCATGCATGTTTTAGCTGGAGGAAGAATCCCTTGAACCTGGAGAGTTGGGACCCATGGAATGGGTACCATGCAGTATGACTTCAAAGGGTCTGCATTTGCTCACCGAAACTCACCAATGCTATCAGCCTGAAGTGTCCAGCCTTATGTCTCAACCAGCTCTGGGTGTAGATGTGTTAAATCCCGGTTGCATCACATGCCCTGAGTGAATTATTTAAGAATTGCTCTCTATTTCACGGTCTTTATGATTTTTTTTTGAAATTTATTTTGATAATGGGATTTATCGGATTTTCACTGCTGCGTTTATGCCGCTGTACACACGCTTGATTCTCTTACGGAGACATATATATCCATGGGTTTTAAGATTCTTCCTAGTCAGGTATATTCCTAGGCGTTGAATATGTGGTGTTGGGTCCATTTCGTTGAGCAAGGAGTAGGTCTTGTCTATTACATATTTGGCTTATGGAAAGTTATCTGTGCTAATTTCAGTCTCTGGTTTTATGAAGCACCCCAACGCACCTTTCCCCATAAGCAAGCACTAGTTGGTTTTCTAAATTTGAGACCCTGTTCTGTTTTGTAATTCAGTTCATGTGTAGTCAAGTTTACATTCCGTGTATTAGTGATATCTTATGATGTTTCTTTTTCTGTGTGACGTAGTTCACATAGAATCACCGTACCTGCATCCACTCACTATGCCGCTACGGGCCTGATGACACAGATTTCATTGCTGAGTGATATTGCATTGTACGTACGTGCCACAACTTCTTTATCCATATTTTGCTTTCTGGGATATTTACCTGTTACTGTAGACGAGCTTCTTGTGAACACAGCCGTCCCAAATATTGGGGTGGCTGTCTGTTTTTGATTTTAATTTCCGTAAGCTATAGGACCATAAGTGGAAGTGCCATAGACTGTGTTGCTTTGTTTCTTATGTGTTTCAGGAAACACCATACACTTCTCCAGGCTGGCTGCTGGCAATTTACATCCTGCCAATCAGCATAACAAGGCTCCCTGTTCTCCATATCCTGTCCTACCTTTCTGGATTTTACACTTTTTTCAGATGGCCCTCTTGCCCGGGGGGCAGTGAGACTTCATTGTAGTGCAGATTTCATTTACAGGCTTGCTTGGTTGGCCAAAAAGGGCGTATGCGTTTTTTCCTGAATATATTCAGGAAAAAACGCATACGCCCTTTTTGGCCAAGTGCATCATTGTCGACGTTCTGCCTCTTTTCCTATGCTTTCAGGGCAATTCCAGTCTACCCCCTGCAATCGTTTTCCTGAAATTCTGCCCCGCTTTCAAGTCCCCTTCGCAGGCTTACTTCAATATATTTTTGGAGGATAGCTGTCATTTATAACTCTGCAGGTTTGTGAATTACAGTGCCCCTGAGCTCCTTTCTTCAACTCGCTTTCTTGTGAACTGGGCACAAAACCGCAGGATTGCTTCAGGCCCTAATCTGTTTCGGGCAGGGCATGCTGAGCCTTTGGTAAATTCCTCTTCCTGGTGGGAAATGAGCGTTACATTTGCCCGTGCAGACACCTACAGCTAGTCTCTCATTGGTTCTCCCTATTCCTGTTCATCTTGCACAGAAATTGCAAGGTGTGCCAAACAGGAGGTTAAAGGCACTGACTCTCCAAGCAGGGAGACTGTTAGTAAATCATCTGGAATGGTGAACCCGAGGACCAGGATATGAAAACTGAGATGCATTTTAAATCATTTCCCCATAACACGGTGGACCATACTGTGGGTTTCACATGCATGTTTTAGCTGGAGGAAGAATCCCTTGAACCTGAAGAGTTGGGACCCATGGAATAGGTACCATACAGTATGACTTCAAAGGGTGTGCATTTGCTCACCTAAACTCACCAATGCTATCAGCCTGAAGTGTCCAGCCTTATGTCTCAACCAGCTCTGGGTGTAGATGTGGTCAATCCCGGTTGCATCACATGCCCTGAGTGAATTATTTAAGAATTGCTCTCTATTTCACTGTCTTTGTGTTTTGTTTTCGAAATTTATTTTGATAATGGGATTTATCGGATTTTCACTGCTGCCTTTCGGCCGCTGTACACACCCTTGATTCTCTTATGGAGACATATATATCCATGGGTTTTAAGATTCTTCCTAGTCAGGTATATTCCTAGGCGTTGAATATGTGGTGTTGGGTCCATTTCGTTGAGCAAGGAGTAGGTCTTGTCTATTACATATTGGGCTTATGGAAAGTTATCTGTGCTAATTTCAGTCTCTGGTTTTATGCAGCACCCCAAGGCACCTTTCCCCATAAGCAAGCACTAGTTGGTTTTCTAAATTTGAGACCCGTTTCTATTTTGTAATTCAGTTCATGTGTAGTCAAGTTTACATTCCGTGTATTCGTGATATCTTATGATGTTTCTTTTTCTGTGTGACGTAGTTCACGTAGAATCACCGTACCTGCATCCACTCACTATGCCGCTATGGGCCTGATGACACAGATTTCATTGCTGAGTGATATTGCATTGTACGTACGTGCCACAAGTTCTTTATCCATTTTTTGCTTTCTGGGATATTTACCTGATACTGTAGACGAGCTTCTTGTGAACACAGCCGTCTCAAATATTGGGGTGGCTGTCTGTTTTTGATTTTAATTTCCGTAAGCTATAGGACCATAAGTGGAAGTGCCATAGGCTGTGTTGCTTTGTTTCTTTCGTGTTTCAGGAAACACCATACACTTCTCCAGGGTGGCTGCTGGCAATTTACATCCTGCCAATCAGCATAACAAGGCTCCCTGTTCTCCATATCCTGTCCTACCTTTCTGGATTTTACACTTTTTTCAGATGGCCCTTTTGCCAGGGGGGCAGTGAGACTTCATTGTAGTGCAGATTTCATTTACAGGCTTGCTTGGTTGGCCAAAAAGGGCGTATGCGTTTTTTCCTGAATATATTCAGGAAAAAACGCATACGCCCTTTTTGGCCAAGTGCATCATTGTCGACGTTCTGCCTCTTTTCCTATGCTTTCAGGGCAATTCCAGTCTACCCCCTGCAATCGTTTTCCTGAAATTCTGCCCCGCTTTCAAGTCCCCTTCGCAGGCTTACTTCAATATATTTTTGGAGGAAAGCTGTCATTTATAACTCTGCAGGTTTGTGAATTACAGTGCCCCTGAGCTCCTTTCTTCAACTCGCTTTCTTGTGAGCTGGGCACAAAACCGCAGGATTGCTTCAGGCCCTAATCTGTTTCCAGCAGGGCACACTGAGCCTTTGTTTAATTCCTCTTCCTGGTGGGCAATGAGCGTTACACTTGCCCGTGCAGACACCTACAGCTAGTCTCTCATTGGTTCTCCCTATTCCTGTTCATTTTGCACAGAAATTGCAAGCTGTGCCAAAGAGGAGGTTAAAGGCACTGACTCTCCAAGCGGGGAGAGTGTTAGTAAAGCATCTGGAATGGTGAACCCGAGGACCAGGATACGAAAACTGAGATGCATTTTAAATCATTTCCCAATCACATGGTGGACGATACTCTTGGTTTCCCATGCATGTTTTAGCTGGAGGAAGAATCCCTTGAACCTGGAGAGTTGGGACCCATGGAATGGGTACCATGCAGTATGACTTCAAAGGGTCTGCATTTGCTCACCGAAACTCACCAATGCTATCAGCCTGAAGTGTCCAGCCTTATGTCTCAACCAGCTCTGGGTGTAGATGTGTTAAATCCCGGTTGCATCACATGCCCTGAGTGAATTATTTAAGAATTGCTCTCTATTTCACTGTCTTTATGATTTTTTTTTGAAATTTATTTTGATAATGGGATTTATCGGATTTTCACTGCTGCGTTTATGCCGCTGTACACACGCTTGATTCTCTTACGGAGACATATATATCCATGGGTTTTAAGATTCTTCCTAGTCAGGTATATTCCTAGGCGTTGAATATGTGGTGTTGGGTCCATTTCGTTGAGCAAGGAGTAGGTCTTGTCTATTACATATTTGGCTTATGGAAAGTTATCTGTGCTAATTTCAGTCTCTGGTTTTATGAAGCACCCCAACGCACCTTTCCCCATAAGCAAGCACTAGTTGGTTTTCTAAATTTGAGACCCTGTTCTGTTTTGTAATTCAGTTCATGTGTAGTCAAGTTTACATTCCGTGTATTAGTGATATCTTATGATGTTTCTTTTTCTGTGTGACGTAGTTCACGTAGAATCACCGTACCTGCATCCACTCACTATGCCGCTACGGGCCTGATGACACAGATTTCATTGCTGAGTGATATTGCATTGTACGTACGTGCCACAACTTCTTTATCCATATTTTGCTTTCTGGGATATTTACCTGTTACTGTAGACGAGCTTCTTGTGAACACAGCCGTCCCAAATATTGGGGTGGCTGTCTGTTTTTGATTTTAATTTCCGTAAGCTATAGGACCATAAGTGGAAGTGCCATAGACTGTGTTGCTTTGTTTCTTATGTGTTTCAGGAAACACCATACACTTCTCCAGGCTGGCTGCTGGCAATTTACATCCTGCCAATCAGCATAACAAGGCTCCCTGTTCTCCATATCCTGTCCTACCTTTCTGGATTTTACACTTTTTTCAGATGGCCCTCTTGCCCGGGGGGCAGTGAGACTTCATTGTAGTGCAGATTTCCTTTACAGGCTTGCTTGGTTGGCCAAAAAGGGCGTATGCGTTTTTTCCTGAATATATTCAGGAAAAAACGCATACGCCCTTTTTGGCCAAGTGCATCATTGTCGACGTTCTGCCTCTTTTCCTATGCTTTCAGGGCAATTCCAGTCTACCCCCTGCAATCGTTTTCCTGAAATTCTGCCCCGCTTTCAAGTCCCCTTCGCAGGCTTACTTCAATATATTTTTGGAGGATAGCTGTCATTTATAACTCTGCAGGTTTGTGAATTACAGTGCCCCTGAGCTCCTTTCTTCAACTCGCTTTCTTGTGAACTGGGCACAAAACCGCAGGATTGCTTCAGGCCCTAATCTGTTTCGGGCAGGGCATGCTGAGCCTTTGGTAAATTCCTCTTCCTGGTGGGAAATGAGCGTTACATTTGCCCGTGCAGACACCTACAGCTAGTCTCTCATTCGTTCTCCCTATTCCTGTTCATCTTGCACAGAAATTGCAAGCTGTGCCAAACAGGAGGTTAAAGGCACTGACTCTCCAAGCAGGGAGACTGTTAGTAAATCATCTGGAATGGTGAACCCGAGGACCAGGATACGAAAACTGAGATGCATTTTAAATCATTTCCCCATAACACGGTGGACCATACTGTGGGTTTCACATGCATGTTTTAGCTGGAGGAAGAATCCCTTGAACCTGAAGAGTTGGGACCCATGGAATAGGTACCATACAGTATGACTTCAAAGGGTGTGCATTTGCTCACCTAAACTCACCAATGCTATCAGCCTGAAGTGTCCAGCCTTATGTCTCAACCAGCTCTGGGTGTAGATGTGGTCAATCCCGGTTGCATCACATGCCCTGAGTGAATTATTTAAGAATTGCTCTCTATTTCACTGTCTTTGTGTTTTGTTTTCGAAATTTATTTTGATAATGGGATTTATCGGATTTTCACTGCTGCCTTTCGGCCGCTGTACACACCCTTGATTCTCTTACGGAGACATATATATCCATGGGTTTTAAGATTCTTCCTAGTCAGGTATATTCCTAGGCGTTGAATATGTGGTGTTGGGTCCATTTCGTTGAGCAAGGAGTAGGTCTTGTCTATTACATATTGGGCTTATGGAAAGTTATCTGTGCTAATTTCAGTCTCTGGTTTTATGCAGCACCCCAAGGCACCTTTCCCCATAAGCAAGCACTAGTTGGTTTTCTAAATTTGAGACCCTTTTCTATTTTGTAATTCAGTTCATGTGTAGTCAAGTTTACATTCCGTGTATTCGTGATATCTTATGATGTTTCTTTTTCTGTGTGACGTAGTTCACGTAGAATCACCGTACCTGCATCCACTCACTATGCCGCTATGGGCCTGATGACACAGATTTCATTGCTGAGTGATATTGCATTGTACGTACGTGCCACAAGTTCTTTATCCATTTTTTGCTTTCTGGGATATTTACCTGATACTGTAGACGAGCTTCTTGTGAACACAGCCGTCTCAAATATTGGGGTGGCTGTCTGTTTTTGATTTTAATTTCCGTAAGCTGTAGGACCATAAGTGGAAGTGCCATAGGCTGTGTTGCTTTGTTTCTTTCGTGTTTCAGGAAACACCATACACTTCTCCAGGCTGGCTGCTGGCAATTTACATCCTGCCAATCAGCATAACAAGGCTCCCTGTTCTCCATATCCTGTCCTACCTTTCTGGATTTTACACTTTTTTCAGATGGCCCTCTTGCCCGGGGGGCAGTGAGACTTCATTGTAGTGCAGATTTCCTTTACAGGCTTGCTTGGTTGGCCTAAAAGGGCGTATGCGTTTTTTCCTGAATATATTCAGGAAAAAACGCATACGCCCTTTTTGGCCAAGTGCATCATTGTCGACGTTCTGCCTCTTTTCCTATGCTTTCAGGGCAATTCCAGTCTACCCCCTGCAATCGTTTTCCTGAAATTCTGCCCCGCTTTCAAGTCCCCTTCGCAGGCTTACTTCAATATATTTTTGGAGGAAAGCTGTCATTTATAACTCTGCAGGTTTGTGAATTACAGTGCCCCTGAGCTCCTTTCTTCAACTCGCTTTCTTGTGAGCTGGGCACAAAACCGCAGGATTGCTTCAGGCCCTAATCTGTTTCCAGCAGGGCACACTGAGCCTTTGTTTAATTCCTCTTCCTGGTGGGCAATGAGCGTTACATTTGCCCGTGCAGACACCTACAGCTAGTCTCTCATTGGTTCTCCCTATTCCTGTTCATTTTGCACAGAAATTGCAAGCTGTGCCAAAGAGGAGGTTAAAGGCACTGACTCTCCAAGCGGGGAGAGTGTTAGTAAAGCATCTGGAATGGTGAACCCGAGGACCAGGATACGAAAACTGAGATGCATTTTAAATCATTTCCCAATCACATGGTGGACGATACTCTTGGTTTCCCATGCATGTTTTAGCTGGAGGAAGAATCCCTTGAACCTGGAGAGTTGGGACCCATGGAATGGGTACCATGTAGTATGACTTCAAAGGGTCTGCATTTGCTCACCGAAACTCACCAATGCTATCAGCCTGAAGTGTCCAGCCTTATGTCTCAACCAGCTCTGGGTGTAGATGTGTTAAATCCCGGTTGCATCACATGCCCTGAGTGAATTATTTAAGAATTGCTCTCTATTTCACTGTCTTTATGATTTTTTTTTGAAATTTATTTTGATAATGGGATTTATCGGATTTTCACTGCTGCGTTTATGCCGCTGTACACACGCTTGATTCTCTTACGGAGACATATATATCCATGGGTTTTAAGATTCTTCCTAGTCAGGTATATTCCTAGGCGTTGAATATGTGGTGTTGGGTCCATTTCGTTGAGCAAGGAGTAGGTCTTGTCTATTACATATTTGGCTTATGGAAAGTTATCTGTGCTAATTTCAGTCTCTGGTTTTATGAAGCACCCCAATGCACCTTTCCCCATAAGCAAGCACTAGTTGGTTTTCTAAATTTGAGACCCTGTTCTGTTTTGTAATTCAGTTCATGTGTAGTCAAGTTTACATTCCGTGTATTAGTGATATCTTATGATGTTTCTTTTTCTGTGTGACGTAGTTCACGTAGAATCACCGTACCTGCATCCACTCACTATGCCGCTACGGGCCTGATGACACAGATTTCATTGCTGAGTGATATTGCATTGTACGTACGTGCCACAACTTCTTTATCCATATTTTGCTTTCTGGGATATTTACCTGTTACTGTAGACGAGCTTCTTGTGAACACAGCCGTCCCAAATATTGGGGTGGCTGTCTGTTTTTGATTTTAATTTCCGTAAGCTATAGGACCATAAGTGGAAGTGCCATAGACTGTGTTGCGTTGTTTCTTATGTGTTTCAGGAAACACCATACACTTCTCCAGGCTGGCTGCTGGCAATTTACATCCTGCCAATCAGCATAACAAGGCTCCCTGTTCTCCATATCCTGTCCTACCTTTCTGGATTTTACACTTTTTTCAGATGGCCCTCTTGCCCGGGGGGCAGTGAGACTTCATTGTAGTGCAGATTTCCTTTACAGGCTTGCTTGGTTGGCCAAAAAGGGCGTATGCGTTTTTTCCTGAATATATTCAGGAAAAAACGCATACGCCCTTTTTGGCCAAGTGCATCATTGTCGACGTTCTGCCTCTTTTCCTATGCTTTCAGGGCAATTCCAGTCTATCCCCTGCAATCGTTTTCCTGAAATTCTGCCCCACTTTCAAGTCCCCTTCGCAGGCTTACTTCAATATATTTTTGGAGGATAGCTGTCATTTATAACTCTGCAGGTTTGTGAATTACAGTGCCCCTGAGCTCCTTTCTTCAACTCGCTTTCTTGTGAACTGGGCACAAAACCGCAGGATTGCTTCAGGCCCTAATCTGTTTCGGGCAGGGCATGCTGAGCCTTTGGTAAATTCCTCTTCCTGGTGGGAAATGAGCGTTACATTTGCCCGTGCAGACACCTACAGCTAGTCTCTCATTGGTTCTCCCTATTCCTGTTCATCTTGCACAGAAATTGCAAGCTGTGCCAAACAGGAGGTTAAAGGCACTGACTCTCCAAGCAGGGAGACTGTTAGTAAATCATCTGGAATGGTGAACCCGAGGACCAGGATACGAAAACTGAGATGCATTTTAAATCATTTCCCCATAACACGGTGGACCATACTGTGGGTTTCACATGCACGTTTTAGCTGGAGGAAGAATCCCTTGAACCTGAAGAGTTGGGACCCATGGAATAGGTACCATACAGTATGACTTCAAAGGGTGTGCATTTGCTCACCTAAACTCACCAATGCTATCAGCCTGAAGTGTCCAGCCTTATGTCTCAACCAGCTCTGGGTGTAGATGTGGTCAATCCCGGTTGCATCACATGCCCTGAGTGAATTATTTAAGAATTGCTCTCTATTTCACTGTCTTTGTGTTTTGTTTTCGAAATTTATTTTGATAATGGGATTTATCGGATTTTCACTGCTGCCTTTCGGCCGCTGTACACACCCTTGATTCTCTTACGGAGACATATATATCCATGGGTTTTAAGATTCTTCCTTGTCAGGTATATTCCGGCGTTGAATATGTGGTGTTGGGTCCATTTCGTTGAGCAAGGAGTAGGTCTTGTCTATTACATATTGGGCTTATGGAAAGTTATCTGTGCTAATTTCAGTCTCTGGTTTTATGCAGCACCCCAAGGCACCTTTCCCCATAAGCAAGCACTAGTTGGTTTTCTAAATTTGAGACCCTTTTCTATTTTGTAATTCAGTTCATGTGTAGTCAAGTTTACATTCCGTGTATTCGTGATATCTTATGATGTTTCTTTTTCTGTGTGACGTAGTTCACGTAGAATCACCGTACCTGCATCCACTCACTATGCCGCTATGGGCCTGATGACACAGATTTCATTGCTGAGTGATATTGCATTGTACGTACGTGCCACAAGTTCTTTATCCATTTTTTGCTTTCTGGGATATTTACCTGATACTGTAGACGAGCTTCTTGTGAACACAGCCGTCTCAAATATTGGGGTGGCTGTCTGTTTTTGATTTTAATTTCCGTAAGCTATAGGACCATAAGTGGAAGTGCCATAGGCTGTGTTGCTTTGTTTCTTTCGTGTTTCAGGAAACACCATACACTTCTCCAGGGTGGCTGCTGGCAATTTACATCCTGCCAATCAGCATAACAAGGCTCCCTGTTCTCCATATCCTGTCCTACCTTTCTGGATTTTACACTTTTTTCAGATGGCCCTTTTGCCAGGGGGGCAGTGAGACTTCATTGTAGTGCAGATTTCATTTACAGGCTTGCTTGGTTGGCCAAAAAGGGCGTATGCGTTTTTTCCTGAATATATTCAGGAAAAAACGCATACGCCCTTTTTGGCCAAGTGCATCATTGTCGACGTTCTGCCTCTTTTCCTATGCTTTCAGGGCAATTCCAGTCTACCCCCTGCAATCGTTTTCCTGAAATTCTGCCCCGCTTTCAACTCCCCTTCGCAGGCTTACTTCAATATATTTTTGGAGGATAGCTGTCATTTATAACTCTGCAGGTTTGTGAATTACAGTGCCCCTGAGCTCCTTTCTTCAACTCGTTTTCTTGTGAGCTGGGCACAAAACCGCAGGATTGCTTCAGGCCCTAATCTGTTTCCGGCAGGGCACGCTGAGCCTTTGGTTAATTCCTATTCCTGGTGGGCAATGAGCGTTACATTTGCCCGTGCAGACACCTACAGCTAGTCTCTCATTGGTTCTCCCTATTCCTGTTCATTTTGCACAGAAATTGCAAGCTGTGCCAAAGAGGAGGTTAAAGGCACTGACTCTCCAAGCGGGGAGAGTGTTAGTAAAGCATCTGGAATGGTGAACCCGAGGACCAGGATACGAAAACTGAGATGCATTTTAAATCATTTCCCAATCACATGGTGGACGATACTCTTGGTTTCCCATGCATGTTTTAGCTGGAGGAAGAATCCCTTGAACCTGGAGAGTTGGGACCCATGGAATGGGTACCATGCAGTATGACTTCAAAGGGTCTGCATTTGCTCACCGAAACTCACCAATGCTATCAGCCTGAAGTGTCCAGCCTTATGTCTCAACCAGCTCTGGGTGTAGATGTGTTAAATCCCGGTTGCATCACATGCCCTGAGTGAATTATTTAAGAATTGCTCTCTATTTCACTGTCTTTATGATTTTTTTTTGAAATTTATTTTGATAATGGGATTTATCGGATTTTCACTGCTGCGTTTATGCCGCTGTACACACGCTTGATTCTCTTACGGAGACATATATATCCATGGGTTTTAAGATTCTTCCTAGTCAGGTATATTCCTAGGCGTTGAATATGTGGTGTTGGGTCCATTTCGTTGAGCAAGGAGTAGGTCTTGTCTATTACATATTTGGCTTATGGAAAGTTATCTGTGCTAATTTCAGTCTCTGGTTTTATGAAGCACCCCAACGCACCTTTCCCCATAAGCAAGCACTAGTTGGTTTTCTAAATTTGAGACCCTGTTCTGTTTTGTAATTCAGTTCATGTGTAGTCAAGTTTACATTCCGTGTATTAGTGATATCTTATGATGTTTCTTTTTCTGTGTGACGTAGTTCACGTAGAATCACCGTACCTGCATCCACTCACTATGCCGCTACGGGCCTGATGACACAGATTTCATTGCTGAGTGATATTGCATTGTACGTACGTGCCACAACTTCTTTATCCATATTTTGCTTTCTGGGATATTTACCTGTTACTGTAGACGAGCTTCTTGTGAACACAGCCGTCCCAAATATTGGGGTGGCTGTCTGTTTTTGATTTTAATTTCCGTAAGCTATAGGACCATAAGTGGAAGTGCCATAGACTGTGTTGCTTTGTTTCTTATGTGTTTCAGGAAACACCATACACTTCTCCAGGCTGGCTGCTGGCAATTTACATCCTGCCAATCAGCATAACAAGGCTCCCTGTTCTCCATATCCTGTCCTACCTTTCTGGATTTTACACTTTTTTCAGATGGCCCTCTTGCCCGGGGGGCAGTGAGACTTCATTGTAGTGCAGATTTCCTTTACAGGCTTGCTTGGTTGGCCAAAAAGGGCGTATGCGTTTTTTCCTGAATATATTCAGGAAAAAACGCATACGCCCTTTTTGGCCAAGTGCATCATTGTCGACGTTCTGCCTCTTTTCCTATGCTTTCAGGGCAATTCCAGTCTACCCCCTGCAATCGTTTTCCTGAAATTCTGCCCCGCTTTCAAGTCCCCTTCGCAGGCTTACTTCAATATATTTTTGGAGGATAGCTGTCATTTATAACTCTGCAGGTTTGTGAATTACAGTGCCCCTGAGCTCCTTTCTTCAACTCGCTTTCTTGTGAACTGGGCACAAAACCGCAGGATTGCTTCAGGCCCTAATCTGTTTCGGGCAGGGCATGCTGAGCCTTTGGTAAATTCCTCTTCCTGGTGGGAAATGAGCGTTACATTTGCCCGTGCAGACACCTACAGCTAGTCTCTCATTGGTTCTCCCTATTCCTGTTCATCTTGCACAGAAATTGCAAGCTGTGCCAAACAGGAGGTTAAAGGCACTGACTCTCCAAGCAGGGAGACTGTTAGTAAATCATCTGGAATGGTGATCCCGAGGACCAGGATACGAAAACTGAGATGCATTTTAAATCATTTCCCCATAACACGGTGGACCATACTGTGGGTTTCACATGCATGTTTTAGCTGGAGGAAGAATCCCTTGAACCTGAAGAGTTGGTACCCATGGAATAGGTACCATACAGTATGACTTCAAAGGGTGTGCATTTGCTCACCTAAACTCACCAATGCTATCAGCCTGAAGTGTCCAGCCTTATGTCTCAACCAGCTCTGGGTGTAGATGTGGTCAATCCCGGTTGCATCACATGCCCTGAGTGAATTATTTAAGAATTGCTCTCTATTTCACTGTCTTTGTGTTTTGTTTTCGAAATTTATTTTGATAATGGGATTTATCGGATTTTCACTGCTGCCTTTCGGCCGCTGTACACACCCTTGATTCTCTTACGGAGACATATATATCCATGGGTTTTAAGATTCTTCCTAGTCAGGTATATTCCTAGGCGTTGAATATGTGGTGTTGGGTCCATTTCGTTGAGCAAGGAGTAGGTCTTGTCTATTACATATTGGGCTTATGGAAAGTTATCTGTGCTAATTTCAGTCTCTGGTTTTATGCAGCACCCCAAGGCACCTTTCCCCATAAGCAAGCACTAGTTGGTTTTCTAAATTTGAGGCCCTGTTCTGTTTTGAAATTCAGTTCATGTGTAGTCAAGTTTACATTCCGTGTATTCGTGATATCTTATGATGTTTCTTTTTCTGTGTGACGTAGTTCACGTAGAATCACCGTACCTGCATCCACTCACTATGCCGCTATGGGCCTGATGACACAGATTTCATTGCTGAGTGATATTGCATTGTACGTACGTGCCACAAGTTCTTTATCCATTTTTTGCTTTCTGGAATATTTACCTGATACTGTAGACGAGCTTCTTGTGAACACAGCCGTCTCAAATATTGGGGTGGCTGTCTGTTTTTGATTTTAATTTCCGTAAGCTATAGGACCATAAGTGGAAGTGCCATAGGCTGTGTTGCTTTGTTTCTTTCGTGTTTCAGGAAACACCATACACTTCTCCAGGGTGGCTGCTGGCAATTTACATCCTGCCAATCAGCATAACAAGGCTCCCTGTTCTCCATATCCTGTCCTACCTTTCTGGATTTTACACTTTTTTCAGATGGCCCTTTTGCCAGGGGGGCAGTGAGACTTCATTGTAGTGCAGATTTCATTTACAGGCTTGCTTGGTTGGCCAAAAAGTGCGTATGCGTTTTTTCCTGAATATATTCAGGAAAAAACGCATACGCCCTTTTGGCCAAGTGCATCATTGTCGACGTTCTGCCTCTTTTCCTATGCTTTCAGGGCAATTCCAGTCTACCCCCTGCAATCGTTTTCCTGAAATTCTGCCCCGCTTTCAAGTCCCCTTCGCAGGCTTACTTCAATATATTTTTGGAGGAAAGCTGTCATTTATAACTCTGCAGGTTTGTGAATTACAGTGCCCCTGAGCTCCTTTCTTCAACTCGCTTTCTTGTGAGCTGGGCACAAAACCGCAGGATTGCTTCAGGCCCTAATCTGTTTCCAGCAGGGCACACTGAGCCTTTGTTTAATTCCTCTTCCTGGTGGGCAATGAGCGTTACATTTGCCCGTGCAGACACCTACAGCTAGTCTCTCATTGGTTCTCCCTATTCCTGTTCATTTTGCACAGAAATTGCAAGCTGTGCCAAAGAGGAGGTTAAAGGCACTGACTCTCCAAGCGGGGAGAGTGTTAGTAAAGCATCTGGAATGGTGAACCCGAGGACCAGGATACGAAAACTGAGATGCATTTTAAATCATTTCCCAATCACATGGTGGACGATACTCTTTGTTTCCCATGCATGTTTTAGCTGGAGGAAGAATCCCTTGAACCTGGAGAGTTGGGACCCATGGAATGGGTACCATGCAGTATGACTTCAAAGGGTCTGCATTTGCTCACTGAAACTCACCAATGCTATCAGCCTGAAGTGTCCAGCCTTATGTCTCAACCAGCTCTGGGTGTAGATGTGTTAAATCCCGGTTGCATCACATGCCCTGAGTGAATTATTTAAGAATTGCTCTCTATTTCACTGTCTTTATGATTTTTTTTTGAAATTTATTTTGATAATGGGATTTATCGGATTTTCACTGCTGCGTTTATGCCGCTGTACACACGCTTGATTCTCTTACGGAGACATATATATCCATGGGTTTTAAGATTCTTCCTAGTCAGGTATATTCCTAGGCGTTGAATATGTGGTGTTGGGTCCATTTCGTTGAGCAAGGAGTAGGTCTTGTCTATTACATATTTGGCTTATGGAAAGTTATCTGTGCTAATTTCAGTCTCTGGTTTTATGAAGCACCCCAACGCACCTTTCCCCATAAGCAAGCACTAGTTGGTTTTCTAAATTTGAGACCCTGTTCTGTTTTGTAATTCAGTTCATGTGTAGTCAAGTTTACATTCCGTGTATTAGTGATATCTTATGATGTTTCTTTTTCTGTGTGACGTAGTTCACGTAGAATCACCGTACCTGCATCCACTCACTATGCCGCTACGGGCCTGATGACACAGATTTCATTGCTGAGTGATATTGCATTGTACGTACGTGCCACAACTTCTTTATCCATATTTTGCTTTCTGGGATATTTACCTGTTACTGTAGACGAGCTTCTTGTGAACACAGCCGTCCCAAATATTGGGGTGGCTGTCTGTTTTTGATTTTAATTTCCGTAAGCTATAGGACCATAAGTGGAAGTGCCATAGACTGTGTTGCTTTGTTTCTTATGTGTTTCAGGAAACACCATACACTTCTCCAGGCTGGCTGCTGGCAATTTACATCCTGCCAATCAGCATAACAAGGCTCCCTGTTCTCCATATCCTGTCCTACCTTTCTGGATTTTACACTTTTTTCAGATGGCCCTCTTGCCCGGGGGGCAGTGAGACTTCATTGTAGTGCAGATTTCATTTACAGGCTTGCTTGGTTGGCCAAAAAGGGCGTATGCGTTTTTTCCTGAATATATTCAGGAAAAAACGCATACGCCCTTTTTGGCCAAGTGCATCATTGTCGACGTTCTGCCTCTTTTCCTATGCTTTCAGGGCAATTCCAGTCTACCCCCTGCAATCGTTTTCCTGAAATTCTGCCCCGCTTTCAAGTCCCCTTCGCAGGCTTACTTCAATATATTTTTGGAGGATAGCTGTCATTTATAACTCTGCAGGTTTGTGAATTACAGTGCCCCTGAGCTCCTTTCTTCAACTCGCTTTCTTGTGAACTGGGCACAAAACCGCAGGATTGCTTCAGGCCCTAATCTGTTTCGGGCAGGGCATGCTGAGCCTTTGGTAAATTCCTCTTCCTGGTGGGAAATGAGCGTTACATTTGCCCGTGCAGACACCTACAGCTAGTCTCTCATTGGTTCTCCCTATTCCTGTTCATCTTGCACAGAAATTGCAAGCTGTGCCAAACAGGAGGTTAAAGGCACTGACTCTCCAAGCAGGGAGACTGTTAGTAAATCATCTGGAATGGTGAACCCGAGGACCAGGATACGAAAACTGAGATGCATTTTAAATCATTTCCCCATAACACGGTGGACCATACTGTGGGTTTCACATGCATGTTTTAGCTGGAGGAAGAATCCCTTGAACCTGAAGAGTTGGGACCCATGGAATAGGTACCATACAGTATGACTTCAAAGGGTGTGCATTTGCTCACCTAAACTCACCAATGCTATCAGCCTGAAGTGTCCAGCCTTATGTCTCAACCAGCTCTGGGTGTAGATGTGGTCAATCCCGGTTGCATCACATGCCCTGAGTGAATTATTTAAGAATTGCTCTCTATTTCACTGTCTTTGTGTTTTGTTTTCGAAATTTATTTTGATAATGGGATTTATCGGATTTTCACTGCTGCCTTTCGGCCGCTGTACACACCCTTGATTCTCTTACGGAGACATATATATCCATGGGTTTTAAGATTCTTCCTAGTCAGGTATATTCCTAGGCGTTGAATATGTGGTGTTGGGTCCATTTCGTTGAGCAAGGAGTAGGTCTTGTCTATTACATATTGGGCTTATGGAAAGTTATCTGTGCTAATTTCAGTCTCTGGTTTTATGCAGCACCCCAAGGCACCTTTCCCCATAAGCAAGCACTAGTTGGTTTTCTAAATTTGAGACCCTTTTCTATTTTGTAATTCAGTTCATGTGTAGTCAAGTTTACATTCCGTGTATTCGTGATATCTTATGATGTTTCTTTTTCTGTGTGACGTAGTTCACGTAGAATCACCGTACCTGCATCCACTCACTATGCCGCTATGGGCCTGATGACACAGATTTCATTGCTGAGTGATATTGCATTGTACGTACGTGCCACAAGTTCTTTATCCATTTTTTGCTTTCTGGGATATTTACCTGATACTGTAGACGAGCTTCTTGTGAACACAGCCGTCTCAAATATTGGGGTGGCTGTCTGTTTTTGATTTTAATTTCCGTAAGCTATAGGACCATAAGTGGAAGTGCCATAGGCTGTGTTGCTTTGTTTCTTTCGTGTTTCAGGAAACACCATACACTTCTCCAGGGTGGCTGCTGGCAATTTACATCCTGCCAATCAGCATAACAAGGCTCCCTGTTCTCCATATCCTGTCCTACCTTTCTGGATTTTACACTTTTTTCAGATGGCCCTTTTGCCAGGGGGGCAGTGAGACTTCATTGTAGTGCAGATTTCATTTACAGGCTTGCTTGGTTGGCCAAAAAGGGCGTATGCGTTTTTTCCTGAATATATTCAGGAAAAAACGCATACGCCCTTTTTGGCCAAGTGCATCATTGTCGACGTTCTGCCTCTTTTCCTATGCTTTCAGGGCAATTCCAGTCTACCCCCTGCAATCGTTTTCCTGAAATTCTGCCCCGCTTTCAAGTCCCCTTCGCAGGCTTACTTCAATATATTTTTGGAGGAAAGCTGTCATTTATAACTCTGCAGGTTTGTGAATTACAGTGCCCCTGAGCTCCTTTCTTCAACTCGCTTTCTTGTGAGCTGGGCACAAAACCGCAGGATTGCTTCAGGCCCTAATCTGTTTCCAGCAGGGCACACTGAGCCTTTGTTTAATTCCTCTTCCTGGTGGGCAATGTGCGTTACATTTGCCCGTGCAGACACCTACAGCTAGTCTCTCATTGGTTCTCCCTATTCCTGTTCATTTTGCACAGAAATTGCAAGCTGTGCCAAAGAGGAGGTTAAAGGCACTGACTCTCCAAGCGGGGAGAGTGTTAGTAAAGCATCTGGAATGGTGAACCCGAGGACCAGGATACGAAAACTGAGATGCATTTTAAATCATTTCCCAATCACATGGTGGACGATACTCTTGGTTTCCCATGCATGTTTTAGCTGGAGGAAGAATCCCTTGAACCTGGAGAGTTGGGACCCATGGAATGGGTACCATGCAGTATGACTTCAAAGGGTCTGCATTTGCTCACCGAAACTCACCAATGCTATCAGCCTGAAGTGTCCAGCCTTATGTCTCAACCAGCTCTGGGTGTAGATGTGTTAAATCCCGGTTGCATCACATGCCCTGAGTGAATTATTTAAGAATTGCTCTCTATTTCACTGTCTTTATGATTTTTTTTTGAAATTTATTTTGATAATGGGATTTATCGGATTTTCACTGCTGCGTTTATGCCGCTGTACACACGCTTGATTCTCTTACGGAGACATATATATCCATGGGTTTTAAGATTCTTCCTAGTCAGGTATATTCCTAGGCGTTGAATATGTGGTGTTGGGTCCATTTCGTTGAGCAAGGAGTAGGTCTTGTCTATTACATATTTGGCTTATGGAAAGTTATCTGTGCTAATTTCAGTCTCTGGTTTTATGAAGCACCCCAACGCACCTTTCCCCATAAGCAAGCACTAGTTGGTTTTCTAAATTTGAGACCCTGTTCTGTTTTGTAATTCAGTTCATGTGTAGTCAAGTTTACATTCCGTGTATTAGTGATATCTTATGATGTTTCTTTTTCTGTGTGACGTAGTTCACGTAGAATCACCGTACCTGCATCCACTCACTATGCCGCTACGGGCCTGATGACACAGATTTCATTGCTGAGTGATATTGCATTGTACGTACGTGCCACAACTTCTTTATCCATATTTTGCTTTCTGGGATATTTACCTGTTACTGTAGACGAGCTTCTTGTGAACACAGCCGTCCCAAATATTGGGGTGGCTGTCTGTTTTTGATTTTAATTTCCGTAAGCTATAGGACCATAAGTGGAAGTGCCATAGACTGTGTTGCTTTGTTTCTTATGTGTTTCAGGAAACACCATACACTTCTCCAGGCTGGCTGCTGGCAATTTACATCCTGCCAATCAGCATAACAAGGCTCCCTGTTCTCCATATCCTGTCCTACCTTTCTGGATTTTACACTTTTTTCAGATGGCCCTCTTGCCCGGGGGGCAGTGAGACTTCATTGTAGTGCAGATTTCATTTACAGGCTTGCTTGGTTGGCCAAAAAGGGCGTATGCGTTTTTTCCTGAATATATTCAGGAAAAAACGCATACGCCCTTTTTGGCCAAGTGCATCATTGTCGACGTTCTGCCTCTTTTCCTATGCTTTCAGGGCAATTCCAGTCTACCCCCTGCAATCGTTTTCCTGAAATTCTGCCCCGCTTTCAAGTCCCCTTCGCAGGCTTACTTCAATATATTTTTGGAGGATAGCTGTCATTTATAACTCTGCAGGTTTGTGAATTACAGTGCCCCTGAGCTCCTTTCTTCAACTCGCTTTCTTGTGAACTGGGCACAAAACCGCAGGATTGCTTCAGGCCCTAATCTGTTTCGGGCAGGGCATGCTGAGCCTTTGGTAAATTCCTCTTCCTGGTGGGAAATGAGCGTTACATTTGCCCGTGCAGACACCTACAGCTAGTCTCTCATTGGTTCTCCCTATTCCTGTTCATCTTGCACAGAAATTGCAAGCTGTGCCAAACAGGAGGTTAAAGGCACTGACTCTCCAAGCAGGGAGACTGTTAGTAAATCATCTGGAATGGTGAACCCGAGGACCAGGATACGAAAACTGAGATGCATTTTAAATCATTTCCCCATAACACGGTGGACCATACTGTGGGTTTCACATGCATGTTTTAGCTGGAGGAAGAATCCCTTGAACCTGAAGAGTTGGGACCCATGGAATAGGTACCATACAGTATGACTTCAAAGGGTGTGCATTTGCTCACCTAAACTCACCAATGCTATCAGCCTGAAGTGTCCAGCCTTATGTCTCAACCAGCTCTGGGTGTAGATGTGGTCAATCCCGGTTGCATCACATGCCCTGAGTGAATTCTTTAAGAATTGCTCTCTATTTCACTGTCTTTGTGTTTTGTTTTCGAAATTTATTTTGATAATGGGATTTATCGGATTTTCACTGCTGCCTTTCGGCCGCTGTACACACCCTTGATTCTCTTACGGAGACATATATATCCATGGGTTTTAAGATTCTTCCTAGTCAGGTATATTCCTAGGCGTTGAATATGTGGTGTTGGGTCCATTTCGTTGAGCAAGGAGTAGGTCTTGTCTATTACATATTGGGCTTATGGAAAGTTATCTGTGCTAATTTCAGTCTCTGGTTTTATGCAGCACCCCAAGGCACCTTTCCCCATAAGCAAGCACTAGTTGGTTTTCTAAATTTGAGACCCTTTTCTATTTTGTAATTCAGTTCATGTGTAGTCAAGTTTACATTCCGTGTATTCGTGATATCTTATGATGTTTCTTTTTCTGTGTGACGTAGTTCACGTAGAATCACCGTACCTGCATCCACTCACTATGCCGCTATGGGCCTGATGACACAGATTTCATTGCTGAGTGATATTGCATTGTACGTACGTGCCACAAGTTCTTTATCCATTTTTTGCTTTCTGGGATATTTACCTGATACTGTAGACGAGCTTCTTGTGAACACAGCCGTCTCAAATATTGGGGTGGCTGTCTGTTTTTGATTTTAATTTCCGTAAGCTATAGGACCATAAGTGGAAGTGCCATAGGCTGTGTTGCTTTGTTTCTTTCGTGTTTCAGGAAACACCATACACTTCTCCAGGGTGGCTGCTGGCAATTTACATCCTGCCAATCAGCATAACAAGGCTCCCTGTTCTCCATATCCTGTCCTACCTTTCTGGATTTTACACTTTTTTCAGATGGCCCTTTTGCCAGGGGGGCAGTGAGACTTCATTGTAGTGCAGATTTCATTTACAGGCTTGCTTGGTTGGCCAAAAACGGCGTATGCGTTTTTTCCTGAATATATTCAGGAAAAAACGCATACGCCCTTTTTGGCCAAGTGCATCATTGTCGACGTTCTGCCTCTTTTCCTATGCTTTCAGGGCAATTCCAGTCTACCCCCTGCAATCGTTTTCCTGAAATTCTGCCCCGCTTTCAAGTCCCCTTCGCAGGCTTACTTCAATATATTTTTGGAGGAAAGCTGTCATTTATAACTCTGCAGGTTTGTGAATTACAGTGCCCCTGAGCTCCTTTCTTCAACTCGCTTTCTTGTGAGCTGGGCACAAAACCGCAGGATTGCTTCAGGCCCTAATCTGTTTCCAGCAGGGCACACTGAGCCTTTGTTTAATTCCTCTTCCTGGTGGGCAATGTGCGTTACATTTGCCCGTGCAGACACCTACAGCTAGTCTCTCATTGGTTCTCCCTATTCCTGTTCATTTTGCACAGAAATTGCAAGCTGTGCCAAAGAGGAGGTTAAAGGCACTGACTCTCCAAGCGGGGAGAGTGTTAGTAAAGCATCTGGAATGGTGAACCCGAGGACCAGGATACGAAAACTGAGATGCATTTTAAATCATTTCCCAATCACATGGTGGACGATACTCTTGGTTTCCCATGCATGTTTTAGCTGGAGGAAGAATCCCTTGAACCTGGAGAGTTGGGACCCATGGAATGGGTACCATGCAGTATGACTTCAAAGGGTCTGCATTTGCTCACCGAAACTCACCAATGCTATCAGCCTGAAGTGTCCAGCCTTATGTCTCAACCAGCTCTGGGTGTAGATGTGTTAAATCCCGGTTGCATCACATGCCCTGAGTGAATTATTTAAGAATTGCTCTCTATTTCACTGTCTTTATGATTTTTTTTTGAAATTTATTTTGATAATGGGATTTATCGGATTTTCACTGCTGCGTTTATGCCGCTGTACACACGCTTGATTCTCTTACGGAGACATATATATCCATGGGTTTTAAGATTCTTCCTAGTCAGGTATATTCCTAGGCGTTGAATATGTGGTGTTGGGTCCATTTCGTTGAGCAAGGAGTAGGTCTTGTCTATTACATATTTGGCTTATGGAAAGTTATCTGTGCTAATTTCAGTCTCTGGTTTTATGAAGCACCCCAACGCACCTTTCCCCATAAGCAAGCACTAGTTGGTTTTCTAAATTTGAGACCCTGTTCTGTTTTGTAATTCAGTTCATGTGTAGTCAAGTTTACATTCCGTGTATTAGTGATATCTTATGATGTTTCTTTTTCTGTGTGACGTAGTTCACGTAGAATCACCGTACCTGCATCCACTCACTATGCCGCTACGGGCCTGATGACACAGATTTCATTGCTGAGTGATATTGCATTGTACGTACGTGCCACAACTTCTTTATCCATATTTTGCTTTCTGGGATATTTACCTGTTACTGTAGACGAGCTTCTTGTGAACACAGCCGTCCCAAATATTGGGGTGGCTGTCTGTTTTTGATTTTAATTTCCGTAAGCTATAGGACCATAAGTGGAAGTGCCATAGACTGTGTTGCTTTGTTTCTTATGTGTTTCAGGAAACACCATACACTTCTCCAGGCTGGCTGCTGGCAATTTACATCCTGCCAATCAGCATAACAAGGCTCCCTGTTCTCCATATCCTGTCCTACCTTTCTGGATTTTACACTTTTTTCAGATGGCCCTCTTGCCCGGGGGGCAGTGAGACTTCATTGTAGTGCAGATTTCCTTTACAGGCTTGCTTGGTTGGCCAAAAAGGGGGTATGCGTTTTTTCCTGAATATATTCAGGAAAAAACGCATACGCCCTTTTTGGCCAAGTGCATCATTGTCGACGTTCTGCCTCTTTTCCTATGCTTTCAGAGCAATTCCAGTCTACCCCCTGCAATCGTTTTCCTGAAATTCTGCCCCGCTTTCAAGTCCCCTTCGCAGGCTTACTTCAATATATTTTTGGAGGATAGCTGTCATTTATAACTCTGCAGGTTTGTGAATTACAGTGCCCCTGAGCTCCTTTCTTCAACTCGCTTTCTTGTGAACTGGGCACAAAACCGCAGGATTGCTTCAGGCCCTAATCTGTTTCGGGCAGGGCATGCTGAGCCTTTGGTAAATTCCTCTTCCTGGTGGGAAATGAGCGTTACATTTGCCCGTGCAGACACCTACAGCTAGTCTCTCATTGGTTCTCCCTATTCCTGTTCATCTTGCACAGAAATTGCAAGCTGTGCCAAACAGGAGGTTAAAGGCACTGACTCTCCAAGCAGGGAGACTGTTAGTAAATCATCTGGAATGGTGAACCCGAGGACCAGGATACGAAAACTGAGATGCATTTTAAATCATTTCCCCATAACACGGTGGACCATACTGTGGGTTTCACATGCATGTTTTAGCTGGAGGAAGAATCCCTTGAACCTGAAGAGTTGGGACCCATGGAATAGGTACCATACAGTATGACTTCAAAGGGTGTGCATTTGCTCACCTAAACTCACCAATGCTATCAGCCTGAAGTGTCCAGCCTTATGTCTCAACCAGCTCTGGGTGTAGATGTGGTCAATCCCGGTTGCATCACATGCCCTGAGTGAATTATTTAAGAATTGCTCTCTATTTCACTGTCTTTGTGTTTTGTTTTCGAAATTTATTTTGATAATGGGATTTATCGGATTTTCACTGCTGCCTTTCGGCCGCTGTACACACCCTTGATTCTCTTACGGAGACATATATATCCATGGGTTTTAAGATTCTTCCTAGTCAGGTATATTCCTAGGCGTTGAATATGTGGTGTTGGGTCCATTTCGTTGAGCAAGGAGTAGGTCTTGTCTATTACATATTGGGCTTATGGAAAGTTATCTGTGCTAATTTCAGTCTCTGGTTTTATGCAGCACCCCAAGGCACCTTTCCCCATAAGCAAGCACTAGTTGGTTTTCTAAATTTGAGACCCTTTTCTATTTTGTAATTCAGTTCATGTGTAGTCAAGTTTACATTCCGTGTATTCGTGATATCTTATGATGTTTCTTTTTCTGTGTGACGTAGTTCACGTAGAATCACCGTACCTGCATCCACTCACTATGCCGCTATGGGCCTGATGACACAGATTTCATTGCTGAGTGATATTGCATTGTACGTACGTGCCACAAGTTCTTTATCCATTTTTTGCTTTCTGGGATATTTACCTGATACTGTAGACGAGCTTCTTGTGAACACAGCCGTCTCAAATATTGGGGTGGCTGTCTGTTTTTGATTTTAATTTCCGTAAGCTATAGGACCATAAGTGGAAGTGCCATAGGCTGTGTTGCTTTGTTTCTTTCGTGTTTCAGGAAACACCATACACTTCTCCAGGGTGGCTGCTGGCAATTTACATCCTGCCAATCAGCATAACAAGGCTCCCTGTTCTCCATATCCTGTCCTACCTTTCTGGATTTTACACTTTTTTCAGATGGCCCTTTTGCCAGGGGGGCAGTGAGACTTCATTGTAGTGCAGATTTCATTTACAGGCTTGCTTGGTTGGCCAAAAAGGGCGTATGCGTTTTTTCCTGAATATATTCAGGAAAAAACGCATACGCCCTTTTTGGCCAAGTGCATCATTGTCGACGTTCTGCCTCTTTTCCTATGCTTTCAGGGCAATTCCAGTCTACCCCCTGCAATCGTTTTCCTGAAATTCTGCCCCGCTTTCAAGTCCCCTTCGCAGGCTTACTTCAATATATTTTTGGAGGAAAGCTGTCATTTATAACTCTGCAGGTTTGTGAATTACAGTGCCCCTGAGCTCCTTTCTTCAACTCGCTTTCTTGTGAGCTGGGCACAAAACCGCAGGATTGCTTCAGGCCCTAATCTCTTTCCGGCAGGGCACGCTGAGCCTTTGTTTAATTCCTCTTCCTGGTGGGCAATGAGCGTTACATTTGCCCGTGCAGACACCTACAGCTAGTCTCTCATTGGTTCTCCCTATTCCTGTTCATTTTGCACAGAAATTGCAAGCTGTGCCAAAGAGGAGGTTAAAGGCACTGACTCTCCAAGCGGGGAGAGTGTTAGTAAAGCATCTGGAATGGTGAACCCGAGGACCAGGATACGAAAACTGAGATGCATTTTAAATCATTTCCCAATCACATGGTGGACGATACTCTTGGTTTCCCATGCATGTTTTAGCTGGAGGAAGAATCCCTTGAACCTGGAGAGTTGGGACCCATGGAATGGGTACCATGCAGTATGACTTCAAAGGGTCTGCATTTGCTCACCGAAACTCACCAATGCTATCAGCCTGAAGTGTCCAGCCTTATGTCTCAACCAGCTCTGGGTGTAGATGTGTTAAATCCCGGTTGCATCACATGCCCTGAGTGAATTATTTAAGAATTGCTCTCTATTTCACTGTCTTTATGATGTTTTTTTGAAATTTATTTTGATAATGGGATTTATCGGATTTTCACTGCTGCGTTTATGCTGCTGTACACACGCTTGATTCTCTTACGGAGACATATATATCCATGGGTTTTAAGATTCTTCCTAGTCAGGTATATTCCTAGGCGTTGAATATGTGGTGTTGGGTCCATTTCGTTGAGCAAGGAGTAGGTCTTGTCTATTACATATTTGGCTTATGGAAAGTTATCTGTGCTAATTTCAGTCTCTGGTTTTATGAAGCACCCCAACGCACCTTTCCCCATAAGCAAGCACTAGTTGGTTTTCTAAATTTGAGACCCTGTTCTGTTTTGTAATTCAGTTCATGTGTAGTCAAGTTTACATTCCGTGTATTAGTGATATCTTATGATGTTTCTTTTTCTGTGTGACGTAGTTCACGTAGAATCACCGTACCTGCATCCACTCACTATGCCGCTACGGGCCTGATGACACAGATTTCATTGCTGAGTGATATTGCATTGTACGTACGTGCCACAACTTCTTTATCCATATTTTGCTTTCTGGGATATTTACCTGTTACTGTAGACGAGCTTCTTGTGAACACAGCCGTCCCAAATATTGGGGTGGCTGTCTGTTTTTGATTTTAATTTCCGTAAGCTATAGGACCATAAGTGGAAGTGCCATAGACTGTGTTGCTTTGTTTCTTATGTGTTTCAGGAAACACCATACACTTCTCCAGGCTGGCTGCTGGCAATTTACATCCTGCCAATCAGCATAACAAGGCTCCCTGTTCTCCATATCCTGTCCTACCTTTCTGGATTTTACACTTTTTTCAGATGGCCCTCTTGCCCGGGGGGCAGTGAGACTTCATTGTAGTGCAGATTTCCTTTACAGGCTTGCTTGGTTGGCCAAAAAGGGCGTATGCGTTTTTTCCTGAATATATTCAGGAAAAAACGCATACGCCCTTTTTGGCCAAGTGCATCATTGTCGACGTTCTGCCTCTTTTCCTATGCTTTCAGGGCAATTCCAGTCTACCCCCTGCAATCGTTTTCCTGAAATTCTGCCCCGCTTTCAAGTCCCCTTCGCAGGCTTACTTCAATATATTTTTGGAGGATAGCTGTCATTTATAACTCTGCAGGTTTGTGAATTACAGTGCCCCTGAGCTCCTTTCTTCAACTCGCTTTCTTGTGAACTGGGCACAAAACCGCAGGATTGCTTCAGGCCCTAATCTGTTTCGGGCAGGGCATGCTGAGCCTTTGGTAAATTCCTCTTCCTGGTGGGAAATGAGCGTTACATTTGCCCGTGCAGACACCTACAGCTAGTCTCTCATTGGTTCTCCCTATTCCTGTTCATCTTGCACAGAAATTGCAAGCTGTGCCAAACAGGAGGTTAAAGGCACTGACTCTCCAAGCAGGGAGACTGTTAGTAAATCATCTGGAATGGTGATCCCGAGGACCAGGATACGAAAACTGAGATGCATTTTAAATCATTTCCCCATAACACGGTGGACCATACTGTGGGTTTCACATGCATGTTTTAGCTGGAGGAAGAATCCCTTGAACCTGAAGAGTTGGGACCCATGGAATAGGTACCATACAGTATGACTTCAAAGGGTGTGCATTTGCTCACCTAAACTCACCAATGCTATCAGCCTGAAGTGTCCAGCCTTATGTCTCAACCAGCTCTGGGTGTAGATGTGGTCAATCCCGGTTGCATCACATGCCCTGAGTGAATTATTTAAGAATTGCTCTCTAATTCACTGTCTTTGTGTTTTGTTTTCGAAATTTATTTTGATAATGGGATTTATCGGATTTTCACTGCTGCCTTTCGGCCGCTGTACACACCCTTGATTCTCTTACGGAGACATATATATCCATGGGTTTTAAGATTCTTCCTAGTCAGGTATATTCCTAGGCGTTGAATATGTGGTGTTGGGTCCATTTCGTTGAGCAAGGAGTAGGTCTTGTCTATTACATATTGGGCTTATGGAAAATTATCTGTGCTAATTTCAGTCTCTGGTTTTATGCAGCACCCCAAGGCACCTTTCCCCATAAGCAAGCACTAGTTGGTTTTCTAAATTTGAGGCCCTGTTCTGTTTTGTAATTCAGTTCATGTGTAGTCAAGTTTACATTCCGTGTATTCGTGATATCTTATGATGTTTCTTTTTCTGTGTGACGTAGTTCACGTAGAATCACCGTACCTGCATCCACTCACTATGCCGCTATGGGCCTGATGACACAGATTTCATTGCTGAGTGATATTGCATTGTACGTACGTGCCACAAGTTCTTTATCCATTTTTTGCTTTCTGGGATATTTACCTGATACTGTAGACGAGCTTCTTGTGAACACAGCCGTCTCAAATATTGGGGTGGCTGTCTGTTTTTGATTTTAATTTCCGTAAGCTATAGGACCATAAGTGGAAGTGCCATAGGCTGTGTTGCTTTGTTTCTTTCGTGTTTCAGGAAACACCATACACTTCTCCAGGGTGGCTGCTGGCAATTTACATCCTGCCAATCAGCATAACAAGGCTCCCTGTTCTCCATATCCTGTCCTACCTTTCTGGATTTTACACTTTTTTCTGATGGCCCTTTTGCCAGGGGGGCAGTGAGACTTCATTGTAGTGCAGATTTCATTTACAGGCTTGCTTGGTTGGCCAAAAAGGGCGTATGCGTTTTTTCCTGAATATATTCAGGAAAAAACGCATACGCCCTTTTTGGCCAAGTGCATCATTGTCGACGTTCTGCCTCTTTTCCTATGCTTTCAGGGCAATTCCAGTCTACCCCCTGCAATCGTTTTCCTGAAATTCTGCCCCGCTTTCAAGTCCCCTTCGCAGGCTTACTTCAATATATTTTTGGAGGAAAGCTGTCATTTATAACTCTGCAGGTTTGTGAATTACAGTGCCCCTGAGCTCCTTTCTTCAACTCGCTTTCTTGTGAGCTGGGCACAAAACCGCAGGATTGCTTCAGGCCCTAATCTGTTTCCAGCAGGGCACACTGAGCCTTTGTTTAATTCCTCTTCCTGGTGGGCAATGAGCGTTACATTTGCCTGTGCAGACACCTACAGCTAGTCTCTCATTGGTTCTCCCTATTCCTGTTCATTTTGCACAGAAATTGCAAGCTGTGCCAAAGAGGAGGTTAAAGGCACTGACTCTCCAAGCGGGGAGAGTGTTAGTAAAGCATCTGGAATGGTGAACCCGAGGACCAGGATACGAAAACTGAGATGCATTTTAAATCATTTCCCAATCACATGGTGGACGATACTCTTGGTTTCCCATGCATGTTTTAGCTGGAGGAAGAATCCCTTGAACCTGGAGAGTTGGGACCCATGGAATGGGTACCATGCAGTATGACTTCAAAGGGTCTGCATTTGCTCACCGAAACTCACCAATGCTATCAGCCTGAAGTGTCCAGCCTTATGTCTCAACCAGCTCTGGGTGTAGATGTGTTAAATCCCGGTTGCATCACATGCCCTGAGTGAATTATTTAAGAATTGCTCTCTATTTCACTGTCTTTATGATTTTTTTTTGAAATTTATTTTGATAATGGGATTTATCGGATTTTCACTGCTGCGTTTATGCCGCTGTACACACGCTTGATTCTCTTACGGAGACATATATATCCATGGGTTTTAAGATTCTTCCTAGTCAGGTATATTCCTAGGCGTTGAATATGTGGTGTTGGGTCCATTTCGTTGAGCAAGGAGTAGGTCTTGTCTATTACATATTTGGCTTATGGAAAGTTATCTGTGCTAATTTCAGTCTCTGGTTTTATGAAGCACCCCAACGCACCTTTCCCCATAAGCAAGCACTAGTTGGTTTTCTAAATTTGAGACCCTGTTCTGTTTTGTAATTCAGTTCATGTGTAGTCAAGTTTACATTCCGTGTATTAGTGATATCTTATGATGTTTCTTTTTCTGTGTGACGTAGTTCACGTAGAATCACCGTACCTGCATCCACTCACTATGCCGCTACGGGCCTGATGACACAGATTTCATTGCTGAGTGATATTGCATTGTACGTACGTGCCACAACTTCTTTATCCATATTTTGCTTTCTGGGATATTTACCTGTTACTGTAGACGAGCTTCTTGTGAACACAGCCGTCCCAAATATTGGGGTGGCTGTCTGTTTTTGATTTTAATTTCCGTAAGCTATAGGACCATAAGTGGAAGTGCCATAGACTGTGTTGCTTTGTTTCTTATGTGTTTCAGGAAACACCATACACTTCTCCAGGCTGGCTGCTGGCAATTTACATCCTGCCAATCAGCATAACAAGGCTCCCTGTTCTCCATATCCTGTCCTACCTTTCTGGATTTTACACTTTTTTCAGATGGCCCTCTTGCCCGGGGGGCAGTGAGACTTCATTGTAGTGCAGATTTCCTTTACAGGCTTGCTTGGTTGGCCAAAAAGGGCGTATGCGTTTTTTCCTGAATATATTCAGGAAAAAACGCATACGCCCTTTTTGGCCAAGTGCATCATTGTCGACGTTCTGCCTCTTTTCCTATGCTTTCAGGGCAATTCCAGTCTACCCCCTGCAATCGTTTTCCTGAAATTCTGCCCCGCTTTCAAGGCCCCTTCGCAGGCTTACTTCAATATATTTTTGGAGGATAGCTGTCATTTATAACTCTGCAGGTTTGTGAATTACAGTGCCCCTGAGCTCCTTTCTTCAACTCGCTTTCTTGTGAACTGGGCACAAAACCGCAGGATTGCTTCAGGCCCTAATCTGTTTCGGGCAGGGCATGCTGAGCCTTTGGTAAATTCCTCTTCCTGGTGGGAAATGAGCGTTACATTTGCCCGTGCAGACACCTACAGCTAGTCTCTCATTGGTTCTCCCTATTCCTGTTCATCTTGCACAGAAATTGCAAGCTGTGCCAAACAGGAGGTTAAAGGCACTGACTCTCCAAGCAGGGAGACTGTTAGTAAATCATCTGGAACGGTGATCCCGAGGACCAGGATACGAAAACTGAGATGCATTTTAAATGATTTCCCCATAACACGGTGGACCATACTGTGGGTTACACATGCATGTTTTAGCTGGAGGAAGAATCCCTTGAACCTGAAGAGTTGGGACCCATGGAATAGGTACCATACAGTATGACTTCAAAGGGTGTGCATTTGCTCACCTAAACTCACCAATGCTATCAGCCTGAAGTGTCCAGCCTTATGTCTCAACCAGCTCTGGGTGTAGATGTGGTCAATCCCGGTTGCATCACATGCCCTGAGTGAATTATTTAAGAATTGCTCTCTATTTCACTGTCTTTGTGTTTTGTTTTCGAAATTTATTTTGATAATGGGATTTATCGGATTTTCACTGCTGCCTTTCGGCCGATGTACACACCCTTGATTCTCTTACGGAGACATATATATCCATGGGTTTTAAGATTCTTCCTAGTCAGGTATATTCCTAGGCGTTGAATATGTGGTGTTGGGTCCATTTCGTTGAGCAAGGAGTAGGTCTTGTCTATTACATATTGGGCTTATGGAAAGTTATCTGTGCTAATTTCAGTCTCTGGTTTTATGCAGCACCCCAAGGCACCTTTCCCCATAAGCAAGCACTAGTTGGTTTTCTAAATTTGAGGCCCTGTTCTGTTTTGTAATTCAGTTCATGTGTAGTCAAGTTTACATTCCGTGTATTCGTGATATCTTATGATGTTTCTTTTTCTGTGTGACGTAGTTCACGTAGAATCACCGTACCTGCATCCACTCACTATGCCGCTATGGGCCTGATGACACAGATTTCATTGCTGAGTGATATTGCATTGTACGTACGTGCCACAAGTTCTTTATCCATTTTTTGCTTTCTGGGATATTTACCTGATACTGTAGACGAGCTTCTTGTGAACACAGCCGTCTCAAATATTGGGGTGGCTGTCTGTTTTTGATTTTAATTTCCGTAAGCTATAGGACCATAAGTGGAAGTGCCATAGGCTGTGTTGCTTTGTTTCTTTCGTGTTTCAGGAAACACCATACACTTCTCCAGGGTGGCTGCTGGCAATTTACATCCTGCCAATCAGCATAACAAGGCTCCCTGTTCTCCATATCCTGTCCTACCTTTCTGGATTTTACACTTTTTTCTGATGGCCCTTTTGCCAGGGGGGCAGTGAGACTTCATTGTAGTGCAGATTTCATTTACAGGCTTGCTTGGTTGGCCAAAAAGGGCGTATGCGTTTTTTCCTGAATATATTCAGGAAAAAACGCATACGCCCTTTTTGGCCAAGTGCATCATTGTCGACGTTCTGCCTCTTTTCCTATGCTTTCAGGGCAATTCCAGTCTACCCCCTGCAATCGTTTTCCTGAAATTCTGCCCCGCTTTCAAGTCCCCTTCGCAGGCTTACTTCAATATATTTTTGGAGGAAAGCTGTCATTTATAACTCTGCAGGTTTGTGAATTACAGTGCCCCTGAGCTCCTTTCTTCAACTCGCTTTCTTGTGAGCTGGGCACAAAACCGCAGGATTGCTTCAGGCCCTAATCTGTTTCCAGCAGGGCACACTGAGCCTTTGTTTAATTCCTCTTCCTGGTGGGCAATGAGCGTTACATTTGCCTGTGCAGACACCTACAGCTAGTCTCTCATTGGTTCTCCCTATTCCTGTTCATTTTGCACAGAAATTGCAAGCTGTGCCAAAGAGGAGGTTAAAGGCACTGACTCTCCAAGCGGGGAGAGTGTTAGTAAAGCATCTGGAATGGTGAACCCGAGGACCAGGATACGAAAACTGAGATGCATTTTAAATCATTTCCCAATCACATGGTGGACGATACTCTTGGTTTCCCATGCATGTTTTAGCTGGAGGAAGAATCCCTTGAACCTGGAGAGTTGGGACCCATGGAATGGGTACCATGCAGTATGACTTCAAAGGGTCTGCATTTGCTCACCGAAACTCACCAATGCTATCAGCCTGAAGTGTCCAGCCTTATGTCTCAACCAGCTCTGGGTGTAGATGTGTTAAATCCCGGTTGCATCACATGCCCTGAGTGAATTATTTAAGAATTGCTCTCTATTTCACTGTCTTTATGATTTTTTTTTGAAATTTATTTTGATAATGGGATTTATCGGATTTTCACTGCTGCGTTTATGCCGCTGTACACACGCTTGATTCTCTTACGGAGACATATATATCCATGGGTTTTAAGATTCTTCCTAGTCAGGTATATTCCTAGGCGTTGAATATGTGGTGTTGGGTCCATTTCGTTGAGCAAGGAGTAGGTCTTGTCTATTACATATTTGGCTTATGGAAAGTTATCTGTGCTAATTTCAGTCTCTGGTTTTATGAAGCACCCCAACGCACCTTTCCCCATAAGCAAGCACTAGTTGGTTTTCTAAATTTGAGACCCTGTTCTGTTTTGTAATTCAGTTCATGTGTAGTCAAGTTTACATTCCGTGTATTAGTGATATCTTATGATGTTTCTTTTTCTGTGTGACGTAGTTCACGTAGAATCACCGTACCTGCATCCACTCACTATGCCGCTACGGGCCTGATGACACAGATTTCATTGCTGAGTGATATTGCATTGTACGTACGTGCCACAACTTCTTTATCCATATTTTGCTTTCTGGGATATTTACCTGTTACTGTAGACGAGCTTCTTGTGAACACAGCCGTCCCAAATATTGGGGTGGCTGTCTGTTTTTGATTTTAATTTCCGTAAGCTATAGGACCATAAGTGGAAGTGCCATAGACTGTGTTGCTTTGTTTCTTATGTGTTTCAGGAAACACCATACACTTCTCCAGGCTGGCTGCTGGCAATTTACATCCTGCCAATCAGCATAACAAGGCTCCCTGTTCTCCATATCCTGTCCTACCTTTCTGGATTTTACACTTTTTTCAGATGGCCCTCTTGCCCGGGGGGCAGTGAGACTTCATTGTAGTGCAGATTTCCTTTACAGGCTTGCTTGGTTGGCCAAAAAGGGCGTATGCGTTTTTTCCTGAATATATTCAGGAAAAAACGCATACGCCCTTTTTGGCCAAGTGCATCATTGTCGACGTTCTGCCTCTTTTCCTATGCTTTCAGGGCAATTCCAGTCTACCCCCTGCAATCGTTTTCCTGAAATTCTGCCCCGCTTTCAAGGCCCCTTCGCAGGCTTACTTCAATATATTTTTGGAGGATAGCTGTCATTTATAACTCTGCAGGTTTGTGAATAACAGTGCCCCTGAGCTCCTTTCTTCAACTCGCTTTCTTGTGAACTGGGCACAAAACCGCAGGATTGCTTCAGGCCCTAATCTGTTTCGGGCAGGGCATGCTGAGCCTTTGGTAAATTCCTCTTCCTGGTGGGAAATGAGCGTTACATTTGCCCGTGCAGACACCTACAGCTAGTCTCTCATTGGTTCTCCCTATTCCTGTTCATCTTGCACAGAAATTGCAAGCTGTGCCAAACAGGAGGTTAAAGGCACTGACTCTCCAAGCAGGGAGACTGTTAGTAAATCATCTGGAATGGTGATCCCGAGGACCAGGATACGAAAACTGAGATGCATTTTAAATCATTTCCCCATAACACGGTGGACCATACTGTGGGTTTCACATGCATGTTTTAGCTGGAGGAAGAATCCCTTGAACCTGAAGAGTTGGGACCCATGGAATAGGTACCATACAGTATGACTTCAAAGGGTGTGCATTTGCTCACCTAAACTCACCAATGCTATCAGCCTGAAGTGTCCAGCCTTATGTCTCAACCAGCTCTGGGTGTAGATGTGGTCAATCCCGGTTGCATCACATGCCCTGAGTGAATTATTTAAGAATTGCTCTCTATTTCACTGTCTTTGTGTTTTGTTTTCGAAATTTATTTTGATAATGGGATTTATCGGATTTTCACTGCTGCCTTTCGGCCGCTGTACACACCCTTGATTCTCTTACGGAGACATATATATCCATGGGTTTTAAGATTCTTCCTAGTCAGGTATATTCCTAGGCGTTGAATATGTGGTGTTGGGTCCATTTCGTTGAGCAAGGAGTAGGTCTTGTCTATTACATATTGGGCTTATGGAAAGTTATCTGTGCTAATTTCAGTCTCTGGTTTTATGCAGCACCCCAAGGCACCTTTCCCCATAAGCAAGCACTAGTTGGTTTTCTAAATTTGAGGCCCTGTTCTGTTTTGTAATTCAGTTCATGTGTAGTCAAGTTTACATTCCGTGTATTCGTGATATCTTATGATGTTTCTTTTTCTGTGTGACGTAGTTCACGTAGAATCACCGTACCTGCATCCACTCACTATGCCGCTATGGGCCTGATGACACAGATTTCATTGCTGAGTGATATTGCATTGTACGTACGTGCCACAAGTTCTTTATCCATTTTTTGCTTTCTGGGATATTTACCTGATACTGTAGACGAGCTTCTTGTGAACACAGCCGTCTCAAATATTGGGGTGGCTGTCTGTTTTTGATTTTAATTTCCGTAAGCTATAGGACCATAAGTGGAAGTGCCATAGGCTGTGTTGCTTTGTTTCTTTCGTGTTTCAGGAAACACCATACACTTCTCCAGGGTGGCTGCTGGCAATTTACATCCTGCCAATCAGCATAACAAGGCTCCCTGTTCTCCATATCCTGTCCTACCTTTCTGGATTTTACACTTTTTTCAGATGGCCCTTTTGCCAGGGGGGCAGTGAGACTTCATTGTAGTGCAGATTTCATTTACAGGCTTGCTTGGTTGGCCAAAAAGGGCGTATGCGTTTTTTCCTGAATATATTCAGGAAAAAACGCATACGCCCTTTTTGGCCAAGTGCATCATTGTCGACGTTCTGCCTCTTTTCCTATGCTTTCAGGGCAATTCCAGTCTACCCCCTGCAATCGTTTTCCTGAAATTCTGCCCCGCTTTCAAGTCCCCTTCGCAGGCTTACTTCAATATATTTTTGGAGGAAAGCTGTCATTTATAACTCTGCAGGTTTGTGAATTACAGTGCCCCTGAGCTCCTTTCTTCAACTCGCTTTCTTGTGAGCTGGGCACAAAACCGCAGGATTGCTTCAGGCCCTAATCTGTTTCCAGCAGGGCACACTGAGCCTTTGTTTAATTCCTCTTCCTGGTGGGCAATGAGCGTTACATTTGCCCGTGCAGACACCTACAGCTAGTCTCTCATTGGTTCTCCCTATTCCTGTTCATTTTGCACAGAAATTGCAAGCTGTGCCAAAGAGGAGGTTAAAGGCACTGACTCTCCAAGCGGGGAGAGTGTTAGTAAAGCATCTGGAATGGTGAACCCGAGGACCAGGATACGAAAACTGAGATGCATTTTAAATCATTTCCCAATCACATGGTGGACGATACTCTTGGTTTCCCATGCATGTTTTAGCTGGAGGAAGAATCCCTTGAACCTGGAGAGTTGGGACCCATGGAATGGGTACCATGCAGTATGACTTCAAAGGGTCTGCATTTGCTCACCGAAACTCACCAATGCTATCAGCCTGAAGTGTCCAGCCTTATGTCTCAACCAGCTCTGGGTGTAGATGTGGTCAATCCCGGTTGCATCACATGCCCTGAGTGAATTATTTAAGAATTGCTCTCTATTTCACTGTCTTTATGATTTTTTTTTGAAATTTATTTTGATAATGGGATTTATCGGATTTTCACTGCTGCGTTTATGCCGCTGTACACACGCTTGATTCTCTTACGGAGACATATATATCCATGGGTTTTAAGATTCTTCCTAGTCAGGTATATTCCTAGGCGTTGAATATGTGGTGTTGGGTCCATTTCGTTGAGCAAGGAGTAGGTCTTGTCTATTACATATTTGGCTTATGGAAAGTTATCTGTGCTAATTTCAGTCTCTGGTTTTATGAAGCACCCCAACGCACATTTCCCCATAAGCAAGCACTAGTTGGTTTTCTAAATTTGAGACCCTGTTCTGTTTTGTATTTCAGTTCATGTGTAGTCAAGTTTACATTCCGTGTATTAGTGATATCTTATGATGTTTCTTTTTCTGTGTGACGTAGTTCACGTAGAATCACCGTACCTGCATCCACTCACTATGCCGCTACGGGCCTGATGACACAGATTTCATTGCTGAGTGATATTGCATTGTACGTACGTGCCACAACTTCTTTATCCATATTTTGCTTTCTGGGATATTTACCTGTTACTGTAGACGAGCTTCTTGTGAACACAGCCGTCCCAAATATTGGGGTGGCTGTCTGTTTTTGATTTTAATTTCCGTAAGCTATAGGACCATAAATGGAAGTGCCATAGACTGTGTTGCTTTGTTTCTTATGTGTTTCAGGAAACACCATACACTTCTCCAGGCTGGCTGCTGGCAATTTACATCCTGCCAATCAGCATAACAAGGCTCCCTGTTCTCCATATCCTGTCCTACCTTTCTGGATTTTACACTTTTTTCAGATGGCCCTCTTGCCCGGGGGGCAGTGAGACTTCATTGTAGTGCAGATTTCCTTTACAGGCTTGCTTGGTTGGCCAAAAAGGGCGTATGCGTTTTTTCCTGAATATATTCAGGAAAAAACGCATACGCCCTTTTTGGCCAAGTGCATCATTGTCGACGTTCTGCCTCTTTTCCTATGCTTTCAGGGCAATTCCAGTCTACCCCCTGCAATCGTTTTCCTGAAATTCTGCCCCGCTTTCAAGTCCCCTTCGCAGGCTTACTTCAATATATTTTTGGAGGATAGCTGTCATTTATAACTCTGCAGGTTTGTGAATTACAGTGCCCCTGAGCTCCTTTCTTCAACTCGCTTTCTTGTGAACTGGGCACAAAACCGCAGGATTGCTTCAGGCCCTAATCTGTTTCGGGCAGGGCATGCTGAGCCTTTGGTAAATTCCTCTTCCTGGTGGGAAATGAGCGTTACATTTGCCCGTGCAGACACCTACAGCTAGTCTCTCATTGGTTCTCCCTATTCCTGTTCATCTTGCACAGAAATTGCAAGCTGTGCCAAACATGGGGTTAAAGGCACTGACTCTCCAAGCAGGGAGACTGTTAGTAAATCATCTGGAATGGTGAACCCGAGGACCAGGATACGAAAACTGAGATGCATTTTAAATCATTTCCCCATAACACGGTGGACCATACTGTGGGTTTCACATGCATGTTTTAGCTGGAGGAAGAATCCCTTGAACCTGAAGAGTTGGGACCCATGGAATAGGTACCATACAGTATGACTTCAAAGGGTGTGCATTTGCTCACCTAAACTCACCAATGCTATCAGCCTGAAGTGTCCAGCCTTATGTCTCAACCAGCTCTGGGTGTAGATGTGGTCAATCCCGGTTGCATCACATGCCCTGAGTGAATTATTTAAGAATTGCTCTCTATTTCACTGTCTTTGTGTTTTGTTTTCGAAATTTATTTTGATAATGGGATTTATCGGATTTTCACTGCTGCCTTTCGGCCGCTGTACACACCCTTGATTCTCTTACGGAGACATATATATCCATGGGTTTTAAGATTCTTCCTAGTCAGGTATATTCCTAGGCGTTGAATATGTGGTGTTGGGTCCATTTCGTTGAGCAAGGAGTAGGTCTTGTCTATTACATATTGGGCTTATGGAAAGTTATCTGTGCTAATTTCAGTCTCTGGTTTTATGCAGCACCCCAAGGCACCTTTCCCCATAAGCAAGCACTAGTTGGTTTTCTAAATTTGAGACCCTTTTCTATTTTGTAATTCAGTTCATGTGTAGTCAAGTTTACATTCCGTGTATTCGTGATATCTTATGATGTTTCTTTTTCTGTGTGACGTAGTTCACGTAGAATCACCGTACCTGCATCCACTCACTATGCCGCTATGGGCCTGATGACACAGATTTCATTGCTGAGTGATATTGCATTGTACGTACGTGCCACAAGTTCTTTATCCATTTTTTGCTTTCTGGGATATTTACCTGATACTGTAGACGAGCTTCTTGTGAACACAGCCGTCTCAAATATTGGGGTGGCTGTCTGTTTTTGATTTTAATTTCCGTAAGCTATAGGACCATAAGTGGAAGTGCCATAGGCTGTGTTGCTTTGTTTCTTTCGTGTTTCAGGAAACACCATACACTTCTCCAGGGTGGCTGCTGGCAATTTACATCCTGCCAATCAGCATAACAAGGCTCCCTGTTCTCCATATCCTGTCCTACCTTTCTGGATTTTACACTTTTTTCTGATGGCCCTTTTGCCAGGGGGGCAGTGAGACTTCATTGTAGTGCAGATTTCATTTACAGGCTTGCTTGGTTGGCCAAAAAGGGCGTATGCGTTTTTTCCTGAATATATTCAGGAAAAAACGCATACGCCCTTTTTGGCCAAGTGCATCATTGTCGACGTTCTGCCTCTTTTCCTATGCTTTCAGGGCAATTCCAGTCTACCCCCTGCAATCGTTTTCCTGAAATTCTGCCCCGCTTTCAAGTCCCCTTCGCAGGCTTACTTCAATATATTTTTGGAGGAAAGCTGTCATTTATAACTCTGCAGGTTTGTGAATTACAGTGCCCCTGAGCTCCTTTCTTCAACTCGCTTTCTTGTGAGCTGGGCACAAAACCGCAGGATTGCTTCAGGCCCTAATCTGTTTCCAGCAGGGCACACTGAGCCTTTGTTTAATTCCTCTTCCTGGTGGGCAATGAGCGTTACATTTGCCTGTGCAGACACCTACAGCTAGTCTCTCATTGGTTCTCCCTATTCCTGTTCATTTTGCACAGAAATTGCAAGCTGTGCCAAAGAGGAGGTTAAAGGCACTGACTCTCCAAGCGGGGAGAGTGTTAGTAAAGCATCTGGAATGGTGAACCCGAGGACCAGGATACGAAAACTGAGATGCATTTTAAATCATTTCCCAATCACATGGTGGACGATACTCTTGGTTTCCCATGCATGTTTTAGCTGGAGGAAGAATCCCTTGAACCTGGAGAGTTGGGACCCATGGAATGGGTACCATGCAGTATGACTTCAAAGGGTCTGCATTTGCTCACCGAAACTCACCAATGCTATCAGCCTGAAGTGTCCAGCCTTATGTCTCAACCAGCTCTGGGTGTAGATGTGTTAAATCCCGGTTGCATCACATGCCCTGAGTGAATTATTTAAGAATTGCTCTCTATTTCACTGTCTTTATGATTTTTTTTTGAAATTTATTTTGATAATGGGATTTATCGGATTTTCACTGCTGCGTTTATGCCGCTGTACACACGCTTGATTCTCTTACGGAGACATATATATCCATGGGTTTTAAGATTCTTCCTAGTCAGGTATATTCCTAGGCGTTGAATATGTGGTGTTGGGTCCATTTCGTTGAGCAAGGAGTAGGTCTTGTCTATTACATATTTGGCTTATGGAAAGTTATCTGTGCTAATTTCAGTCTCTGGTTTTATGAAGCACCCCAACGCACCTTTCCCCATAAGCAAGCACTAGTTGGTTTTCTAAATTTGAGACCCTGTTCTGTTTTGTAATTCAGTTCATGTGTAGTCAAGTTTACATTCCGTGTATTAGTGATATCTTATGATGTTTCTTTTTCTGTGTGACGTAGTTCACGTAGAATCACCGTACCTGCATCCACTCACTATGCCGCTACGGGCCTGATGACACAGATTTCATTGCTGAGTGATATTGCATTGTACGTACGTGCCACAACTTCTTTATCCATATTTTGCTTTCTGGGATATTTACCTGTTACTGTAGACGAGCTTCTTGTGAACACAGCCGTCCCAAATATTGGGGTGGCTGTCTGTTTTTGATTTTAATTTCCGTAAGCTATAGGACCATAAGTGGAAGTGCCATAGACTGTGTTGCTTTGTTTCTTATGTGTTTCAGGAAACACCATACACTTCTCCAGGCTGGCTGCTGGCAATTTACATCCTGCCAATCAGCATAACAAGGCTCCCTGTTCTCCATATCCTGTCCTACCTTTCTGGATTTTACACTTTTTTCAGATGGCCCTCTTGCCCGGGGGGCAGTGAGACTTCATTGTAGTGCAGATTTCCTTTACAGGCTTGCTTGGTTGGCCAAAAAGGGCGTATGCGTTTTTTCCTGAATATATTCAGGAAAAAACGCATACGCCCTTTTTGGCCAAGTGCATCATTGTCGACGTTCTGCCTCTTTTCCTATGCTTTCAGGGCAATTCCAGTCTACCCCCTGCAATCGTTTTCCTGAAATTCTGCCCCGCTTTCAAGGCCCCTTCGCAGGCTTACTTCAATATATTTTTGGAGGATAGCTGTCATTTATAACTCTGCAGGTTTGTGAATAACAGTGCCCCTGAGCTCCTTTCTTCAACTCGCTTTCTTGTGAACTGGGCACAAAACCGCAGGATTGCTTCAGGCCCTAATCTGTTTCGGGCAGGGCATGCTGAGCCTTTGGTAAATTCCTCTTCCTGGTGGGAAATGAGCGTTACATTTGCCCGTGCAGACACCTACAGCTAGTCTCTCATTGGTTCTCCCTATTCCTGTTCATCTTGCACAGAAATTGCAAGCTGTGCCAAACAGGAGGTTAAAGGCACTGACTCTCCAAGCAGGGAGACTGTTAGTAAATCATCTGGAATGGTGATCCCGAGGACCAGGATACGAAAACTGAGATGCATTTTAAATCATTTCCCCATAACACGGTGGACCATACTGTGGGTTTCACATGCATGTTTTAGCTGGAGGAAGAATCCCTTGAACCTGAAGAGTTGGGACCCATGGAATAGGTACCATACAGTATGACTTCAAAGGGTGTGCATTTGCTCACCTAAACTCACCAATGCTATCAGCCTGAAGTGTCCAGCCTTATGTCTCAACCAGCTCTGGGTG
Organism: Phocoena phocoena; assembly: GCF_963924675.1. NCBI lineage: Eukaryota > Metazoa > Chordata > Mammalia > Artiodactyla > Phocoenidae > Phocoena > Phocoena phocoena. The sequence continues at coordinate 66,401 of NW_027077480.1, forward strand.
TAGATGTGGTCAATCCCGGTTGCATCACATGCCCTGAGTGAATTATTTAAGAATTGCTCTCTATTTCACTGTCTTTGTGTTTTGTTTTCGAAATTTATTTTGATAATGGGATTTATCGGATTTTCACTGCTGCCTTTCGGCCGCTGTACACACCCTTGATTCTCTTACGGAGACATATATATCCATGGGTTTTAAGATTCTTCCTAGTCAGGTATATTCCTAGGCGTTGAATATGTGGTGTTGGGTCCATTTCGTTGAGCAAGGAGTAGGTCTTGTCTATTACATATTGGGCTTATGGAAAGTTATCTGTGCTAATTTCAGTCTCTGGTTTTATGCAGCACCCCAAGGCACCTTTCCCCATAAGCAAGCACTAGTTGGTTTTCTAAATTTGAGACCCTTTTCTATTTTGTAATTCAGTTCATGTGTAGTCAAGTTTACATTCCGTGTATTCGTGATATCTTATGATGTTTCTTTTTCTGTGTGACGTAGTTCACGTAGAATCACCGTACCTGCATCCACTCACTATGCCGCTATGGGCCTGATGACACAGATTTCATTGCTGAGTGATATTGCATTGTACGTACGTGCCACAAGTTCTTTATCCATTTTTTGCTTTCTGGGATATTTACCTGATACTGTAGACGAGCTTCTTGTGAACACAGCCGTCTCAAATATTGGGGTGGCTGTCTGTTTTTGATTTTAATTTCCGTAAGCTATAGGACCATAAGTGGAAGTGCCATAGGCTGTGTTGCTTTGTTTCTTTCGTGTTTCAGGAAACACCATACACTTCTCCAGGGTGGCTGCTGGCAATTTACATCCTGCCAATCAGCATAACAAGGCTCCCTGTTCTCCATATCCTGTCCTACCTTTCTGGATTTTACACTTTTTTCAGATGGCCCTTTTGCCAGGGGGGCAGTGAGACTTCATTGTAGTGCAGATTTCATTTACAGGCTTGCTTGGTTGGCCAAAAAGGGCGTATGCGTTTTTTCCTGAATATATTCAGGAAAAAACGCATACGCCCTTTTTGGCCAAGTGCATCATTGTCGACGTTCTGCCTCTTTTCCTATGCTTTCAGGGCAATTCCAGTCTACCCCCTGCAATCGTTTTCCTGAAATTCTGCCCCGCTTTCAAGTCCCCTTCGCAGGCTTACTTCAATATATTTTTGGAGGAAAGCTGTCATTTATAACTCTGCAGGTTTGTGAATTACAGTGCCCCTGAGCTCCTTTCTTCAACTCGCTTTCTTGTGAGCTGGGCACAAAACCGCAGGATTGCTTCAGGCCCTAATCTGTTTCCAGCAGGGCACACTGAGCCTTTGTTTAATTCCTCTTCCTGGTGGGCAATGAGCGTTACATTTGCCCGTGCAGACACCTACAGCTAGTCTCTCATTGGTTCTCCCTATTCCTGTTCATTTTGCACAGAAATTGCAAGCTGTGCCAAAGAGGAGGTTAAAGGCACTGACTCTCCAAGCGGGGAGAGTGTTAGTAAAGCATCTGGAATGGTGAACCCGAGGACCAGGATACGAAAACTGAGATGCATTTTAAATCATTTCCCAATCACATGGTGGACGATACTCTTGGTTTCCCATGCATGTTTTAGCTGGAGGAAGAATCCCTTGAACCTGGAGAGTTGGGACCCATGGAATGGGTACCATGCAGTATGACTTCAAAGGGTCTGCATTTGCTCACCGAAACTCACCAATGCTATCAGCCTGAAGTGTCCAGCCTTATGTCTCAACCAGCTCTGGGTGTAGATGTGGTCAATCCCGGTTGCATCACATGCCCTGAGTGAATTATTTAAGAATTGCTCTCTATTTCACTGTCTTTATGATTTTTTTTTGAAATTTATTTTGATAATGGGATTTATCGGATTTTCACTGCTGCGTTTATGCCGCTGTACACACGCTTGATTCTCTTACGGAGACATATATATCCATGGGTTTTAAGATTCTTCCTAGTCAGGTATATTCCTAGGCGTTGAATATGTGGTGTTGGGTCCATTTCGTTGAGCAAGGAGTAGGTCTTGTCTATTACATATTTGGCTTATGGAAAGTTATCTGTGCTAATTTCAGTCTCTGGTTTTATGAAGCACCCCAACGCACATTTCCCCATAAGCAAGCACTAGTTGGTTTTCTAAATTTGAGACCCTGTTCTGTTTTGTAATTCAGTTCATGTGTAGTCAAGTTTACATTCCGTGTATTAGTGATATCTTATGATGTTTCTTTTTCTGTGTGACGTAGTTCACGTAGAATCACCGTACCTGCATCCACTCACTATGCCGCTACGGGCCTGATGACACAGATTTCATTGCTGAGTGATATTGCATTGTACGTACGTGCCACAACTTCTTTATCCATATTTTGCTTTCTGGGATATTTACCTGTTACTGTAGACGAGCTTCTTGTGAACACAGCCGTCCCAAATATTGGGGTGGCTGTCTGTTTTTGATTTTAATTTCCGTAAGCTATAGGACCATAAATGGAAGTGCCATAGACTGTGTTGCTTTGTTTCTTATGTGTTTCAGGAAACACCATACACTTCTCCAGGCTGGCTGCTGGCAATTTACATCCTGCCAATCAGCATAACAAGGCTCCCTGTTCTCCATATCCTGTCCTACCTTTCTGGATTTTACACTTTTTTCAGATGGCCCTCTTGCCCGGGGGGCAGTGAGACTTCATTGTAGTGCAGATTTCCTTTACAGGCTTGCTTGGTTGGCCAAAAAGGGCGTATGCGTTTTTTCCTGAATATATTCAGGAAAAAACGCATACGCCCTTTTTGGCCAAGTGCATCATTGTCGACGTTCTGCCTCTTTTCCTATGCTTTCAGGGCAATTCCAGTCTACCCCCTGCAATCGTTTTCCTGAAATTCTGCCCCGCTTTCAAGTCCCCTTCGCAGGCTTACTTCAATATATTTTTGGAGGATAGCTGTCATTTATAACTCTGCAGGTTTGTGAATTACAGTGCCCCTGAGCTCCTTTCTTCAACTCGCTTTCTTGTGAACTGGGCACAAAACCGCAGGATTGCTTCAGGCCCTAATCTGTTTCGGGCAGGGCATGCTGAGCCTTTGGTAAATTCCTCTTCCTGGTGGGAAATGAGCGTTACATTTGCCCGTGCAGACACCTACAGCTAGTCTCTCATTGGTTCTCCCTATTCCTGTTCATCTTGCACAGAAATTGCAAGCTGTGCCAAACATGGGGTTAAAGGCACTGACTCTCCAAGCAGGGAGACTGTTAGTAAATCATCTGGAATGGTGAACCCGAGGACCAGGATACGAAAACTGAGATGCATTTTAAATCATTTCCCCATAACACGGTGGACCATACTGTGGGTTTCACATGCATGTTTTAGCTGGAGGAAGAATCCCTTGAACCTGAAGAGTTGGGACCCATGGAATAGGTACCATACAGTATGACTTCAAAGGGTGTGCATTTGCTCACCTAAACTCACCAATGCTATCAGCCTGAAGTGTCCAGCCTTATGTCTCAACCAGCTCTGGGTGTAGATGTGGTCAATCCCGGTTGCATCACATGCCCTGAGTGAATTATTTAAGAATTGCTCTCTATTTCACTGTCTTTGTGTTTTGTTTTCGAAATTTATTTTGATAATGGGATTTATCGGATTTTCACTGCTGCCTTTCGGCCGCTGTACACACCCTTGATTCTCTTACGGAGACATATATATCCATGGGTTTTAAGATTCTTCCTAGTCAGGTATATTCCTAGGCGTTGAATATGTGGTGTTGGGTCCATTTCGTTGAGCAAGGAGTAGGTCTTGTCTATTACATATTGGGCTTATGGAAAGTTATCTGTGCTAATTTCAGTCTCTGGTTTTATGCAGCACCCCAAGGCACCTTTCCCCATAAGCAAGCACTAGTTGGTTTTCTAAATTTGAGACCCTTTTCTATTTTGTAATTCAGTTCATGTGTAGTCAAGTTTACATTCCGTGTATTCGTGATATCTTATGATGTTTCTTTTTCTGTGTGACGTAGTTCACGTAGAATCACCGTACCTGCATCCACTCACTATGCCGCTATGGGCCTGATGACACAGATTTCATTGCTGAGTGATATTGCATTGTACGTACGTGCCACAAGTTCTTTATCCATTTTTTGCTTTCTGGGATATTTACCTGATACTGTAGACGAGCTTCTTGTGAACACAGCCGTCTCAAATATTGGGGTGGCTGTCTGTTTTTGATTTTAATTTCCGTAAGCTATAGGACCATAAGTGGAAGTGCCATAGGCTGTGTTGCTTTGTTTCTTTCGTGTTTCAGGAAACACCATACACTTCTCCAGGGTGGCTGCTGGCAATTTACATCCTGCCAATCAGCATAACAAGGCTCCCTGTTCTCCATATCCTGTCCTACCTTTCTGGATTTTACACTTTTTTCAGATGGCCCTTTTGCCAGGGGGACAGTGAGACTTCATTGTAGTGCAGATTTCATTTACAGGCTTGCTTGGTTGGCCAAAAAGGGCGTATGCGTTTTTTCCTGAATATATTCAGGAAAAAACGCATACGCCCTTTTTGGCCAAGTGCATCATTGTCGACGTTCTGCCTCTTTTCCTATGCTTTCAGGGCAATTCCAGTCTACCCCCTGCAATCGTTTTCCTGAAATTCTGCCCCGCTTTCAAGTCCCCTTCGCAGGCTTACTTCAATATATTTTTGGAGGAAAGCTGTCATTTATAACTCTGCAGGTTTGTGAATTACAGTGCCCCTGAGCTCCTTTCTTCAACTCGCTTTCTTGTGAGCTGGGCACAAAACCGCAGGTTTGCTTCAGGCCCTAATCTGTTTCCAGCAGGGCACACTGAGCCTTTGTTTAATTCCTCTTCCTGGTGGGCAATGAGCGTTACATTTGCCCGTGCAGACACCTACAGCTAGTCTCTCATTGGTTCTCCCTATTCCTGTTCATTTTGCACAGAAATTGCAAGCTGTGCCAAAGAGGAGGTTAAAGGCACTGACTCTCCAAGCGGGGAGAGTGTTAGTAAAGCATCTGGAATGGTGAACCCGAGGACCAGGATACGAAAACTGAGATGCATTTTAAATCATTTCCCAATCACATGGTGGACGATACTCTTGGTTTCCCATGCATGTTTTAGCTGGAGGAAGAATCCCTTGAACCTGGAGAGTTGGGACCCATGGAATGGGTACCATGCAGTATGACTTCAAAGGGTCTGCATTTGCTCACCGAAACTCACCAATGCTATCAGCCTGAAGTGTCCAGCCTTATGTCTCAACCAGCTCTGGGTGTAGATGTGTTAAATCCCGGTTGCATCACATGCCCTGAGTGAATTATTTAAGAATTGCTCTCTATTTCACTGTCTTTATGATTTTTTTTTGAAATTTATTTTGATAATGGGATTTATCGGATTTTCACTGCTGCGTTTATGCCGCTGTACACACGCTTGATTCTATAACGGAGACATATATATCCATGGGTTTTAAGATTCTTCCTAGTCAGGTATATTCCTAGGCGTTGAATATGTGGTGTTGGGTCCATTTCGTTGAGCAAGGAGTAGGTCTTGTCTATTACATATTTGGCTTATGGAAAGTTATCTGTGCTAATTTCAGTCTCTGGTTTTATGAAGCACCCCAACGCACCTTTCCCCATAAGCAAGCACTAGTTGGTTTTCTAAATTTGAGACCCTGTTCTGTTTTGTAATTCAGTTCATGTGTAGTCAAGTTTACATTCCGTGTATTAGTGATATCTTATGATGTTTCTTTTTCTGTGTGACGTAGTTCACGTAGAATCACCGTACCTGCATCCACTCACTATGCCGCTACGGGCCTGATGACACAGATTTCATTGCTGAGTGATATTGCATTGTACGTACGTGCCACAACTTCTTTATCCATATTTTGCTTTCTGGGATATTTACCTGTTACTGTAGACGAGCTTCTTGTGAACACAGCCGTCCCAAATATTGGGGTGGCTGTCTGTTTTTGATTTTAATTTCCGTAAGCTATAGGACCATAAGTGGAAGTGCCATAGACTGTGTTGCTTTGTTTCTTATGTGTTTCAGGAAACACCATACACTTCTCCAGGCTGGCTGCTGGCAATTTACATCCTGCCAATCAGCATAACAAGGCTCCCTGTTCTCCATATCCTGTCCTACCTTTCTGGATTTTACACTTTTTTCAGATGGCCCTCTTGCCCGGGGGGCAGTGAGACTTCATTGTAGTGCAGATTTCCTTTACAGGCTTGCTTGGTTGGCCAAAAAGGGCGTATGCGTTTTTTCCTGAATATATTCAGGAAAAAACGCATACGCCCTTTTTGGCCAAGTGCATCATTGTCGACGTTCTGCCTCTTTTCCTATGCTTTCAGGGCAATTCCAGTCTACCCCCTGCAATCGTTTTCCTGAAATTCTGCCCCGCTTTCAAGTCCCCTTCGCAGGCTTACTTCAATATATTTTTGGAGGATAGCTGTCATTTATAACTCTGCAGGTTTGTGAATTACAGTGCCCCTGAGCTCCTTTCTTCAACTCGCTTTCTTGTGAACTGGGCACAAAACCGCAGGATTGCTTCAGGCCCTAATCTGTTTCGGGCAGGGCATGCTGAGCCTTTGGTAAATTCCTCTTCCTGGTGGGAAATGAGCGTTACATTTGCCCGTGCAGACACCTACAGCTAGTCTCTCATTGGTTCTCCCTATTCCTGTTCATCTTGCACAGAAATTGCAAGCTGTGCCAAACAGGAGGTTAAAGGCACTGACTCTCCAAGCAGGGAGACTGTTAGTAAATCATCTGGAATGGTGAACCCGAGGACCAGGATACGAAAACTGAGATGCATTTTAAATCATTTCCCCATAACACGGTGGACCATACTGTGGGTTTCACATGCATGTTTTAGCTGGAGGAAGAATCCCTTGAACCTGAAGAGTTGGGACCCATGGAATAGGTACCATACAGTATGACTTCAAAGGGTGTGCATTTGCTCACCTAAACTCACCAATGCTATCAGCCTGAAGTGTCCAGCCTTATGTCTCAACCAGCTCTGGGTGTAGATGTGGTCAATCCCGGTTGCATCACATGCCCTGAGTGAATTATTTAAGAATTGCTCTCTATTTCACTGTCTTTGTGTTTTGTTTTCGAAATTTATTTTGATAATGGGATTTATCGGATTTTCACTGCTGCCTTTCGGCCGCTGTACACACCCTTGATTCTCTTACGGAGACATATATATCCATGGGTTTTAAGATTCTTCCTAGTCAGGTATATTCCTAGGCGTTGAATATGTGGTGTTGGGTCCATTTCGTTGAGCAAGGAGTAGGTCTTGTCTATTACATATTGGGCTTATGGAAAGTTATCTGTGCTAATTTCAGTCTCTGGTTTTATGCAGCACCCCAAGGCACCTTTCCCCATAAGCAAGCACTAGTTGGTTTTCTAAATTTGAGACCCTTTTCTATTTTGTAATTCAGTTCATGTGTAGTCAAGTTTACATTCCGTGTATTCGTGATATCTTATGATGTTTCTTTTTCTGTGTGACGTAGTTCACGTAGAATCACCGTACCTGCATCCACTCACTATGCCGCTATGGGCCTGATGACACAGATTTCATTGCTGAGTGATATTGCATTGTACGTACGTGCCACAAGTTCTTTATCCATTTTTTGCTTTCTGGGATATTTACCTGATACTGTAGACGAGCTTCTTGTGAACACAGCCGTCTCAAATATTGGGGTGGCTGTCTGTTTTTGATTTTAATTTCCGTAAGCTATAGGACCATAAGTGGAAGTGCCATAGGCTGTGTTGCTTTGTTTCTTTCGTGTTTCAGGAAACACCATACACTTCTCCAGGGTGGCTGCTGGCAATTTACATCCTGCCAATCAGCATAACAAGGCTCCCTGTTCTCCATATCCTGTCCTACCTTTCTGGATTTTACACTTTTTTCAGATGGCCCTTTTGCCAGGGGGGCAGTGAGACTTCATTGTAGTGCAGATTTCATTTACAGGCTTGCTTGGTTGGCCAAAAAGTGCGTATGCGTTTTTTCCTGAATATATTCAGGAAAAAACGCATACGCCCTTTTTGGCCAAGTGCATCATTGTCGACGTTCTGCCTCTTTTCCTATGCTTTCAGGGCAATTCCAGTCTACCCCCTGCAATCGTTTTCCTGAAATTCTGCCCCGCTTTCAAGTCCCCTTCGCAGGCTTACTTCAATATATTTTTGGAGGAAAGCTGTCATTTATAACTCTGCAGGTTTGTGAATTACAGTGCCCCTGAGCTCCTTTCTTCAACTCGCTTTCTTGTGAGCTGGGCACAAAACTGCAGGATTGCTTCAGGCCCTAATCTGTTTCCAGCAGGGCACACTGAGCCTTTGTTTAATTCCTCTTCCTGGTGGGCAATGAGCGTTACATTTGCCCGTGCAGACACCTACAGCTAGTCTCTCATTGGTTCTCCCTATTCCTGTTCATTTTGCACAGAAATTGCAAGCTGTGCCAAAGAGGAGGTTAAAGGCACTGACTCTCCAAGCGGGGAGAGTGTTAGTAAAGCATCTGGAATGGTGAACCCGAGGACCAGGATACGAAAACTGAGATGCATTTTAAATCATTTCCCAATCACATGGTGGACGATACTCTTGGTTTCCCATGCATGTTTTAGCTGGAGGAAGAATCCCTTGAACCTGGAGAGTTGGGACCCATGGAATGGGTACCATGCAGTATGACTTCAAAGGGTCTGCATTTGCTCACCGAAACTCACCAATGCTATCAGCCTGAAGTGTCCAGCCTTATGTCTCAACCAGCTCTGGGTGTAGATGTGTTAAATCCCGGTTGCATCACATGCCCTGAGTGAATTATTTAAGAATTGCTCTCTATTTCACTGTCTTTATGATATTTTTTTGAAATTTATTTTGATAATGGGATTTATCGGATTTTCACTGCTGCGTTTATGCCGCTGTACACACGCTTGATTCTCTTACGGAGACATATATATCCATGGGTTTTAAGATTCTTCCTAGTCAGGTATATTCCTAGGCGTTGAATATGTGGTGTTGGGTCCATTTCGTTGAGCAAGGAGTAGGTCTTGTCTATTACATATTTGGCTTATGGAAAGTTATCTGTGCTAATTTCAGTCTCTGGTTTTATGAAGCACCCCAACGCACATTTCCCCATAAGCAAGCACTAGTTGGTTTTCTAAATTTGAGACCCTGTTCTGTTTTGTAATTCAGTTCATGTGTAGTCAAGTTTACATTCCGTGTATTAGTGATATCTTATGATGTTTCTTTTTCTGTGTGACGTAGTTCACGTAGAATCACCGTACCTGCATCCACTCACTATGCCGCTACGGGCCTGATGACACAGATTTCATTGCTGAGTGATATTGCATTGTACGTACGTGCCACAACTTCTTTATCCATATTTTGCTTTCTGGGATATTTACCTGTTACTGTAGACGAGCTTCTTGTGAACACAGCCGTCCCAAATATTGGGGTGGCTGTCTGTTTTTGATTTTAATTTCCGTAAGCTATAGGACCATAAGTGGAAGTGCCATAGACTGTGTTGCTTTGTTTCTTATGTGTTTCAGGAAACACCATACACTTCTCCAGGCTGGCTGCTGGCAATTTACATCCTGCCAATCAGCATAACAAGGCTCCCTGTTCTCCATATCCTGTCCTACCTTTCTGGATTTTACACTTTTTTCAGATGGCCCTCTTGCCCGGGGGGCAGTGAGACTTCATTGTAGTGCAGATTTCCTTTACAGGCTTGCTTGGTTGGCCAAAAAGGGCGTATGCGTTTTTTCCTGAATATATTCAGGAAAAAACGCATACGCCCTTTTTGGCCAAGTGCATCATTGTCGACGTTCTGCCTCTTTTCCTATGCTTTCAGGGCAATTCCAGTCTACCCCCTGCAATCGTTTTCCTGAAATTCTGCCCCGCTTTCAAGTCCCCTTCGCAGGCTTACTTCAATATATTTTTGGAGGATAGCTGTCATTTATAACTCTGCAGGTTTGTGAATTACAGTGCCCCTGAGCTCCTTTCTTCAACTCGCTTTCTTGTGAACTGGGCACAAAACCGCAGGATTGCTTCAGGCCCTAATCTGTTTCGGGCAGGGCATGCTGAGCCTTTGGTAAATTCCTCTTCCTGGTGGGAAATGAGCGTTACATTTGCCCGTGCAGACACCTACAGCTAGTCTCTCATTGGTTCTCCCTATTCCTGTTCATCTTGCACAGAAATTGCAAGCTGTGCCAAACAGGAGGTTAAAGGCACTGACTCTCCAAGCAGGGAGACTGTTAGTAAATCATCTGGAATGGTGAACCCGAGGACCAGGATACGAAAACTGAGATGCATTTTAAATCATTTCCCCATAACACGGTGGGCCATACTGTGGGTTTCACATGCATGTTTTAGCTGGAGGAAGAATCCCTTGAACCTGAAGAGTTGGGACCCATGGAATAGGTACCATACAGTATGACTTCAAAGGGTGTGCATTTGCTCACCTAAACTCACCAATGCTATCAGCCTGAAGTGTCCAGCCTTATGTCTCAACCAGCTCTGGGTGTAGATGTGGTCAATCCCGGTTGCATCACATGCCCTGAGTGAATTATTTAAGAATTGCTCTCTATTTCACTGTCTTTGTGTTTTGTTTTCGAAATTTATTTTGATAATGGGATTTATCGGATTTTCACTGCTGCCTTTCGGCCGCTGTACACACCCTTGATTCTCTTACGGAGACATATATATCCATGGGTTTTAAGATTCTTCCTAGTCAGGTATATTCCTAGGCGTTGAATATGTGGTGTTGGGTCCATTTCGTTGAGCAAGGAGTAGGTCTTGTCTATTACATATTGGGCTTATGGAAAGTTATCTGTGCTAATTTCAGTCTCTGGTTTTATGCAGCACCCCAAGGCACCTTTCCCCATAAGCAAGCACTAGTTGGTTTTCTAAATTTGAGACCCTTTTCTATTTTGTAATTCAGTTCATGTGTAGTCAAGTTTACATTCCGTGTATTCGTGATATCTTATGATGTTTCTTTTTCTGTGTGACGTAGTTCACGTAGAATCACCGTACCTGCATCCACTCACTATGCCGCTATGGGCCTGATGACACAGATTTCATTGCTGAGTGATATTGCATTGTACGTACGTGCCACAAGTTCTTTATCCATTTTTTGCTTTCTGGGATATTTACCTGATACTGTAGACGAGCTTCTTGTGAACACAGCCGTCTCAAATATTGGGGTGGCTGTCTGTTTTTGATTTTAATTTCCGTAAGCTATAGGACCATAAGTGGAAGTGCCATAGGCTGTGTTGCTTTGTTTCTTTCGTGTTTCAGGAAACACCATACACTTCTCCAGGGTGGCTGCTGGCAATTTACATCCTGCCAATCAGCATAACAAGGCTCCCTGTTCTCCATATCCTGTCCTACCTTTCTGGATTTTACACTTTTTTCAGATGGCCCTTTTGCCAGGGGGGCAGTGAGACTTCATTGTAGTGCAGATTTCATTTACAGGCTTGCTTGGTTGGCCAAAAAGGGCGTATGCGTTTTTTCCTGAATATATTCAGGAAAAAACGCATACGCCCTTTTTGGCCAAGTGCATCATTGTCGACGTTCTGCCTCTTTTCCTATGCTTTCAGGGCAATTCCAGTCTACCCCCTGCAATCGTTTTCCTGAAATTCTGCCCCGCTTTCAAGTCCCCTTCGCAGGCTTACTTCAATATATTTTTGGAGGAAAGCTGTCATTTATAACTCTGCAGGTTTGTGAATTACAGTGCCCCTGAGCTCCTTTCTTCAACTCGCTTTCTTGTGAGCTGGGCACAAAACCGCAGGATTGCTTCAGGCCCTAATCTGTTTCCAGCAGGGCACACTGAGCCTTTGTTTAATTCCTCTTCCTGGTCGGCAATGAGTGTTACATTTGCCCGTGCAGACACCTACAGCTAGTCTCTCATTGGTTCTCCCTATTCCTGTTCATTTTGCACAGAAATTGCAAGCTGTGCCAAAGAGGAGGTTAAAGGCACTGACTCTCCAAGCGGGGAGAGTGTTAGTAAAGCATCTGGAATGGTGAACCCGAGGACCAGGATACGAAAACTGAGATGCATTTTAAATCATTTCCCAATCACATGGTGGACGATACTCTTGGTTTCCCATGCATGTTTTAGCTGGAGGAAGAATCCCTTGAACCTGGAGAGTTGGGACCCATGGAATGGGTACCATGCAGTATGACTTCAAAGGGTCTGCATTTGCTCACCGAAACTCACCAATACTATCAGCCTGAAGTGTCCAGCCTTATGTCTCAACCAGCTCTGGGTGTAGATGTGTTAAATCCCGTTTGCATCACATGCCCTGAGTGAATTATTTAAGAATTGCTCTCTATTTCACTGTCTTTATGATTTTTTTTTGAAATTTATTTTGATAATGGGATTTATCGGATTTTCACTGCTGCGTTTATGCCGCTGTACACACGCTTGATTCTCTTACGGAGACATATATATCCATGGGTTTTAAGATTCTTCCTAGTCAGGTATATTCCTAGGCGTTGAATATGTGGTGTTGGGTCCATTTCGTTGAGCAAGGAGTAGGTCTTGTCTATTACATATTTGGCTTATGGAAAGTTATCTGTGCTAATTTCAGTCTCTGGTTTTATGAAGCACCCCAACGCACCTTTCCCCATAAGCAAGCACTAGTTGGTTTTCTAAATTTGAGACCCTGTTCTGTTTTGTAATTCAGTTCATGTGTAGTCAAGTTTACATTCCGTGTATTAGTGATATCTTATGATGTTTCTTTTTCTGTGTGACGTAGTTCACGTAGAATCACCGTACCTGCATCCACTCACTATGCCGCTACGGGCCTGATGACACAGATTTCATTGCTGAGTGATATTGCATTGTACGTACGTGCCACAACTTCTTTATCCATATTTTGCTTTCTGGGATATTTACCTGTTACTGTAGACGAGCTTCTTGTGAACACAGCCGTCCCAAATATTGGGGTGGCTGTCTGTTTTTGATTTTAATTTCCGTAAGCTATAGGACCATAAGTGGAAGTGCCATAGACTGTGTTGCTTTGTTTCTTATGTGTTTCAGGAAACACCATACACTTCTCCAGGCTGGCTGCTGGCAATTTACATCCTGCCAATCAGCAAAACAAGGCTCCCTGTTCTCCATATACTGTCCTACCTTTCTGGATTTTACACTTTTTTCAGATGGCCCTCTTGCCCGGGGGGCAGTGAGACTTCATTGTAGTGCAGATTTCCTTTACAGGCTTTCTTGGTTGGCCAAAAAGGGCGTATGCGTTTTTTCCTGAATATATTCAGGAAAAAACGCATACGCCCTTTTTGGCCAAGTGCATCATTGTCGACGTTCTGCCTCTTTTCCTATGCTTTCAGGGCAATTCCAGTCTACCCCCTGCAATCGTTTTCCTGAAATTCTGCCCCGCTTTCAAGTCCCCTTCGCAGGCTTACTTCAATATATTTTTGGAGGATAGCTGTCATTTATAACTCTGCAGGTTTGTGAATTACAGTGCCCCTGAGCTCCTTTCTTCAACTCGCTTTCTTGTGAACTGGGCACAAAACCGCAGGATTGCTTCAGGCCCTAATCTGTTTCGGGCAGGGCATGCTGAGCCTTTGGTAAATTCCTCTTCCTGGTGGGAAATGAGCGTTACATTTGCCCGTGCAGACACCTACAGCTAGTCTCTCATTGGTTCTCCCTATTCCTGTTCATCTTGCACAGAAATTGCAAGCTGTGCCAAACAGGAGGTTAAAGGCACTGACTCTCCAAGCAGGGAGACTGTTAGTAAATCATCTGGAATGGTGATCCCGAGGACCAGGATACGAAAACTGAGATGCATTTTAAATCATTTCCCCATAACACGGTGGACCATACTGTGGGTTTCACATGCATGTTTTAGCTGGAGGAAGAATCCCTTGAACCTGAAGAGTTGGGACCCATGGAATAGGTACCATACAGTATGACTTCAAAGGGTGTGCATTTGCTCACCTAAACTCACCAATGCTATCAGCCTGAAGTGTCCAGCCTTATGTCTCAACCAGCTCTGGGTGTAGATGTGGTCAATCCCGGTTGCATCACATGCCCTGAGTAAATTATTTAAGAATTGCTCTCTATTTCACTGTCTTTGTGCTTTGTTTTCGAAATTTATTTTGATAATGGGATTTATCGGATTTTCACTGCTGCCTTTCGGCCGCTGTACACACCCTTGATTCTCTTACGGAGACATATATATCCATGGGTTTTAAGATTCTTCCTAGTCAGGTATATTCCTAGGCGTTGAATATGTGGTGTGGGGTCCATTTCGTTGAGCAAGGAGTAGGTCTTGTCTATTACATATTGGGCTTATGGAAAGTTATCTGTGCTAATTTCAGTCTCTGGTTTTATGCAGCACCCCAAGGCACCTTTCCCCATAAGCAAGCACTAGTTGGTTTTCTAAATTTGAGACCCTTTTCTATTTTGTAATTCAGTTCATGTGTAGTCAAGTTTACATTCCGTGTATTCGTGATATCTTATGATGTTTCTTTTTCTGTGTGACGTAGTTCACGTAGAATCACCGTACCTGCATCCACTCACTATGCCGCTATGGGCCTGATGACACAGATTTCATTGCTGAGTGATATTGCATTGTACGTACGTGCCACAAGTTCTTTATCCATTTTTTGCTTTCTGGGATATTTACCTGATACTGTAGACGAGCTTCTTGTGAACACAGCCGTCTCAAATATTGGGGTGGCTGTCTGTTTTTGATTTTAATTTCCGTAAGCTATAGGACCATAAGTGGAAGTGCCATAGGCTGTGTTGCTTTGTTTCTTTCGTGTTTCAGGAAACACCATACACTTCTCCAGGGTGGCTGCTGGCAATTTACATCCTGCCAATCAGCATAACAAGGCTCCCTGTTCTCCATATCCTGTCCTACCTTTCTGGATTTTACACTTTTTTCAGATGGCCCTTTTGCCAGGGGGGCAGTGAGACTTCATTGTAGTGCAGATTTCATTTACAGGCTTGCTTGGTTGGCCAAAAAGGGCGTATGCGTTTTTTCCTGAACATATTCAGGAAAAAACGCATACGCCCTTTTTGGCCAAGTGCATCATTGTCGACGTTCTGCCTCTTTTCCTATGCTTTCAGGGCAATTCCAGTCTACCCCCTGCAATCGTTTTCCTGAAATTCTGCCCCGCTTTCAAGTCCCCTTCGCAGGCTTACTTCAATATATTTTTGGAGGAAAGCTGTCATTTATAACTCTGCAGGTTTGTGAATTACAGTGCCCCTGAGCTCCTTTCTTCAACTCGCTTTCTTGTGAGCTGGGCACAAAACCGCAGGATTGCTTCAGGCCCTAATCTCTTTCCAGCAGGGCACACTGAGCCTTTGTTTAATTCCTCTTCCTGGTGGGCAATGAGCGTTACATTTGCCCGTGCAGACACCTACAGCTAGTCTCTCATTGGTTCTCCCTATTCCTGTTCATTTTGCACAGAAATTGCAAGCTGTGCCAAAGAGGAGGTTAAAGGCACTGACTCTCCAAGCGGGGAGAGTGTTAGTAAAGCATCTGGAATGGTGAACCCGAGGACCAGGATACGAAAACTGAGATGCATTTTAAATCATTTCCCAATCACATGGTGGACGATACTCTTGGTTTCCCATGCATGTTTTAGCTGGAGGAAGAATCCCTTGAACCTGGAGAGTTGGGACCCATGGAATGGGTACCATGCAGTATGACTTCAAAGGGTCTGCATTTGCTCACCGAAACTCACCAATGCTATCAGCCTGAAGTGTCCAGCCTTATGTCTCAACCAGCTCTGGGTGTAGATGTGTTAAATCCCGGTTGCATCACATGCCCTGAGTGAATTATTTAAGAATTGCTCTCTATTTCACTGTCTTTATGATTTTTTTTTGAAATTTATTTTGATAATGGGATTTATCGGATTTTCACTGCTGCGTTTATGCCGCTGTACACACGCTTGATTCTCTTACGGAGACATATATATCCATGGGTTTTAAGATTCTTCCTAGTCAGGTATATTCCTAGGCGTTGAATATGTGGTGTTGGGTCCATTTCGTTGAGCAAGGAGTAGGTCTTGTCTATTACATATTTGGCTTATGGAAAGTTATCTGTGCTAATTTCAGTCTCTGGTTTTATGAAGCACCCCAACGCACCTTTCCCCATAAGCAAGCACTAGTTGGTTTTCTAAATTTGAGACCCTGTTCTGTTTTGTAATTCAGTTCATGTGTAGTCAAGTTTACATTCCGTGTATTAGTGATATCTTATGATGTTTCTTTTTCTGTGTGACGTAGTTCACGTAGAATCACCGTACCTGCATCCACTCACTATGCCGCTACGGGCCTGATGACACAGATTTCATTGCTGAGTGATATTGCATTGTACGTACGTGCCACAACTTCTTTATCCATATTTTGCTTTCTGGGATATTTACCTGTTACTGTAGACGAGCTTCTTGTGAACACAGCCGTCCCAAATATTGGGGTGGCTGTCTGTTTTTGATTTTAATTTCCGTAAGCTATAGGACCATAAGTGGAAGTGCCATAGACTGTGTTGCTTTGTTTCTTATGTGTTTCAGGAAACACCATACACTTCTCCAGGCTGGCTGCTGGCAATTTACATCCTGCCAATCAGCATAACAAGGCTCCCTGTTCTCCATATCCTGTCCTACCTTTCTGGATTTTACACTTTTTTCAGATGGCCCTCTTGCCCGGGGGGCAGTGAGACTTCATTGTAGTGCAGATTTCCTTTACAGGCTTGCTTGGTTGGCCAAAAAGGGCGTATGCGTTTTTTCCTGAATATATTCAGGAAAAAACGCATACGCCCTTTTTGGCCAAGTGCATCATTGTCGACGTTCTGCCTCTTTTCCTATGCTTTCAGGGCAATTCCAGTCTACCCCCTGCAATCGTTTTCCTGAAATTCTGCCCCGCTTTCAAGTCCCCTTCGCAGGCTTACTTCAAAATATTTTTGGAGGATAGCTGTCATTTATAACTCTGCAGGTTTGTGAATTACAGTGCCCCTGAGCTCCTTTCTTCAACTCGCTTTCTTGTGAACTGGGCACAAAACCGCAGGATTGCTTCAGGCCCTAATCTGTTTCGGGCAGGGCATGCTGAGCCTTTGGTAAATTCCTCTTCCTGGTGGGAAATGAGCGTTACATTTGCCCGTGCAGACACCTACAGCTAGTCTCTCATTGGTTCTCCCTATTCCTGTTCATCTTGCACAGAAATTGCAAGCTGTGCCAAACAGGAGGTTAAAGGCACTGACTCTCCAAGCAGGGAGACTGTTAGTAAATCATCTGGAATGGTGAACCCGAGGACCAGGATACGAAAACTGAGATGCATTTTAAATCATTTCCCCATAACACGGTGGGCCATACTGTGGGTTTCACATGCATGTTTTAGCTGGAGGAAGAATCCCTTGAACCTGAAGAGTTGGGACCCATGGAATAGGTACCATACAGTATGACTTCAAAGGGTGTGCATTTGCTCACCTAAACTCACCAATGCTATCAGCCTGAAGTGTCCAGCCTTATGTCTCAACCAGCTCTGGGTGTAGATGTGGTCAATCCCGGTTGCATCACATGCCCTGAGTGAATTATTTAAGAATTGCTCTCTATTTCACTGTCTTTGTGTTTTGTTTTCGAAATTTATTTTGATAATGGGATTTATCGGATTTTCACTGCTGCCTTTCGGCCGCTGTACACACCCTTGATTCTCTTACGGAGACATATATATCCATGGGTTTTAAGATTCTTCCTAGTCAGGTATATTCCTAGGCGTTGAATATGTGGTGTTGGGTCCATTTCGTTGAGCAAGGAGTAGGTCTTGTCTATTACATATTGGGCTTATGGAAAGTTATCTGTGCTAATTTCAGTCTCTGGTTTTATGCAGCACCCCAAGGCACCTTTCCCCATAAGCAAGCACTAGTTGGTTTTCTAAATTTGAGACCCTTTTCTATTTTGTAATTCAGTTCATGTGTAGTCAAGTTTACATTCCGTGTATTCGTGATATCTTATGATGTTTCTTTTTCTGTGTGACGTAGTTCACGTAGAATCACCGTACCTGCATCCACTCACTATGCCGCTATGGGCCTGATGACACAGATTTCATTGCTGAGTGATATTGCATTGTACGTACGTGCCACAAGTTCTTTATCCATTTTTTGCTTTCTGGGATATTTACCTGATACTGTAGACGAGCTTCTTGTGAACACAGCCGTCTCAAATATTGGGGTGGCTGTCTGTTTTTGATTTTAATTTCCGTAAGCTATAGGACCATAAGTGGAAGTGCCATAGGCTGTGTTGCTTTGTTTCTTTCGTGTTTCAGGAAACACCATACACTTCTCCAGGGTGGCTGCTGGCAATTTACATCCTGCCAATCAGCATAACAAGGCTCCCTGTTCTCCATATCCTGTCCTACCTTTCTGGATTTTACACTTTTTTCAGATGGCCCTTTTGCCAGGGGGGCAGTGAGACTTCATTGTAGTGCAGATTTCATTTACAGGCTTGCTTGGTTGGCCAAAAAGGGCGTATGCGTTTTTTCCTGAATATATTCAGGAAAAAACGCATACGCCCTTTTTGGCCAAGTGCATCATTGTCGACGTTCTGCCTCTTTTCCTATGCTTTCAGGGCAATTCCAGTCTACCCCCTGCAATCGTTTTCCTGAAATTCTGCCCCGCTTTCAAGTCCCCTTCGCAGGCTTACTTCAATATATTTTTGGAGGAAAGCTGTCATTTATAACTCTGCAGGTTTGTGAATTACAGTGCCCCTGAGCTCCTTTCTTCAACTCGCTTTCTTGTGAGCTGGGCACAAAACCGCAGGATTGCTTCAGGCCCTAATCTGTTTCCAGCAGGGCACACTGAGCCTTTGTTTAAATCCTCTTCCTGGTGGGCAATGAGTGTTACATTTGCCCGTGCAGACACCTACAGCTAGTCTCTCATTGGTTCTCCCTATTCCTGTTCATTTTGCACAGAAATTGCAAGCTGTGCCAAAGAGGAGGTTAAAGGCACTGACTCTCCAAGCGGGGAGAGTGTTAGTAAAGCATCTGGAATGGTGAACCCGAGGACCAGGATACGAAAACTGAGATGCATTTTAAATCATTTCCCAATCACATGGTGGACGATACTCTTGGTTTCCCATGCATGTTTTAGCTGGAGGAAGAATCCCTTGAACCTGGAGAGTTGGGACCCATGGAATGGGTACCATGCAGTATGACTTCAAAGGGTCTGCATTTGCTCACCGAAACTCACCAATACTATCAGCCTGAAGTGTCCAGCCTTATGTCTCAACCAGCTCTGGGTGTAGATGTGTTAAATCCCGGTTGCATCACATGCCCTGAGTGAATTATTTAAGAATTGCTCTCTATTTCACTGTCTTTATGATTTTTTTTTGAAATTTATTTTGATAATGGGATTTATCGGATTTTCACTGCTGCGTTTATGCCGCTGTACACACGCTTGATTCTCTTACGGAGACATATATATCCATGGGTTTTAAGATTCTTCCTAGTCAGGTATATTCCTAGGCGTTGAATATGTGGTGTTGGGTCCATTTCGTTGAGCAAGGAGTAGGTCTTGTCTATTACATATTTGGCTTATGGAAAGTTATCTGTGCTAATTTCAGTCTCTGGTTTTATGAAGCACCCCAACGCACCTTTCCCCATAAGCAAGCACTAGTTGGTTTTCTAAATTTGAGACCCTGTTCTGTTTTGTAATTCAGTTCATGTGTAGTCAAGTTTACATTCCGTGTATTAGTGATATCTTATGATGTTTCTTTTTCTGTGTGACGTAGTTCACGTAGAATCACCGTACCTGCATCCACTCACTATGCCGCTACGGGCCTGATGACACAGATTTCATTGCTGAGTGATATTGCATTGTACGTACGTGCCACAACTTCTTTATCCATATTTTGCTTTCTGGGATATTTACCTGTTACTGTAGACGAGCTTCTTGTGAACACAGCCGTCCCAAATATTGGGGTGGCTGTCTGTTTTTGATTTTAATTTCCGTAAGCTATAGGACCATAAGTGGAAGTGCCATAGACTGTGTTGCTTTGTTTCTTATGTGTTTCAGGAAACACCATACACTTCTCCAGGCTGGCTGCTGGCAATTTACATCCTGCCAATCAGCAAAACAAGGCTCCCTGTTCTCCATATACTGTCCTACCTTTCTGGATTTTACACTTTTTTCAGATGGCCCTCTTGCCCGGGGGGCAGTGAGACTTCATTGTAGTGCAGATTTCCTTTACAGGCTTTCTTGGTTGGCCAAAAAGGGCGTATGCGTTTTTTCCTGAATATATTCAGGAAAAAACGCATACGCCCTTTTTGGCCAAGTGCATCATTGTCGACGTTCTGCCTCTTTTCCTATGCTTTCAGGGCAATTCCAGTCTACCCCCTGCAATCGTTTTCCTGAAATTCTGCCCCGCTTTCAAGTCCCCTTCGCAGGCTTACTTCAATATATTTTTGGAGGATAGCTGTCATTTATAACTCTGCAGGTTTGTGAATTACAGTGCCCCTGAGCTCCTTTCTTCAACTCGCTTTCTTGTGAACTGGGCACAAAACCGCAGGATTGCTTCAGGCCCTAATCTGTTTCGGGCAGGGCATGCTGAGCCTTTGGTAAATTCCTCTTCCTGGTGGGAAATGAGCGTTACATTTGCCCGTGCAGACACCTACAGCTAGTCTCTCATTGGTTCTCCCTATTCCTGTTCATCTTGCACAGAAATTGCAAGCTGTGCCAAACAGGAGGTTAAAGGCACTGACTCTCCAAGCAGGGAGACTGTTAGTAAATCATCTGGAATGGTGAACCCGAGGACCAGGATACGAAAACTGAGATGCATTTTAAATCATTTCCCCATAACACGGTGGACCATACTGTGGGTTTCACATGCATGTTTTAGCTGGAGGAAGAATCCCTTGAACCTGAAGAGTTGGGACCCATGGAATAGGTACCATACAGTATGACTTCAAAGGGTGTGCATTTGCTCACCTAAACTCACCAATGCTATCAGCCTGAAGTGTCCAGCCTTATGTCTCAACCAGCTCTGGGTGTAGATGTGGTCAATCCCGGTTGCATCACATGCCCTGAGTGAATTATTTAAGAATTGCTCTCTAATTCACTGTCTTTGTGTTTTGTTTTCGAAATTTATTTTGATAATGGGATTTATCGGATTTTCACTGCTGCCTTTCGGCCGCTGTACACACCCTTGATTCTCTTACGGAGACATATATATCCATGGGTTTTAAGATTCTTCCTAGTCAGGTATATTCCTAGGCGTTGAATATGTGGTGTTGGGTCCATTTCGTTGAGCAAGGAGTAGGTCTTGTCTATTACATATTGGGCTTATGGAAAGTTATCTGTGCTAATTTCAGTCTCTGGTTTTATGCAGCACCCCAAGGCACCTTTCCCCATAAGCAAGCACTAGTTGGTTTTCTAAATTTGAGACCCTTTTCTATTTTGTAATTCAGTTCATGTGTAGTCAAGTTTACATTCCGTGTATTCGTGATATCTTATGATGTTTCTTTTTCTGTGTGACGTAGTTCACGTAGAATCACCGTACCTGCATCCACTCACTATGCCGCTATGGGCCTGATGACACAGATTTCATTGCTGAGTGATATTGCATTGTACGTACGTGCCACAACTTCTTTATCCATTTTTTGCTTTCTGGGATATTTACCTGATACTGTAGACGAGCTTCTTGTGAACACAGCCGTCTCAAATATTGGGGTGGCTGTCTGTTTTTGATTTTAATTTCCGTAAGCTATAGGACCATAAGTGGAAGTGCCATAGGCTGTGTTGCTTTGTTTCTTTCGTGTTTCAGGAAACACCATACACTTCTCCAGGGTGGCTGCTGGCAATTTACATCCTGCCAATCAGCATAACAAGGCTCCCTGTTCTCCATATCCTGTCCTACCTTTCTGGATTTTACACTTTTTTCAGATGGCCCTTTTGCCAGGGGGGCAGTGAGACTTCATTGTAGTGCAGATTTCATTTACAGGCTTGCTTGGTTGGCCAAAAAGGGCGTATGCGTTTTTTCCTGAACATATTCAGGAAAAAACGCATACGCCCTTTTTGGCCAAGTGCATCATTGTCGACGTTCTGCCTCTTTTCCTATGCTTTCAGGGCAATTCCAGTCTACCCCCTGCAATCGTTTTCCTGAAATTCTGCCCCGCTTTCAAGTCCCCTTCGCAGGCTTACTTCAATATATTTTTGGAGGAAAGCTGTCATTTATAACTCTGCAGGTTTGTGAATTACAGTGCCCCTGAGCTCCTTTCTTCAACTCGCTTTCTTGTGAGCTGGGCACAAAACCGCAGGATTGCTTCAGGCCCTAATCTCTTTCCAGCAGGGCACACTGAGCCTTTGTTTAATTCCTCTTCCTGGTGGGCAATGAGCGTTACATTTGCCCGTGCAGACACCTACAGCTAGTCTCTCATTGGTTCTCCCTATTCCTGTTCATTTTGCACAGAAATTGCAAGCTGTGCCAAAGAGGAGGTTAAAGGCACTGACTCTCCAAGCGGGGAGAGTGTTAGTAAAGCATCTGGAATGGTGAACCCGAGGACCAGGATACGAAAACTGAGATGCATTTTAAATCATTTCCCAATCACATGGTGGACGATACTCTTGGTTTCCCATGCATGTTTTAGCTGGAGGAAGAATCCCTTGAACCTGGAGAGTTGGGACCCATGGAATGGGTACCATGCAGTATGACTTCAAAGGGTCTGCATTTGCTCACCGAAACTCACCAATGCTATCAGCCTGAAGTGTCCAGCCTTATGTCTCAACCAGCTCTGGGTGTAGATGTGGTCAATCCCGGTTGCATCACATGCCCTGAGTGAATTATTTAAGAATTGCTCTCTATTTCACTGTCTTTATGATTTTTTTTTGAAATTTATTTTGATAATGGGATTTATCGGATTTTCACTGCTGCGTTTATGCCGCTGTACACACGCTTGATTCTCTTATGGAGACATATATATCCATGGGTTTTAAGATTCTTCCTAGTCAGGTATATTCCTAGGCGTTGAATATGTGGTGTTGGGTCCATTTCGTTGAGCAAGGAGTAGGTCTTGTCTATTACATATTTGGCTTATGGAAAGTTATCTGTGCTAATTTCAGTCTCTGGTTTTATGAAGCACCCCAACGCACCTTTCCCCATAAGCAAGCACTAGTTGGTTTTCTAAATTTGAGACCCTGTTCTGTTTTGTAATTCAGTTCATGTGTAGTCAAGTTTACATTCCGTGTATTAGTGATATCTTATGATGTTTCTTTTTCTGTGTGACGTAGTTCACGTAGAATCACCGTACCTGCATCCACTCACTATGCCGCTACGGGCCTGATGACACAGATTTCATTGCTGAGTGATATTGCATTGTACGTACGTGCCACAACTTCTTTATCCATATTTTGCTTTCTGGGATATTTACCTGTTACTGTAGACGAGCTTCTTGTGAACACAGCCGTCCCAAATATTGGGGTGGCTGTCTGTTTTTGATTTTAATTTCCGTAAGCTATAGGACCATAAGTGGAAGTGCCATAGACTGTGTTGCTTTGTTTCTTATGTGTTTCAGGAAACACCATACACTTCTCCAGGCTGGCTGGTGGCAATTTACATCCTGCCAATCAGCATAACAAGGCTCCCTGTTCTCCATATCCTGTCCTACCTTTCTGGATTTTACACTTTTTTCAGATGGCCCTCTTGCCCGGGGGGCAGTGAGACTTCATTGTAGTGCAGATTTCCTTTACAGGCTTGCTTGGTTGGCCAAAAAGGGCGTATGCGTTTTTTCCTGAATATATTCAGGAAAAAACGCATACGCCCTTTTTGGCCAAGTGCATCATTGTCGACGTTCTGCCTCTTTTCCTATGCTTTCAGGGCAATTCCAGTCTACCCCCTGCAATCGTTTTCCTGAAATTCTGCCCCGCTTTCAAGTCCCCTTCGCAGGCTTACTTCAATATATTTTTGGAGGATAGCTGTCATTTATAACTCTGCAGGTTTGTGAATTACAGTGCCCCTGAGCTCCTTTCTTCAACTCGCTTTCTTGTGAACTGGGCACAAAACCGCAGGATTGCTTCAGGCCCTAATCTGTTTCGGGCAGGGCATGCTGAGCCTTTGGTAAATTCCTCTTCCTGGTGGGAAATGAGCGTTACATTTGCCCGTGCAGACACCTACAGCTAGTCTCTCATTGGTTCTCCCTATTCCTGTTCATCTTGCACAGAAATTGCAAGCTGTGCCAAACAGGAGGTTAAAGGCACTGACTCTCCAAGCAGGGAGACTGTTAGTAAATCATCTGGAATGGTGAACCCGAGGACCAGGATACGAAAACTGAGATGCATTTTAAATCATTTCCCCATAACACGGTGGACCATACTGTGGGTTTCACATGCATGTTTTAGCTGGAGGAAGAATCCCTTGAACCTGAAGAGTTGGGACCCATGGAATAGGTACCATACAGTATGACTTCAAAGGGTGTGCATTTGCTCACCTAAACTCACCAATGCTATCAGCCTGAAGTGTCCAGCCTTATGTCTCAACCAGCTCTGGGTGTAGATGTGGTCAATCCCGGTTGCATCACATGCCCTGAGTGAATTATTTAAGAATTGCTCTCTATTTCACTGTCTTTGTGTTTTGTTTTCGAAATTTATTTTGATAATGGGATTTATCGGATTTTCACTGCTGCCTTTCGGCCGCTGTACACACCCTTGATTCTCTTACGGAGACATATATATCCATGGGTTTTAAGATTCTTCCTAGTCAGGTATATTCCTAGGCGTTGAATATGTGGTGTTGGGTCCATTTCGTTGAGCAAGGAGTAGGTCTTGTCTATTACATATTGGGCTTATGGAAAGTTATCTGTGCTAATTTCAGTCTCTGGTTTTATGCAGCACCCCAAGGCACCTTTCCCCATAAGCAAGCACTAGTTGGTTTTCTAAATTTGAGACCCTTTTCTATTTTGTAATTCAGTTCATGTGTAGTCAAGTTTACATTCCGTGTATTCGTGATATCTTATGATGTTTCTTTTTCTGTGTGACGTAGTTCACGTAGAATCACCGTACCTGCATCCACTCACTATGCCGCTATGGGCCTGATGACACAGATTTCATTGCTGAGTGATATTGCATTGTACGTACGTGCCACAAGTTCTTTATCCATTTTTTGCTTTCTGGGATATTTACCTGATACTGTAGACGAGCTTCTTGTGAACACAGCCGTCTCAAATATTGGGGTGGCTGTCTGTTTTTGATTTTAATTTCCGTAAGCTATAGGACCATAAGTGGAAGTGCCATAGGCTGTGTTGCTTTGTTTCTTTCGTGTTTCAGGAAACACCATACACTTCTCCAGGGTGGCTGCTGGCAATTTACATCCTGCCAATCAGCATAACAAGGCTCCCTGTTCTCCATATCCTGTCCTACCTTTCTGGATTTTACACTTTTTTCAGATGGCCCTTTTGCCAGGGGGGCAGTGAGACTTCATTGTAGTGCAGATTTCATTTACAGGCTTGCTTGGTTGGCCAAAAAGGGCGTATGCGTTTTTTCCTGAACATATTCAGGAAAAAACGCATACGCCCTTTTTGGCCAAGTGCATCATTGTCGACGTTCTGCCTCTTTTCCTATGCTTTCAGGGCAATTCCAGTCTACCCCCTGCAATCGTTTTCCTGAAATTCTGCCCCGCTTTCAAGTCCCCTTCGCAGGCTTACTTCAATATATTTTTGGAGGAAAGCTGTCATTTATAACTCTGCAGGTTTGTGAATTACAGTGCCCCTGAGCTCCTTTCTTCAACTCGCTTTCTTGTGAGCTGGGCACAAAACCGCAGGATTGCTTCAGGCCCTAATCTCTTTCCAGCAGGGCACACTGAGCCTTTGTTTAATTCCTCTTCCTGGTGGGCAATGAGCGTTACATTTGCCCGTGCAGACACCTACAGCTAGTCTCTCATTGGTTCTCCCTATTCCTGTTCATTTTGCACAGAAATTGCAAGCTGTGCCAAAGAGGAGGTTAAAGGCACTGACTCTCCAAGCGGGGAGAGTGTTAGTAAAGCATCTGGAATGGTGAACCCGAGGACCAGGATACGAAAACTGAGATGCATTTTAAATCATTTCCCAATCACATGGTGGACGATACTCTTGGTTTCCCATGCATGTTTTAGCTGGAGGAAGAATCCCTTGAACCTGGAGAGTTGGGACCCATGGAATGGGTACCATGCAGTATGACTTCAAATGGTCTGCATTTGCTCACCGAAACTCACCAATGCTATCAGCCTGAAGTGTCCAGCCTTATGTCTCAACCAGCTCTGGGTGTAGATGTGGTCAATCCCGGTTGCATCACATGCCCTGAGTGAATTATTTAAGAATTGCTCTCTATTTCACTGTCTTTATGATTTTTTTTTGAAATTTATTTTGATAATGGGATTTATCGGATTTTCACTGCTGCGTTTATGCCGCTGTACACACGCTTGATTCTCTTACGGAGACATATATATCCATGGGTTTTAAGATTCTTCCTAGTCAGGTATATTCCTAGGCGTTGAATATGTGGTGTTGGGTCCATTTCGTTGAGCAAGGAGTAGGTCTTGTCTATTACATATTTGGCTTATGGAAATTTATCTGTGCTAATTTCAGTCTCTGGTTTTATGAAGCACCCCAACGCACCTTTCCCCATAAGCAAGCACTAGTTGGTTTTCTAAATTTGAGACCCTGTTCTGTTTTGTAATTCAGTTCATGTGTAGTCAAGTTTACATTCCGTGTATTAGTGATATCTTATGATGTTTCTTTTTCTGTGTGACGTAGTTCACGTAGAATCACCGTACCTGCATCCACTCACTATGCCGCTACGGGCCTGATGACACAGATTTCATTGCTGAGTGATATTGCATTGTACGTACGTGCCACAACTTCTTTATCCATATTTTGCTTTCTGGGATATTTACCTGTTACTGTAGACGAGCTTCTTGTGAACACAGCCGTCCCAAATATTGGGGTGGCTGTCTGTTTTTGATTTTAATTTCCGTAAGCTATAGGACCATAAGTGGAAGTGCCATAGACTGTGTTGCTTTGTTTCTTATGTGTTTCAGGAAACACCATACACTTCTCCAGGCTGGCTGCTGGCAATTTACATCCTGCCAATCAGCATAACAAGGCTCCCTGTTCTCCATATCCTGTCCTACCTTTCTGGATTTTACACTTTTTTCAGATGGCCCTCTTGCCCGGGGGGCAGTGAGACTTCATTGTAGTGCAGATTTCCTTTACAGGCTTGCTTGGTTGGCCAAAAAGGGCGTATGCGTTTTTTCCTGAATATATTCAGGAAAAAACGCATACGCCCTTTTTGGCCAAGTGCATCATTGTCGACGTTCTGCCTCTTTTCCTATGCTTTCAGGGCAATTCCAGTCTACCCCCTGCAATCGTTTTCCTGAAATTCTGCCCCGCTTTCAAGTCCCCTTCGCAGGCTTACTTCAATATATTTTTGGAGGATAGCTGTCATTTATAACTCTGCAGGTTTGTGAATTACAGTGCCCCTGAGCTCCTTTCTTCAACTCGCTTTCTTGTGAACTGGGCACAAAACCGCAGGATTGCTTCAGGCCCTAATCTGTTTCGGGCAGGGCATGCTGAGCCTTTGGTAAATTCCTCTTCCTGGTGGGAAATGAGCGTTACATTTGCCCGTGCAGACACCTACAGCTAGTCTCTCATTGGTTCTCCCTATTCCTGTTCATCTTGCACAGAAATTGCAAGCTGTGCCAAACAGGAGGTTAAAGGCACTGACTCTCCAAGCAGGGAGACTGTTAGTAAATCATCTGGAATGGTGAACCCGAGGACCAGGATACGAAAACTGAGATGCATTTTAAATCATTTCCCCATAACACGGTGGACCATACTGTGGGTTTCACATGCATGTTTTAGCTGGAGGAAGAATCCCTTGAACCTGAAGAGTTGGGACCCATGGAATAGGTACCATACAGTATGACTTCAAAGGGTGTGCATTTGCTCACCTAAACTCACCAATGCTATCAGCCTGAAGTGTCCAGCCTTATGTCTCAACCAGCTCTGGGTGTAGATGTGGTCAATCCCGGTTGCATCACATGCCCTGAGTGAATTATTTAAGAATTGCTCTCTATTTCACTGTCTTTGTGTTTTGTTTTCGAAATTTATTTTGATAATGGGATTTATCGGATTTTCACTGCTGCCTTTCGGCCGCTGTACACACCCTTGATTCTCTTACGGAGACATATATATCCATGGGTTTTAAGATTCTTCCTAGTCAGGTATATTCCTAGGCGTTGAATATGTGGTGTTGGGTCCATTTCGTTGAGCAAGGAGTAGGTCTTGTCTATTACATATTGGGCTTATGGAAAGTTATCTGTGCTAATTTCAGTCTCTGGTTTTATGCAGCACCCCAAGGCACCTTTCCCCATAAGCAAGCACTAGTTGGTTTTCTAAATTTGAGACCCTTTTCTATTTTGTAATTCAGTTCATGTGTAGTCAAGTTTACATTCCGTGTATTCGTGATATCTTATGATGTTTCTTTTTCTGTGTGACGTAGTTCACGTAGAATCACCGTACCTGCATCCACTCACTATGCCGCTATGGGCCTGATGACACAGATTTCATTGCTGAGTGATATTGCATTGTACGTACGTGCCACAAGTTCTTTATCCATTTTTTGCTTTCTGGGATATTTACCTGATACTGTAGACGAGCTTCTTGTGAACACAGCCGTCTCAAATATTGGGGTGGCTGTCTGTTTTTGATTTTAATTTCCGTAAGCTATAGGACCATAAGTGGAAGTGCCATAGGCTGTGTTGCTTTGTTTCTTTCGTGTTTCAGGAAACACCATACACTTCTCCAGGGTGGCTGCTGGCAATTTACATCCTGCCAATCAGCATAACAAGGCTCCCTGTTCTCCATATCCTGTCCTACCTTTCTGGATTTTACACTTTTTTCAGATGGCCCTTTTGCCAGGGGGGCAGTGAGACTTCATTGTAGTGCAGATTTCATTTACAGGCTTGCTTGGTTGGCCAAAAAGGGCGTATGCGTTTTTTCCTGAACATATTCAGGAAAAAACGCATACGCCCTTTTTGGCCAAGTGCATCATTGTCGACGTTCTGCCTCTTTTCCTATGCTTTCAGGGCAATTCCAGTCTACCCCCTGCAATCGTTTTCCTGAAATTCTGCCCCGCTTTCAAGTCCCCTTCGCAGGCTTACTTCAATATATTTTTGGAGGAAAGCTGTCATTTATAACTCTGCAGGTTTGTGAATTACAGTGCCCCTGAGCTCCTTTCTTCAACTCGCTTTCTTGTGAGCTGGGCACAAAACCGCAGGATTGCTTCAGGCCCTAATCTCTTTCCAGCAGGGCACACTGAGCCTTTGTTTAATTCCTCTTCCTGGTGGGCAATGAGCGTTACATTTGCCCGTGCAGACACCTACAGCTAGTCTCTCATTGGTTCTCCCTATTCCTGTTCATTTTGCACAGAAATTGCAAGCTGTGCCAAAGAGGAGGTTAAAGGCACTGACTCTCCAAGCGGGGAGAGTGTTAGTAAAGCATCTGGAATGGTGAACCCGAGGACCAGGATACGAAAACTGAGATGCATTTTAAATCATTTCCCAATCACATGGTGGACGATACTCTTGGTTTCCCATGCATGTTTTAGCTGGAGGAAGAATCCCTTGAACCTGGAGAGTTGGGACCCATGGAATGGGTACCATGCAGTATGACTTCAAAGGGTCTGCATTTGCTCACCGAAACTCACCAATGCTATCAGCCTGAAGTGTCCAGCCTTATGTCTCAACCAGCTCTGGGTGTAGATGTGTTAAATCCCGGTTGCATCACATGCCCTGAGTGAATTATTTAAGAATTGCTCTCTATTTCACTGTCTTTATGATTTTTTTTTGAAATTTATTTTGATAATGGGATTTATCGGATTTTCACTGCTGCGTTTATGCCGCTGTACACACGCTTGATTCTCTTACGGAGACATATATATCCATGGGTTTTAAGATTCTTCCTAGTCAGGTATATTCCTAGGCGTTGAATATGTGGTGTTGGGTCCATTTCGTTGAGCAAGGAGTAGGTCTTGTCTATTACATATTTGGCTTATGGAAAGTTATCTGTGCTAATTTCAGTCTCTGGTTTTATGAAGCACCCCAACGCACCTTTCCCCATAAGCAAGCACTAGTTGGTTTTCTAAATTTGAGACCCTGTTCTGTTTTGTAATTCAGTTCATGTGTAGTCAAGTTTACATTCCGTGTATTAGTGATATCTTATGATGTTTCTTTTTCTGTGTGACGTAGTTCACGTAGAATCACCGTACCTGCATCCACTCACTATGCCGCTACGGGCCTGATGACACAGATTTCATTGCTGAGTGATATTGCATTGTACGTACGTGCCACAACTTCTTTATCCATATTTGCTTTCTGGGATATTTACCTGTTACTGTAGACGAGCTTCTTGTGAACACAGCCGTCCCAAATATTGGGGTGGCTGTCTGTTTTTGATTTTAATTTCCGTAAGCTATAGGACCATAAGTGGAAGTGCCATAGACTGTGTTGCTTTGTTTCTTATGTGTTTCAGGAAACACCATACACTTCTCCAGGCTGGCTGCTGGCAATTTACATCCTGCCAATCAGCATAACAAGGCTCCCTGTTCTCCATATCCTGTCCTACCTTCTGGATTTTACACTTTTTTCAGATGGCCCTCTTGCCCGGGGGGCAGTGAGACTTCATTGTAGTGCAGATTTCCTTTACAGGCTTGCTTGGTTGGCCAAAAAGGGCGTATGCGTTTTTTTCCTGAATATATTCAGGAAAAAACGCATACGCCCTTTTTGGCCAAGTGCATCATTGTCGACGTTCTGCCTCTTTTCCTATGCTTTCAGGGCAATTCCAGTTCTACCCCCTGCAATCGTTTTCCTGAAATTCTGCCCCGCTTTCAAGTCCCCTTCGCAGGCTTACTTCAATATATTTTTGGAGGATAGCTGTCATTTATAACTCTGCAGGTTTGTGAATTACAGTGCCCCTGAGCTCCTTTCTTCAACTCGCTTTCTTGTGAACTGGGCACAAAACCGCAGGATTGCTTCAGGCCCTAATCTGTTTCGGGCAGGGCATGCTGAGCCTTTGGTAAATTCCTCTTC
Organism: Phocoena phocoena; assembly: GCF_963924675.1. Taxonomy (NCBI): domain Eukaryota; kingdom Metazoa; phylum Chordata; class Mammalia; order Artiodactyla; family Phocoenidae; genus Phocoena; species Phocoena phocoena. The sequence continues at coordinate 97,429 of NW_027077480.1, forward strand.
CTGGTGGGAAATGAGCGTTACATTTGCCCGTGCAGACACCTACAGCTAGTCTCTCATTGGTTCTCCCTATTCCTGTTCATCTTGCACAGAAATTGCAAGCTGTGCCAAACAGGAGGTTAAAGGCACTGACTCTCCAAGCAGGGAGACTGTTAGTAAATCATCTGGAATGGTGAACCCGAGGACCAGGATACGAAAACTGAGATGCATTTTAAATCATTTCCCCATAACACGGTGGACCATACTGTGGGTTTCACATGCATGTTTTAGCTGGAGGAAGAATCCCTTGAACCTGAAGAGTTGGGACCCATGGAATAGGTACCATACAGTATGACTTCAAAGGGTGTGCATTTGCTCACCTAAACTCACCAATGCTATCAGCCTGAAGTGTCCAGCCTTATGTCTCAACCAGCTCTGGGTGTAGATGTGGTCAATCCCGGTTGCATCACATGCCCTGAGTGAATTATTTAAGAATTGCTCTCTATTTCACTGTCTTTGTGTTTTGTTTTCGAAATTTATTTTGATAATGGGATTTATCGGATTTTCACTGCTGCCTTTCGGCCGCTGTACACACCCTTGATTCTCTTACGGAGACATATATATCCATGGGTTTTAAGATTCTTCCTAGTCAGGTATATTCCTAGGCGTTGAATATGTGGTGTTGGGTCCATTTCGTTGAGCAAGGAGTAGGTCTTGTCTATTACATATTGGGCTTATGGAAAGTTATCTGTGCTAATTTCAGTCTCTGGTTTTATGCAGCACCCCAAGGCACCTTTCCCCATAAGCAAGCACTAGTTGGTTTTCTAAATTTGAGACCCTTTTCTATTTTGTAATTCAGTTCATGTGTAGTCAAGTTTACATTCCGTGTATTCGTGATATCTTATGATGTTTCTTTTTCTGTGTGACGTAGTTCACGTAGAATCACCGTACCTGCATCCACTCACTATGCCGCTATGGGCCTGATGACACAGATTTCATTGCTGAGTGATATTGCATTGTACGTACGTGCCACAAGTTCTTTATCCATTTTTTGCTTTCTGGGATATTTACCTGATACTGTAGACGAGCTTCTTGTGAACACAGCCGTCTCAAATATTGGGGTGGCTGTCTGTTTTTGATTTTAATTTCCGTAAGCTATAGGACCATAAGTGGAAGTGCCATAGGCTGTGTTGCTTTGTTTCTTTCGTGTTTCAGGAAACACCATACACTTCTCCAGGGTGGCTGCTGGCAATTTACATCCTGCCAATCAGCATAACAAGGCTCCCTGTTCTCCATATCCTGTCCTACCTTTCTGGATTTTACACTTTTTTCAGATGGCCCTTTTGCCAGGGGGGCAGTGAGACTTCATTGTAGTGCAGATTTCATTTACAGGCTTGCTTGGTTGGCCAAAAAGGGCGTATGCGTTTTTTCCTGAATATATTCAGGAAAAAACGCATACGCCCTTTTTGGCCAAGTGCATCATTGTCGACGTTCTGCCTCTTTTCCTATGCTTTCAGGGCAATTCCAGTCTACCCCCTGCAATCGTTTTCCTGAAATTCTGCCCCGCTTTCAAGTCCCCTTCGCAGGCTTACTTCAATATATTTTTGGAGGAAAGCTGTCATTTATAACTCTGCAGGTTTGTGAATTACAGTGCCCCTGAGCTCCTTTCTTCAACTCGCTTTCTTGTGAGCTGGGCACAAAACCGCAGGATTGCTTCAGGCCCTAATCTGTTTCCAGCAGGGCACACTGAGCCTTTGTTTAATTCCTCTTCCTGGTGGGCAATGAGCGTTACATTTGCCCGTGCAGACACCTACAGCTAGTCTCTCATTGGTTCTCCCTATTCCTGTTCATTTTGCACAGAAATTGCAAGCTGTGCCAAAGAGGAGGTTAAAGGCACTGACTCTCCAAGCGGGGAGACTGTTAGTAAAGCATCTGGAATGGTGAACCCGAGGACCAGGATACGAAAACTGAGATGCATTTTAAATCATTTCCCAATCACATGGTGGACGATACTCTTGGTTTCCCATGCATGTTTTAGCTGGAGGAAGAATCCCTTGAACCTGGAGAGTTGGGACCCATGGAATGGGTACCATGCAGTATGACTTCAAAGGGTCTGCATTTGCTCACCGAAACTCACCAATGCTATCAGCCTGAAGTGTCCAGCCTTATGTCTCAACCAGCTCTGGGTGTAGATGTGTTAAATCCCGGTTGCATCACATGCCCTGAGTGAATTATTTAAGAATTGCTCTCTATTTCACTGTCTTTATGATTTTTTTTTGAAATTTATTTTGATAATGGGATTTATCGGATTTTCACTGCTGCGTTTATGCCGCTGTACACACGCTTGATTCTCTTACGGAGACATATATATCCATGGGTTTTAAGATTCTTCCTAGTCAGGTATATTCCTAGGCGTTGAATATGTGGTGTTGGGTCCATTTCGTTGAGCAAGGAGTAGGTCTTGTCTATTACATATTTGGCTTATGGAAAGTTATCTGTGCTAATTTCAGTCTCTGGTTTTATGAAGCACCCCAACGCACCTTTCCCCATAAGCAAGCACTAGTTGGTTTTCTAAATTTGAGACCCTTTTCTATTTTGTAATTCAGTTCATGTGTAGTCAAGTTTACATTCCGTGTATTCGTGATATCTTATGATGTTTCTTTTTCTGTGTGACGTAGTTCACGTAGAATCACCGTACCTGCATCCACTCACTATGCCGCTACGGGCCTGATGACACAGATTTCATTGCTGAGTGATATTGCATTGCCCGTACGTGCCACAACTTCTTTATCCATATTTTGCTTTCTGGGATATTTACCTGTTACTGTAGACGAGCTTCTTGTGAACACAGCCGTCCCAAATATTGGGGTGGCTGTCTGTTTTTGATTTTAATTTCCGTAAGCTATAGGACCATAAGTGGAAGTGCCATAGACTGTGTTGCTTTGTTTCTTATGTGTTTCAGGAAACACCATACACTTCTCCAGGCTGGCTGCTGGCAATTTACATCCTGCCAATCAGCATAACAAGGCTCCCTGTTCTCCATATCCTGTCCTACCTTTCTGGATTTTACACTTTTTTCAGATGGCCCTCTTGCCCGGGGGGCAGTGAGACTTCATTGTAGTGCAGATTTCCTTTACAGGCTTGCTTGGTTGGCCAAAAAGGGCGTATGCGTTTTTTCCTGAATATATTCAGGAAAAAACGCATACGCCCTTTTTGGCCAAGTGCATCATTGTCGACGTTCTGCCTCTTTTCCTATGCTTTCAGGGCAATTCCAGTCTACCCCCTGCAATCCTTTTCCTGAAATTCTGCCCCGCTTTCAAGTCCCCTTTGCAGGCTTACTTCAATATATTTTTGGAGGATAGCTGTCATTTATAACTCTGCAGGTTTGTGAATTACAGTGTCCCTGAGCTCCTTTCTTCAACTCGCTTTCTTGTGAACTGGGCACAAAACCGCAGGATTGCTTCAGGCCCTAATCTGTTTCGGGCAGGGCATGCTGAGCCTTTGGTAAATTCCTCTTCCTGGTGGGAAATGAGCGTTACATTTGCCCGTGCAGACACCTACAGCTAGTCTCTCATTGGTTCTCCCTATTCCTGTTCATCTTGCACAGAAATTGCAAGCTGTGCCAAACAGGAGGTTACAGGCACTGACTCTCCAAGCAGGGAGACTGTTAGTAAATCATCTGGAATGGTGAACCCGAGGACCAGGATACGAAAACTGAGATGCATTTTAAATCATTTCCCCATAACACGGTGGACCATACTGTGGGTTTCACATGCATGTTTTAGCTGGAGGAAGAATCCCTTGAACCTGAAGAGTTGGGACCCATGGAATAGGTACCATACAGTATGACTTCAAAGGGTGTGCATTTGCTCACCTAAACTCACCAATGCTATCAGCCTGAAGTGTCCAGCCTTATGTCTCAACCAGCTCTGGGTGTAGATGTGGTCAATCCCGGTTGCATCACATGCCCTGAGTGAATTATTTAAGAATTGCTCTCTATTTCACTGTCTTTGTGTTTTGTTTTCGAAATTTATTTTGATAATGGGATTTATCGGATTTTCACTGCTGCCTTTCGGCCGCTGTACACACCCTTGATTCTCTTACGGAGACATATATATCCATGGGTTTTAAGATTCTTCCTAGTCAGGTATATTCCTAGGCGTTGAATATGTGGTGTTGGGTCCATTTCGTTGAGCAAGGAGTAGGTCTTGTCTATTACATATTGGGCTTATGGAAAGTTATCTTGCGGCGAGCCGCTTCTGACCAGCAGAAAGACGAGTCACCACACGCTAGATTCTTCTCGTATCACACTTTATTGGAGTGCAGCTTGGTTATAGACAGATGGAAGGAAGACCCCGAGCTTTGTTCACACTGGCTTTTATAATGCACCAGCACCTGTGGCAACCTGTGGTTGGCTGGTTAACTCACCCTGTGGTTGGCTGGTTAACTCACCCTGTGGTTGGCTGGTTAATTCAACAAGATATGTGCTGTTCACAATTATTGGTTGCAATTCTGAGCCTTTTTTAGCATATTGGCTCGTCGTGGCGCATGTGTGGCACATAGCCTTGCACATAGCCTTGGGGCTACTCCCTGATAAGCATTATCTGCGGCATGGCAGAACAACGGCTTCCCACATCTCCCCCTTTTTGTTTTCTTAGACCCAGGAGCTGAACTCGAACAATACTCGCACAAGCGCTCATCCCATGGGATGCTCGCTGAGCAAGAGTTAGTTCGAGAAGCTGGCTCATCACCCTCCCCGTCGTGCAATGTCCATACGGACCGCGGAGTGCAGGGGCTGATGTTGCCTCGTGATTCCCATCAAAAGTGCAATGGTCATAAACCTTTTTGTGCAAGGGCAATCACTACGGGTCGTTCAAGATGGAGATCCAGGCGCCAGGGGAGTCGCCTTTACTAATGGCCACCAATGCCTGCGTGAACAACATCTTATCTCGCTTTGTCCGAGTTCGCAAACGACATATCAACCACAGGCACACCACAAGTCCCGCCATGCAACACACTGCAAACATCCCTACACCGACCCACTCCTTAAAGAAAGTAAAGGCAGAAGACAGCCAGGTAGTAAAGTCCCCAAGCGTAACGGGGTATAGCCTAGTAGCATTTAAAGTCTTAATCTGTATCTTCTGGTTTAACAGCATCAATTCAGCCTCTCGGGACCAATTTCCTCCCAGGAAAGTGCCAATCTCCCTGCTCCGGTTCAGGGCATCTTGTCCTCCGCCTTGAGTAGGGAAAGGCTCATCAACACCATCCAGCTCAGCATCATCCCTTGAGCGCCCTGCATCGCCCTTGGGATCCTCTTCCACGACTCTTGTTAATCTTGTTGGGACCCAAATTGGATCTTGATCCTGCGGAAAAACACAAAGAGATCCCCTGGACCGCGCAACAACGCGATCCGGGCCTTTCCATCGATTGGTCAATACATCTTTCCACATCACTATACCATGTTCCTTTTGTTCATGTATAGTATGGCGTTCAGCAGAAGTTTCTTTCTCATCATGTAAATTTAAAAAATTAATAGTAAATAAGGCAAGCGACAATTTCTGCTTCGGGGTGCAATTCTCCGCTATTCCCCCTTTTTGTTTTAAAAGCAAGTCTTTAAGTGTGCGGTGAGTTCGCTCTATTATACCTTGGCCTTGTGGATTGTAAGGCAGGCCCGTAACATGTGCTATTTGCATTTTTTGACAAAAGAGAGCAAAGCTCTTGGAACTATAAGCTGGGCCGTTATCTGTCTTTAGTTTAGCAGGCTTGCCCCAGGCTGCCCAGGCTTCAAGGCAATGAGTAATAACATGTTGAACCCGTTCTCCAGAGAGAGGGGTAGCATGTACCACCCCGGAATAGGTATCCACAGACACATGAACATACTGGAGCTTCCCAAAGGAGGGAACATGAGTGACATCCATCTGCCACAGCTCGTTTGGGGACAAACCTCTGGGATTCACACCAGTCTTTTGGGCCGGCAAAAATTGGGCACAAGTGGAACAAGACTTAACAATATGCCTGGCCTCGGCTCTAGTAATGAAGAACTTCTTTCTCAACACTGCAGATGATACATGATATAGCTCATGAAATTCTTGTGCTTGCTGCTTTGGATCCAAGGACAAGAAAACACGCGTTGCCATATCAACTTGTTCATTGGCTTTCGCCATTGGACCAGGCAACAGGGAATGAGCCCGTATATGGGTAACATAGAAGGGGTGTTGGCGGCGCAATATCTGAAACCTTATCCCGGCCAACAAGGATGCCACTGTGCTGGATGATCGAATATGGGGGGTCACTTCAAGATGTTTCACTGCATTAACCACATACAATGAATCAGAGATCAAATTAAAAGGTCCTTGAAATCGTTGAAAAACTTCCAAAACCACATGACATTCCACTACTTGAGGAGCATCAGGTCGATAGTCTATAACGACAGGATGCTGGCCCTGAACCATATAAGCTCCTTTTCCGGATTTTGATCCGTCCGTATAAATAGTCAGGGCATCATTTAGTGGTCGCTCTACAGTGACCCTTGGAAAAATGACAGGTTGCTGGATAATGAATTTCAAAATTTCACTCTTGGGCAAATGGTTATCAATAATTCCAGAAAAGGTATACATAAGTATAGACCACTCAGAGGTAGTGGCAGTTAATATTTCTATTTGATCTTTAGTATAGGGAACTACAAGTTTTTCCGGCAACAGTGCAAAGGCGGAAACACATTGTTTAATACCCAAAAAGGCAACCTCAGCAACCATAGATGGATAGTGAGACAGCGTCTTCATCCCCAGAGACTTGGTATGAATCCAAAGCAAAGGCCCATCTTGCCAAAGAACACCTGTTGGAAATCCTAAGGTTGGAAGAACACACATCCAAATAGGCAAGGCATTGTTATAACGCTGTAATTGTGCTTTCATAAGAGCCTGTTCCACCTTCTGAAGAGCTGTTTGGGCCTCGGGGGTCATCTGACGCGGGGAATTAAGATCAGGATTACCTTCCAATATAGCAAACAAAGGCTGTAATTCAAAGCGAGTCAGACTCAAATATGGTCGAAGCCAATTAATATCCCCAAGCAATTTCTGAAAATCATTTAAAGTTGTTAAATGATTAGTTCTAATTTCAATTTTCTGAGGTATTATTGTAGTCTTATTTATAACGGCTCCCAAAAAACTAATAGAATCTCCCTTTTGAATTTTTTCAGGGGCCAAATATAAACCTCTAGTCTCCAAAGTCATTGATAAATCTCCTAAAACCTGCTCAAGCAGTGTCATGCTAGGGGCTGACAGCAAAACATCATCCATATAATGAATGATTTTAACACCCGGGAACTTCTCCCGTACTGGCTGTAAGGCAGTGTCAACATAAAGCTGGCACATGGTGGGGCTATTGGCCATACCCTGAGGAAGCACGACCCATTGATACCTTTTATCAGGTCTTTCATGATTAATTGAGGGTAATGTAAAAGCAAACCTCTCCTTGTCGTCCTTATTCAATGGGATAGAGAAAAAACAATCTTTTATATCAACAGCTATAACAGGCCACCCTTGCGGGATGGCTGTCAAGGCCGGTAGACCGCGCTGTATGGGTCCCATAACTTGCATTTGTTGATTTATTGCTCTTAAATCATGGAGCAAGCGCCACTTCCCCGACTTCTTTTTAATAACAAAAATAGGAGTATTCCAGGGTGATTGAGAGGGTTCCAAGTGTCCCAATTGTAATTGTTCTTCCACAAGTTGCGACGCTGCTTCCAATTTCTCCTTAGATAACGGCCACTGAGGAATCCACACAGGCATCGTGGTCTTCCATGTAATAGGAATCATTAACTCAGTGACCCCTGAGAAAAACCCAACCCCCTGCGATTGGGGTTTCCCTGAGCTGCTATAGGAGCAGCAGTACCTTGTAAATTTTTTCCTATCCCTCTGCCTGGTATAAAACCAGACCTGAGCATCATTTGCTGTGCAGCCTCGGAATAATCATTAGTAAGTGTTAATTTCATCTGGCTTTGCACATCCCTTCCCCACAGATTAAGCGGCAATCCCTCAACCACAAAGGGTTGAAATTTCCCCCTCTGATTTTCAAAATGCCAAGTCAGTGTTTTTGAGCTAATTTGGGGTGCTTTGGCATATCCTAAACCCTGTAAGGTCTGAGAGGAGGTCTGTAAAGGCCAAGATTTTGGCCAGTAGGTGGCAGTAATAATACTGCGATCAGCCCCAGTATCAACCAGACCGGAAAATACCTTTCCTTCTATAATTAAATCCATCATAGGACGATCATCAAGAGACAATGATAAACAGGCCAGATCAACCCCAGTAGATCCAAATCCGCGATCTCCTCGGTCCTTGGAGCAAGCAGGGTATTTGTCATGAAGAGATGGCAACACCAACAATTGGGCAATTCGATCACCAGGATTTATAATAGCTACTCCTTTTGGGGATTGGCACATGACCTTAATTATTCCAGTATAATCAGAATCAATTACCCCGGGTAAGACTATGAGCCCTTTTAGAGCAGAGGAGGATCGGCCCAACACCAATCCGACCGTCCCTTTAGGTAATGGTCCTTTCATATCGGTCTCCACGGGCTGTACACCCATAGTCATTGTTAGTACCATTCTGGAGGCGGCACGGAGGTCCAACCCTGCGGATCCTGACGTGGCTCGCCTCGGGGTTTGGGTGGTTGAAAACTCACATTCTCGTGGGCCCCAAAAATTTTCGGGCCCTGAGACCGGGGGCCCTTCATCCCGTTTTTTGAACTGGAGGCATAAGCATTCCCTGAGTCTACAAATGCTGTAGCAGACGGGATGGGTTGCCCATTAATATCCTTAACGGATCTACATTCATTTGCCCAATGCTTCCCTCTTTTACATCTAGGACAAGTTCCTGGAGTCTTCTGAGGTGGCATATTTGGTTTTCTGCTCATTTCTCTACATTGTCTCTTCATGTGTCCAGGCCTCCCACACTGAAAACAAACCCCTGATTTTCCAGAGGGCTTCGCATTATTGGTGGCAGCCATTACTGCTGCCGCTAACCCAGCATTAGATAAAGGCCCTCCAATTTCTCTACACATCTTCATCCATGCTTCCAAAGGCTTTCCTTTAATAGGCGTTATTGCCCTGCGGCACTCCTTTGTGCTTTGTTCATAAAGTAACTGTTTTACTAGAGGCAAAGCATCCTCTACACTTCCAAAAATCCTGCCCGCAGCTTCCATCATCCTAGCTACAAAATCGGAAAATGGCTCGGTGCTTCCCTGTATAATCTTAGTCAAATTCCCTGTAACTTCTCCTTTATTTGGGAGGGCACGCCACGCTTGCATGCCAATCTGGTTTATTTGGCTATAAACCTCTACCGGAAACACCGTCTGATTATTTAACCACTGGCCCTGTCCTAGCAGCATCTCGGCATTCCAGGCAGGTTGCCCATTGGCGGCATTCTCTCTCGCCTGGCTGTACGCCAGGTCAGTCACAATTGATTTCCAATCTAAATATTGCCCCATGGACAGGCAAGCACGAGCAATATCATGCCAATCTGTGGGCGTTAATGCATTTCGCGCAAGGCGCTGCAATAGCATCAAGGTATAATTAGCAGTAATCCCATATCCCCTGGCAGCCTCCGCAAGATCCTTAAGTATTCTATGATCCACCATCTCATAGCATCTTTGACGTGTGGCTGGGTCTTCAAACACTGGAAAAGCTGTGGGTACCTGAGACCAGGCTTCTCTGGGTATAAATGTGCACTTTGAAGTCTGAGGACATGTTAAAGCTTTTGATTTAGCAGAAGCACAAAATGGCGGACGAGCATCCGCAGAGGCACAAAATGGCGGACGAGCTCTTTCATATTCGGCAGCTGCTTCTTCCAGATCCGCCTCCTCCTTGGGATTCAACTCATCCTGAGACAAAGAAAGCGCTTTAAATTCATCTAAGAGTGGATACAATCCTGGCGTTGCATCCGATTTTTCTGTTTGTTTTTCTCTTGGATCCGATTTTTCTGTTTGTTTTTCTCTCCTTTTCCTAGGAGTCTTAGGCCTATCTACTGTAGTCCCTATATTGTCACTTTCTGACGCACTATCTTGATATATGCTAAGAGCTTTACGGCCCATCTGTACAATAGCCTCGCATTTCCCTTCTCTTAAGCACGAATGTATCATTCTCCATAATGGAAACGTGCCTCGCGAGAGCTCCCCCATTTCATGACGATCAGCTAAATCCTTCCCCAATTTTTCCCAAGATGGAACAGTCAGGCTTCCGGATACCGCAAACCATGGAGCGGCACCATCAATATCCTGCAATAACTTACTAATCGTTTTGTGCGAAAGCTTAAGTCCTTGGCTGTTCAAAAGAGCTTGAATGGGTTCATGAAATCCAGCAGACGGTTCCGTAGATACACTGTTCCCCATAGTGCACTCTCCGAAACAAACAACTTACCAGAGGAGACACACTCGGTCAGGCTGATGGACCCGCAGCTACACGCAGACAAAAATGCGAGAACCACAAAAGGACGAAAGCAACAATAGCATACCTGGACTACTCACCGACGGTCCACTCCGTGTGTCGAGTTCTGAATCGGTCCCCCACGCGAGGTGCGAAGTTCCCGGGTTTCGGCACCACTTGCGGCGAGCCGCTTCTGACCAGCAGAAAGACGAGTCACCACACGCTAGATTCTTCTCGTATCACACTTTATTGGAGTGCAGCTTGGTTATAGACAGATGGAAGGAAGACCCCGAGCTTTGTTCACACTGGCTTTTATAATGCACCAGCACCTGTGGCAACCTGTGGTTGGCTGGTTAACTCACCCTGTGGTTGGCTGGTTAACTCACCCTGTGGTTGGCTGGTTAATTCAACAAGATATGTGCTGTTCACAATTATTGGTTGCAATTCTGAGCCTTTTTTAGCATATTGGCTCGTCGTGGCGCATGTGTGGCACATAGCCTTGCACATAGCCTTGGGGCTACTCCCTGATAAGCATTATCTGCGGCATGGCAGAACAACGGCTTCCCACATTATCTGTGCTAATTTCAGTCTCTGGTTTTATGCAGCACCCCAAGGCACCTTTCCCCATAAGCAAGCACTAGTTGGTTTTCTAAATTTGAGACCCTTTTCTATTTTGTAATTCAGTTCATGTGTAGTCAAGTTTACATTCCGTGTATTCGTGATATCTTATGATGTTTCTTTTTCTGTGTGACGTAGTTCACGTAGAATCACCGTACCTGCATCCACTCACTATGCCGCTATGGGCCTGATGACACAGATTTCATTGCTGAGTGATATTGCATTGTACGTACGTGCCACAAGTTCTTTATCCATTTTTTGCTTTCTGGGATATTTACCTGATACTGTAGACGAGCTTCTTGTGAACACAGCCGTCTCAAATATTGGGGTGGCTGTCTGTTTTTGATTTTAATTTCCGTAAGCTATAGGACCATAAGTGGAAGTGCCATAGGCTGTGTTGCTTTGTTTCTTTCGTGTTTCAGGAAACACCATACACTTCTCCAGGGTGGCTGCTGGCAATTTACATCCTGCCAATCAGCATAACAAGGCTCCCTGTTCTCCATATCCTGTCCTACCTTTCTGGATTTTACACTTTTTTCAGATGGCCCTTTTGCCAGGGGGGCAGTGAGACTTCATTGTAGTGCAGATTTCATTTACAGGCTTGCTTGGTTGGCCAAAAAGGGCGTATGCGTTTTTTCCTGAATATATTCAGGAAAAAACGCATACGCCCTTTTTGGCCAAGTGCATCATTGTCGACGTTCTGCCTCTTTTCCTATGCTTTCAGGGCAATTCCAGTCTACCCCCTGCAATCGTTTTCCTGAAATTCTGCCCCGCTTTCAAGTCCCCTTCGCAGGCTTACTTCAATATATTTTTGGAGGAAAGCTGTCATTTATAACTCTGCAGGTTTGTGAATTACAGTGCCCCTGAGCTCCTTTCTTCAACTCGCTTTCTTGTGAGCTGGGCACAAAACCGCAGGATTGCTTCAGGCCCTAATCTGTTTCCAGCAGGGCACACTGAGCCTTTGTTTAATTCCTCTTCCTGGTGGGCAATGAGCGTTACATTTGCCCGTGCAGACACCTACAGCTAGTCTCTCATTGGTTCTCCCTATTCCTGTTCATTTTGCACAGAAATTGCAAGCTGTGCCAAAGAGGAGGTTAAAGGCACTGACTCTCCAAGCGGGGAGAGTGTTAGTAAAGCATCTGGAATGGTGAACCCGAGGACCAGGATACGAAAACTGAGATGCATTTTAAATCATTTCCCAATCACATGGTGGACGATACTCTTGGTTTCCCATGCATGTTTTAGCTGGAGGAAGAATCCCTTGAACCTGGAGAGTTGGGACCCATGGAATGGGTACCATGCAGTATGACTTCAAAGGGTCTGCATTTGCTCACCGAAACTCACCAATGCTATCAGCCTGAAGTGTCCAGCCTTATGTCTCAACCAGCTCTGGGTGTAGATGTGGTCAATCCCGGTTGCATCACATGCCCTGAGTGAATTATTTAAGAATTGCTCTCTATTTCACTGTCTTTATGATTTTTTTTTGAAATTTATTTTGATAATGGGATTTATCGGATTTTCACTGCTGCGTTTATGCTGCTGTACACACGCTTGATTCTCTTACGGAGACATATATATCCATGGGTTTTAAGATTCTTCCTAGTCAGGTATATTCCTAGGCGTTGAATATGTGGTGTTGGGTCCATTTCGTTGAGCAAGGAGTAGGTCTTGTCTATTACATATTTGGCTTATGGAAAGTTATCTGTGCTAATTTCAGTCTCTGGTTTTATGAAGCACCCCAACGCACCTTTCCCCATAAGCAAGCACTAGTTGGTTTTCTAAATTTGAGACCCTTTTCTATTTTGTAATTCAGTTCATGTGTAGTCAAGTTTACATTCCGTGTATTCGTGATATCTTATGATGTTTCTTTTTCTGTGTGACGTAGTTCACGTAGAATCACCGTACCTGCATCCACTCACTATGCCGCTACGGGCCTGATGACACAGATTTCATTGCTGAGTGATATTGCATTGCCCGTACGTGCCACAACTTCTTTATCCATATTTTGCTTTCTGGGATATTTACCTGTTACTGTAGACGAGCTTCTTGTGAACACAGCCGTCCCAAATATTGGGGTGGCTGTCTGTTTTTGATTTTAATTTCCGTAAGCTATAGGACCATAAGTGGAAGTGCCATAGACTGTGTTGCTTTGTTTCTTATGTGTTTCAGGAAACACCATACACTTCTCCAGGCTGGCTGCTGGCAATTTACATCCTGCCAATCAGCATAACAAGGCTCCCTGTTCTCCATATCCTGTCCTACCTTTCTGGATTTTACACTTTTTTCAGATGGCCCTCTTGCCCGGGGGGCAGTGAGACTTCATTGTAGTGCAGATTTCCTTTACAGGCTTGCTTGGTTGGCCAAAAAGGGCGTATGCGTTTTTTCCTGAATATATTCAGGAAAAAACGCATACGCCCTTTTTGGCCAAGTGCATCATTGTCGACGTTCTGCCTCTTTTCCTATGCTTTCAGGGCAATTCCAGTCTACCCCCTGCAATCCTTTTCCTGAAATTCTGCCCCGCTTTCAAGTCCCCTTTGCAGGCTTACTTCAATATATTTTTGGAGGATAGCTGTCATTTATAACTCTGCAGGTTTGTGAATTACAGTGTCCCTGAGCTCCTTTCTTCAACTCGCTTTCTTGTGAACTGGGCACAAAACCGCAGGATTGCTTCAGGCCCTAATCTGTTTCGGGCAGGGCATGCTGAGCCTTTGGTAAATTCCTCTTCCTGGTGGGAAATGAGCGTTACATTTGCCCGTGCAGACACCTACAGCTAGTCTCTCATTGGTTCTCCCTATTCCTGTTCATCTTGCACAGAAATTGCAAGCTGTGCCAAACAGGAGGTTACAGGCACTGACTCTCCAAGCAGGGAGACTGTTAGTAAATCATCTGGAATGGTGAACCCGAGGACCAGGATACGAAAACTGAGATGCATTTTAAATTATTTCCCCATAACACGGTGGACCATACTGTGGGTTTCACATGCATGTTTTAGCTGGAGGAAGAATCCCTTGAACCTGAAGAGTTGGGACCCATGGAATAGGTACCATACAGTATGAATTCAAAGGGTGTGCATTTGCTCACCTAAACTCACCAATGCTATCAGCCTGAAGTGTCCAGCCTTATGTCTCAACCAGCTCTGGGTGTAGATGTGGTCAATCCCGGTTGCATCACATGCCCTGAGTGAATTATTTAAGAATTGCTCTCTATTTCACTGTCTTTGTGTTTTGTTTTCGAAATTTATTTTGATAATGGGATTTATCGGATTTTCACTGCTGCCTTTCGGCCGCTGTACACACCCTTGATTCTCTTACGGAGACATATATATCCATGGGTTTTAAGATTCTTCCTAGTCAGGTATATTCCTAGGCGTTGAATATGTGGTGTTGGGTCCATTTCGTTGAGCAAGGAGTAGGTCTTGTCTATTACATATTGGGCTTATGGAAAGTTATCTGTGCTAATTTCAGTCTCTGGTTTTATGCAGCACCCCAAGGCACCTTTCCCCATAAGCAAGCACTAGTTGGTTTTCTAAATTTGAGACCCTTTTCTATTTTGTAATTCAGTTCATGTGTAGTCAAGTTTACATTCCGTGTATTCGTGATATCTTATGATGTTTCTTTTTCTGTGTGACGTAGTTCACGTAGAATCACCGTACCTGCATCCACTCACTATGCCGCTATGGGCCTGATGACACAGATTTCATTGCTGAGTGATATTGCATTGTACGTACGTGCCACAAGTTCTTTATCCATTTTTTGCTTTCTGGGATATTTACCTGATACTGTAGACGAGCTTCTTGTGAACACAGCCGTCTCAAATATTGGGGTGGCTGTCTGTTTTTGATTTTAATTTCCGTAAGCTATAGGACCATAAGTGGAAGTGCCATAGGCTGTGTTGCTTTGTTTCTTTCGTGTTTCAGGAAACACCATACACTTCTCCAGGGTGGCTGCTGGCAATTTACATCCTGCCAATCAGCATAACAAGGCTCCCTGTTCTCCATATCCTGTCCTACCTTTCTGGATTTTACACTTTTTTCAGATGGCCCTTTTGCCAGGGGGGCAGTGAGACTTCATTGTAGTGCAGATTTCATTTACAGGCTTGCTTGGTTGGCCAAAAAGGGCGTATGCGTTTTTTCCTGAATATATTCAGGAAAAAACGCATACGCCCTTTTTGGCCAAGTGCATCATTGTCGACGTTCTGCCTCTTTTCCTATGCTTTCAGGGCAATTCCAGTCTACCCCCTGCAATCGTTTTCCTGAAATTCTGCCCCACTTTCAAGTCCCCTTCGCAGGCTTACTTCAATATATTTTTGGAGGAAAGCTGTCATTTATAACTCTGCAGGTTTGTGAATTACAGTGCCCCTGAGCTCCTTTCTTCAACTCGCTTTCTTGTGAGCTGGGCACAAAACCGCAGGATTGCTTCAGGCCCTAATCTCTTTCCAGCAGGGCACACTGAGCCTTTGTTTAATTCCTCTTCCTGGTGGGCAATGAGCGTTACATTTGCCCGTGCAGACACCTACAGCTAGTCTCTCATTGGTTCTCCCTATTCCTGTTCATTTTGCACAGAAATTGCAAGCTGTGCCAAAGAGGAGGTTAAAGGCACTGACTCTCCAAGCGGGGAGAGTGTTAGTAAAGCATCTGGAATGGTGAACCCGAGGACCAGGATACGAAAACTGAGATGCATTTTAAATCATTTCCCAATCACATGGTGGACGATACTCTTGGTTTCCCATGCATGTTTTAGCTGGAGGAAGAATCCCTTGAACCTGGAGAGTTGGGACCCATGGAATGGGTACCATGCAGTATGACTTCAAAGGGTCTGCATTTGCTCACCGAAACTCACCAATGCTATCAGCCTGAAGTGTCCAGCCTTATGTCTCAACCAGCTCTGGGTGTAGATGTGTTAAATCCCGGTTGCATCACATGCCCTGAGTGAATTATTTAAGAATTGCTCTCTATTTCACTGTCTTTATGATTTTTTTTTGAAATTTATTTTGATAATGGGATTTATCGGATTTTCACTGCTGCGTTTATGCCGCTGTACACACGCTTGATTCTCTTACGGAGACATATATATCCATGGGTTTTAAGATTCTTCCTAGTCAGGTATATTCCTAGGCGTTGAATATGTGGTGTTGGGTCCATTTCGTTGAGCAAGGAGTAGGTCTTGTCTATTACATATTTGGCTTATGGAAAGTTATCTGTGCTAATTTCAGTCTCTGGTTTTATGAAGCACCCCAACGCACCTTTCCCCATAAGCAAGCACTAGTTGGTTTTCTAAATTTGAGACCCTTTTCTATTTTGTAATTCAGTTCATGTGTAGTCAAGTTTACATTCCGTGTATTCGTGATATCTTATGATGTTTCTTTTTCTGTGTGACGTAGTTCACGTAGAATCACCGTACCTGCATCCACTCACTATGCCGCTACGGGCCTGATGACACAGATTTCATTGCTGAGTGATATTGCATTGCCCGTACGTGCCACAACTTCTTTATCCATATTTTGCTTTCTGGGATATTTACCTGTTACTGTAGACGAGCTTCTTGTGAACACAGCCGTCCCAAATATTGGGGTGGCTGTCTGTTTTTGATTTTAATTTCCGTAAGCTATAGGACCATAAGTGGAAGTGCCATAGACTGTGTTGCTTTGTTTCTTATGTGTTTCAGGAAACACCATACACTTCTCCAGGCTGGCTGCTGGCAATTTACATCCTGTCAATCAGCATAACAAGGCTCCCTGTTCTCCATATCCTGTCCTACCTTTCTGGATTTTACACTTTTTTCAGATGGCCCTCTTGCCCGGGGGGCAGTGAGACTTCATTGTAGTGCAGATTTCCTTTACAGGCTTGCTTGGTTGGCCAAAAAGGGCGTATGCGTTTTTTCCTGAATATATTCAGGAAAAAACGCATACGCGCTTTTTGGCCAAGTGCATCATTGTCGACGTTCTGCCTCTTTTCCTATGCTTTCAGGGCAATTCCAGTCTACCCCCTGCAATCCTTTTCCTGAAATTCTGCCCCGCTTTCAAGTCCCCTTTGCAGGCTTACTTCAATATATTTTTGGAGGATAGCTGTCATTTATAACTCTGCAGGTTTGTGAATTACAGTGTCCCTGAGCTCCTTTCTTCAACTCGCTTTCTTGTGAACTGGGCACAAAACCGCAGGATTGCTTCAGGCCCTAATCTGTTTCGGGCAGGGCATGCTGAGCCTTTGGTAAATTCCTCTTCCTGGTGGGAAATGAGCGTTACATTTGCCCGTGCAGACACCTACAGCTAGTCTCTCATTGGTTCTCCCTATTCCTGTTCATCTTGCACAGAAATTGCAAGGTGTGCCAAACAGGAGGTTAAAGGCACTGACTCTCCAAGCAGGGAGACTGTTAGTAAATCATCTGGAATGGTGAACCCGAGGACCAGGATACGAAAACTGAGATGCATTTTAAATCATTTCCCCATAACACGGTGGACCATACTGTGGGTTTCACATGCATGTTTTAGCTGGAGGAAGAATCCCTTGAACCTGAAGAGTTGGGACCCATGGAATAGGTACCATACAGTATGACTTCAAAGGGTGTGCATTTGCTCACCTAAACTCACCAATGCTATCAGCCTGAAGTGTCCAGCCTTATGTCTCAACCAGCTCTGGGTGTAGATGTGGTCAATCCCGGTTGCATCACATGCCCTGAGTGAATTATTTAAGAATTGCTCTCTATTTCACTGTCTTTGTGTTTTGTTTTCGAAATTTATTTTGATAATGGGATTTATCGGATTTTCACTGCTGCCTTTCGGCCGCTGTACACACCCTTGATTCTCTTACGGAGACATATATATCCATGGGTTTTAAGATTCTTCCTAGTCAGGTATATTCCTAGGCGTTGAATATGTGGTGTTGGGTCCATTTCGTTGAGCAAGGAGTAGGTCTTGTCTATTACATATTGGGCTTATGGAAAGTTATCTGTGCTAATTTCAGTCTCTGGTTTTATGCAGCACCCCAAGGCACCTTTCCCCATAAGCAAGCACTAGTTGGTTTTCTAAATTTGAGACCCTTTTCTATTTTGTAATTCAGTTCATGTGTAGTCAAGTTTACATTCCGTGTATTCGTGATATCTTATGATGTTTCTTTTTCTGTGTGACGTAGTTCACGTAGAATCACCGTACCTGCATCCACTCACTATGCCGCTATGGGCCTGATGACACAGATTTCATTGCTGAGTGATATTGCATTGTACGTACGTGCCACAAGTTCTTTATCCATTTTTTGCTTTCTGGGATATTTACCTGATACTGTAGACGAGCTTCTTGTGAACACAGCCGTCTCAAATATTGGGGTGGCTGTCTGTTTTTGATTTTAATTTCCGTAAGCTATAGGACCATAAGTGGAAGTGCCATAGGCTGTGTTGCTTTGTTTCTTTCGTGTTTCAGGAAACACCATACACTTCTCCAGGGTGGCTGCTGGCAATTTACATCCTGCCAATCAGCATAACAAGGCTCCCTGTTCTCCATATCCTGTCCTACCTTTCTGGATTTTACACTTTTTTCAGATGGCCCTTTTGCCAGGGGGGCAGTGAGACTTCATTGTAGTGCAGATTTCATTTACAGGCTTGCTTGGTTGGCCAAAAAGGGCGTATGCGTTTTTTCCTGAATATATTCAGGAAAAAACGCATACGCCCTTTTTGGCCAAGTGCATCATTGTCGACGTTCTGCCTCTTTTCCTATGCTTTCAGGGCAATTCCAGTCTACCCCCTGCAATCGTTTTCCTGAAATTCTGCCCCGCTTTCAAGTCCCCTTCGCAGGCTTACTTCAATATATTTTTGGAGGAAAGCTGTCATTTATAACTCTGCAGGTTTGTGAATTACAGTGCCCCTGAGCTCCTTTCTTCAACTCGCTTTCTTGTGAGCTGGGCACAAAACCGCAGGATTGCTTCAGGCCCTAATCTGTTTCCAGCAGGGCACACTGAGCCTTTGTTTAATTCCTCTTCCTGGTGGGCAATGAGCGTTACATTTGCCCGTGCAGACACCTACAGCTAGTCTCTCATTGGTTCTCCCTATTCCTGTTCATTTTGCACAGAAATTGCAAGCTGTGCCAAAGAGGAGGTTAAAGGCACTGACTCTCCAAGCGGGGAGAGTGTTAGTAAAGCATCTGGAATGGTGAACCCGAGGACCAGGATACGAAAACTGAGATGCATTTTAAATCATTTCCCAATCACATGGTGGACGATACTCTTGGTTTCCCATGCATGTTTTAGCTGGAGGAAGAATCCCTTGAACCTGGAGAGTTGGGACCCATGGAATGGGTACCATGCAGTATGACTTCAAAGGATCTGCATTTGCTCACCGAAACTCACCAATGCTATCAGCCTGAAGTGTCCAGCCTTATGTCTCAACCAGCTCTGGGTGTAGATGTGTTAAATCCCGGTTGCATCACATGCCCTGAGTGAATTATTTAAGAATTGCTCTCTATTTCACTGTCTTTATGATTTTTTTTTGAAATTTATTTTGATAATGGGATTTATCGGATTTTCACTGCTGCGTTTATGCCGCTGTACACACGCTTGATTCTCTTACGGAGACATATATATCCATGGGTTTTAAGATTCTTCCTAGTCAGGTATATTCCTAGGCGTTGAATATGTGGTGTTGGGTCCATTTCGTTGAGCAAGGAGTAGGTCTTGTCTATTACATATTTGGCTTATGGAAAGTTATCTGTGCTAATTTCAGTCTCTGGTTTTATGAAGCACCCCAACGCACCTTTCCCCATAAGCAAGCACTAGTTGGTTTTCTAAATTTGAGACCCTTTTCTATTTTGTAATTCAGTTCATGTGTAGTCAAGTTTACATTCCGTGTATTCGTGATATCTTATGATGTTTCTTTTTCTGTGTGACATAGTTCACGTAGAATCACCGTACCTGCATCCACTCACTATGCCGCTACGGGCCTGATGACACAGATTTCATTGCTGAGTGATATTGCATTGTACGTACGTGCCACAAGTTCTTTATCCATTTTTTGCTTTCTGGGATATTTACCTGATACTGTAGACGAGCTTCTTGTGAACACAGCCGTCTCAAATATTGGGGTGGCTGTCTGTTTTTGATTTTAATTTCCGTAAGCTATAGGACCATAAGTGGAAGTGCCATAGGCTGTGTTGCTTTGTTTCTTTCGTGTTTCAGGAAACACCATACACTTCTCCAGGGTGGCTGCTGGCAATTTACATCCTGCCAATCAGCATAACAAGGCTCCCTGTTCTCCATATCCTGTCCTACCTTTCTGGATTTTACACTTTTTTCAGATGGCCCTTTTGCCAGGGGGGCAGTGAGACTTCATTGTAGTGCAGATTTCATTTACAGGCTTGCTTGGTTGGCCAAAAAGGGCGTATGCGTTTTTTCCTGAATATATTCAGGAAAAAACGCATACGCCCTTTTTGGCCAAGTGCATCATTGTCGACGTTCTGCCTCTTTTCCTATGCTTTCAGGGCAATTCCAGTCTACCCCCTGCAATCGTTTTCCTGAAATTCTGCCCCGCTTTCAAGTCCCCTTCGCAGGCTTACTTCAATATATTTTGGGAGGAAAGCTGTCATTTATAACTCTGCAGGTTTGTGAATTACAGTGCCCCTGAGCTCCTTTCTTCAACTCGCTTTCTTGTGAGCTGGGCACAAAACCGCAGGATTGCTTCAGGCCCTAATCTGTTTCCAGCAGGGCACACTGAGCCTTTGTTTAATTCCTCTTCCTGGTGGGCAATGAGCGTTACATTTGCCCGTGCAGACACCTACAGCTAGTCTCTCATTGGTTCTCCCTATTCCTGTTCATTTTGCACAGAAATTGCAAGCTGTGCCAAAGAGGAGGTTAAAGGCACTGACTCTCCAAGCGGGGAGAGTGTTAGTAAAGCATCTGGAATGGTGAACCCGAGGACCAGGATACGAAAACTGAGATGCATTTTAAATCATTTCCCAATCACATGGTGGACGATACTCTTGGTTTCCCATGCATGTTTTAGCTGGAGGAAGAATCCCTTGAACCTGGAGAGTTGGGACCCATGGAATGGGTACCATGCAGTATGACTTCAAAGGGTCTGCATTTGCTCACCGAAACTCACCAATGCTATCAGCCTGAAGTGTCCAGCCTTATGTCTCAACCAGCTCTGGGTGTAGATGTGTTAAATCCCGGTTGCATCACATGCCCTGAGTGAATTATTTAAGAATTGCTCTCTATTTCACTGTCTTTATGATTTTTTTTTGAAATTTATTTTGATAATGGGATTTATCGGATTTTCACTGCTGCGTTTATGCCGCTGTACACACGCTTGATTCTCTTACGGAGACATATATATCCATGGGTTTTAAGATTCTTCCTAGTCAGGTATATTCCTAGGCGTTGAATATGTGGTGTTGGGTCCATTTCGTTGAGCAAGGAGTAGGTCTTGTCTATTACATATTTGGCTTATGGAAAGTTATCTGTGCTAATTTCAGTCTCTGGTTTTATGAAGCACCCCAACGCACCTTTCCCCATAAGCAAGCACTAGTTGGTTTTCTAAATTTGAGACCCTGTTCTGTTTTGTAATTCAGTTCATGTGTAGTCAAGTTTACATTCCGTGTATTAGTGATATCTTATGATGTTTCTTTTTCTGTGTGACGTAGTTCACGTAGAATCACCGTACCTGCATCCACTCACTATGCCGCTACGGGCCTGATGACACAGATTTCATTGCTGAGTGATATTGCATTGTACGTACGTGCCACAACTTCTTTATCCATATTTTGCTTTCTGGGATATTTACCTGTTACTGTAGACGAGCTTCTTGTGAACACAGCCGTCCCAAATATTGGGGTGGCTGTCTGTTTTTGATTTTAATTTCCGTAAGCTATAGGACCATAAGTGGAAGTGCCATAGACTGTGTTGCTTTGTTTCTTATGTGTTTCAGGAAACACCATACACTTCTCCAGGCTGGCTGCTGGCAATTTACATCCTGCCAATCAGCATAACAAGGCTCCCTGTTCTCCATATCCTGTCCTACCTTTCTGGATTTTACACTTTTTTCAGATGGCCCTCTTGCCCGGGGGGCAGTGAGACTTCATTGTAGTGCAGATTTCCTTTACAGGCTTGCTTGGTTGGCCAAAAAGGGCGTATGCGTTTTTTCCTGAATATATTCAGGAAAAAACGCATACGCCCTTTTTGGCCAAGTGCATCATTGTCGACGTTCTGCCTCTTTTCCTATGCTTTCAGGGCAATTCCAGTCTACCCCCTGCAATCGTTTTCCTGAAATTCTGCCCCGCTTTCAAGTCCCCTTCACAGGCTTACTTCAATATATTTTTGGAGGATAGCTGTCATTTATAACTCTGCAGGTTTGTGAATTACAGTGCCCCTGAGCTCCTTTCTTCAACTCGCTTTCTTGTGAACTGGGCACAAAACCGCAGGATTGCTTCAGGCCCTAATCTGTTTCGGGCAGGGCATGCTGAGCCTTTGGTAAATTCCTCTTCCTGGTGGGAAATGAGCGTTACATTTGCCCGTGCAGACACCTACAGCTAGTCTCTCATTGGTTCTCCCTATTCCTGTTCATCTTGCACAGAAATTGCAAGCTGTGCCAAACAGGAGGTTAAAGGCACTGACTCTCCAAGCAGGGAGACTGTTAGTAAATCATCTGGAATGGTGAACCCGAGGACCAGGATACGAAAACTGAGATGCATTTTAAATCATTTCCCCATAACACGGTGGACCATACTGTGGGTTTCACATGCATGTTTTAGCTGGAGGAAGAATCCCTTGAACCTGAAGAGTTGGGACCCATGGAATAGGTACCATACAGTATGACTTCAAAGGGTGTGCATTTGCTCACCTAAACTCACCAATGCTATCAGCCTGAAGTGTCCAGCCTTATGTCTCAACCAGCTCTGGGTGTAGATGTGGTCAATCCCGGTTGCATCACATGCCCTGAGTGAATTATTTAAGAATTGCTCTCTATTTCACTGTCTTTGTGTTTTGTTTTCGAAATTTATTTTGATAATGGGATTTATCGGATTTTCACTGCTGCCTTTCAGCCGCTGTACACACCCTTGATTCTCTTACGGAGACATATATATCCATGGGTTTTAAGATTCTTCCTAGTCAGGTATATTCCTAGGCGTTGAATATGTGGTGTTGGGTCCATTTCGTTGAGCAAGGAGTAGGTCTTGTCTATTACATATTGGGCTTATGGAAAGTTATCTGTGCTAATTTCAGTCTCTGGTTTTATGCAGCACCCCAAGGCACCTTTCCCCATAAGCAAGCACTAGTTGGTTTTCTAAATTTGAGACCCTTTTCTATTTTGTAATTCAGTTCATGTGTCGTCAAGTTTACATTCCGTGTATTCGTGATATCTTATGATGTTTCTTTTTCTGTGTGACGTAGTTCACGTAGAATCACCGTACCTGCATCCACTCACTATGCCGCTACGGGCCTGATGACACAGATTTCATTGCTGAGTGATATTGCATTGTACGTACGTGCCACAAGTTCTTTATCCATTTTTTGCTTTCTGGGATATTTACCTGATACTGTAGACGAGCTTCTTGTGAACACAGCCGTCTCAAATATTGGGGTGGCTGTCTGTTTTTGATTTTAATTTCCGTAAGCTATAGGACCATAAGTGGAAGTGCCATAGGCTGTGTTGCTTTGTTTCTTTCGTGTTTCAGGAAACACCATACACTTCTCCAGGGTGGCTGCTGGCAATTTACATCCTGCCAATCAGCATAACAAGGCTCCCTGTTCTCCATATCCTGTCCTACCTTTCTGGATTTTACACTTTTTTCAGATGGCCCTTTTGCCAGGGGGGCAGTGAGACTTCATTGTAGTGCAGATTTCATTTACAGGCTTGCTTGGTTGGCCAAAAAGGGCGTATGCGTTTTTTCCTGAACATATTCAGGAAAAAACGCATACGCCCTTTTTGGCCAAGTGCATCATTGTCGACGTTCTGCCTCTTTTCCTATGCTTTCAGGGCAATTCCAGTCTACCCCCTGCAATCGTTTTCCTGAAATTCTGCCCCGCTTTCAAGTCCCCTTCGCAGGCTTACTTCAATATATTTTTGGAGGAAAGCTGTCATTTATAACTCTGCAGGTTTGTGAATTACAGTGCCCCTGAGCTCCTTTCTTCAACTCGCTTTCTTGTGAGCTGGGCACAAAACCGCAGGATTGCTTCAGGCCCTAATCTGTTTCCAGCAGGGCACACTGAGCCTTTGTTTAATTCCTCTTCCTGGTGGGCAATGAGCGTTACATTTGCCCGTGCAGACACCTACAGCTAGTCTCTCATTGGTTCTCCCTATTCCTGTTCATTTTGCACAGAAATTGCAAGCTGTGCCAAAGAGGAGGTTAAAGGCACTGACTCTCCAAGCGGGGAGAGTGTTAGTAAAGCATCTGGAATGGTGAACCCGAGGACCAGGATACGAAAACTGAGATGCATTTTAAATCATTTCCCAATCACATGGTGGACGATACTCTTGGTTTCCCATGCATGTTTTAGCTGGAGGAAGAATCCCTTGAACCTGGAGAGTTGGGACCCATGGAATGGGTACCATGCAGTATGACTTCAAAGGGTCTGCATTTGCTCACCGAAACTCACCAATGCTATCAGCCTGAAGTGTCCAGCCTTATGTCTCAACCAGCTCTGGGTGTAGATGTGGTCAATCCCGGTTGCATCACATGCCCTGAGTGAATTATTTAAGAATTGCTCTCTATTTCACTGTCTTTATGATTTTTTTTTGAAATTTATTTTGATAATGGGATTTATCGGATTTTCACTGCTGCGTTTATGCCGCTGTACACACGCTTGATTCTCTTACGGAGACATATATATCCATGGGTTTTAAGATTCTTCCTAGTCAGGTATATTCCTAGGCGTTGAATATGTGGTGTTGGGTCCATTTCGTTGAGCAAGGAGTAGGTCTTGTCTATTACATATTTGGCTTATGGAAAGTTATCTGTGCTAATTTCAGTCTCTGGTTTTATGAAGCACCCCAACGCACCTTTCCCCATAAGCAAGCACTAGTTGGTTTTCTAAATTTGAGACCCTGTTCTGTTTTGTAATTCAGTTCATGTGTAGTCAAGTTTACATTCCGTGTATTAGTGATATCTTATGATGTTTCTTTTTCTGTGTGACGTAGTTCACGTAGAATCACCGTACCTGCATCCACTCACTATGCCGCTACGGGCCTGATGACACAGATTTCATTGCTGAGTGATATTGCATTGTACGTACGTGCCACAACTTCTTTATCCATATTTTGCTTTCTGGGATATTTACCTGTTACTGTAGACGAGCTTCTTGTGAACACAGCCGTCCCAAATATTGGGGTGGCTGTCTGTTTTTGATTTTAATTTCCGTAAGCTATAGGACCATAAGTGGAAGTGCCATAGACTGTGTTGCTTTGTTTCTTATGTGTTTCAGGAAACACCATACACTTCTCCAGGCTGGCTGGTGGCAATTTACATCCTGCCAATCAGCATAACAAGGCTCCCTGTTCTCCATATCCTGTCCTACCTTTCTGGATTTTACACTTTTTTCAGATGGCCCTCTTGCCCGGGGGGCAGTGAGACTTCATTGTAGTGCAGATTTCCTTTACAGGCTTGCTTGGTTGGCCAAAAAGGGCGTATGCGTTTTTTCCTGAATATATTCAGGAAAAAACGCATACGCCCTTTTTGGCCAAGTGCATCATTGTCGACGTTCTGCCTCTTTTCCTATGCTTTCAGGGCAATTCCAGTCTACCCCCTGCAATCGTTTTCCTGAAATTCTGCCCCGCTTTCAAGTCCCCTTCGCAGGCTTACTTCAATATATTTTTGGAGGATAGCTGTCATTTATAACTCTGCAGGTTTGTGAATTACAGTGCCCCTGAGCTCCTTTCTTCAACTCGCTTTCTTGTGAACTGGGCACAAAACCGCAGGATTGCTTCAGGCCCTAATCTGTTTCGGGCAGGGCATGCTGAGCCTTTGGTAAATTCCTCTTCCTGGTGGGAAATGAGCGTTACATTTGCCCGTGCAGACACCTACAGCTAGTCTCTCATTGGTTCTCCCTATTCCTGTTCATCTTGCACAGAAATTGCAAGCTGTGCCAAACAGGAGGTTAAAGGCACTGACTCTCCAAGCAGGGAGACTGTTAGTAAATCATCTGGAATGGTGAACCCGAGGACCAGGATACGAAAACTGAGATGCATTTTAAATCATTTCCCCATAACACGGTGGACCATACTGTGGGTTTCACATGCATGTTTTAGCTGGAGGAAGAATCCCTTGAACCTGAAGAGTTGGGACCCATGGAATAGGTACCATACAGTATGACTTCAAAGGGTGTGCATTTGCTCACCTAAACTCACCAATGCTATCAGCCTGAAGTGTCCAGCCTTATGTCTCAACCAGCTCTGGGTGTAGATGTGGTCAATCCCGGTTGCATCACATGCCCTGAGTGAATTATTTAAGAATTGCTCTCTAATTCACTGTCTTTGTGTTTTGTTTTCGAAATTTATTTTGATAATGGGATTTATCGAATTTTCACTGCTGCCTTTCGGCCGCTGTACACACCCTTGATTCTCTTACGGAGACATATATATCCATGGGTTTTAAGATTCTTCCTAGTCAGGTATATTCCTAGGCGTTGAATATGTGGTGTTGGGTCCATTTCGTTGAGCAAGGAGTAGGTCTTGTCTATTACATATTGGGCTTATGGAAAGTTATCTGTGCTAATTTCAGTCTCTGGTTTTATGCAGCACCCCAAGGCACCTTTCCCCATAAGCAAGCACTAGTTGGTTTTCTAAATTTGAGACCCTTTTCTATTTTGTAATTCAGTTCATGTGTCGTCAAGTTTACATTCCGTGTATTCGTGATATCTTATGATGTTTCTTTTTCTGTGTGACGTAGTTCACGTAGAATCACCGTACCTGCATCCACTCACTATGCCGCTACGGGCCTGATGACACAGATTTCATTGCTGAGTGATATTGCATTGTACGTACGTGCCACAAGTTCTTTATCCATTTTTTGCTTTCTGGGATATTTACCTGATACTGTAGACGAGCTTCTTGTGAACACAGCCGTCTCAAATATTGGGGTGGCTGTCTGTTTTTGATTTTAATTTCCGTAAGCTATAGGACCATAAGTGGAAGTGCCATAGGCTGTGTTGCTTTGTTTCTTTCGTGTTTCAGGAAACACCATACACTTCTCCAGGGTGGCTGCTGGCAATTTACATCCTGCCAATCAGCATAACAAGGCTCCCTGTTCTCCATATCCTGTCCTACCTTTCTGGATTTTACACTCTTTTCAGATGGCCCTTTTGCCAGGGGGGCAGTGAGACTTCATTGTAGTGCAGATTTCATTTACAGGCTTGCTTGGTTGGCCAAAAAGGGCGTATGCGTTTTTTCCTGAATATATTCAGGAAAAAACGCATACGCCCTTTTTGGCCAAGTGCATCATTGTCGACGTTCTGCCTCTTTTCCTATGCTTTCAGGGCAATTCCAGTCTATCCCCTGCAATCGTTTTCCTGAAATTCTGCCCCGCTTTCAAGTCCCCTTCGCAGGCTTACTTCAATATATTTTTGGAGGAAAGCTGTCATTTATAACTCTGCAGGTTTGTGAATTACAGTGCCCCTGAGCTCCTTTCTTCAACTCGCTTTCTTGTGAGCTGGGCACAAAACCGCAGGATTGCTTCAGGCCCTAATCTGTTTCCAGCAGGGCACACTGAGCCTTTGTTTAATTCCTCTTCCTGGTGGGCAATGAGCGTTACATTTGCCCGTGCAGACACCTACAGCTAGTCTCTCATTGGTTCTCCCTATTCCTGTTCATTTTGCACAGAAATTGCAAGCTGTGCCAAAGAGGAGGTTAAAGGCACTGACTCTCCAAGCGGGGAGAGTGTTAGTAAAGCATCTGGAATGGTGAACCCGAGGACCAGGATACGAAAACTGAGATGCATTTTAAATCATTTCCCAATCACATGGTGGACGATACTCTTGGTTTCCCATGCATGTTTTAGCTGGAGGAAGAATCCCTTGAACCTGGAGAGTTGGGACCCATGGAATGGGTACCATGCAGTATGACTTCAAAGGGTCTGCATTTGCTCACCGAAACTCACCAATGCTATCAGCCTGAAGTGTCCAGCCTTATGTCTCAACCAGCTCTGGGTGTAGATGTGGTCAATCCCGGTTGCATCACATGCCCTGAGTGAATTATTTAAGAATTGCTCTCTATTTCACTGTCTTTATGATTTTTTTTTGAAATTTATTTTGATAATGGGATTTATCGGATTTTCACTGCTGCGTTTATGCCGCTGTACACACGCTTGATTCTCTTACGGAGACATATATATCCATGGGTTTTAAGATTCTTCCTAGTCAGGTATATTCCTAGGCGTTGAATATGTGGTGTTGGGTCCATTTCGTTGAGCAAGGAGTAGGTCTTGTCTATTACATATTTGGCTTATGGAAAGTTATCTGTGCTAATTTCAGTCTCTGGTTTTATGAAGCACCCCAACGCACCTTTCCCCATAAGCAAGCACTAGTTGGTTTTCTAAATTTGAGACCCTGTTCTGTTTTGTAATTCAGTTCATGTGTAGTCAAGTTTACATTCCGTGTATTAGTGATATCTTATGATGTTTCTTTTTCTGTGTGACGTAGTTCACGTAGAATCACCGTACCTGCATCCACTCACTATGCCGCTACGGGCCTGATGACACAGATTTCATTGCTGAGTGATATTGCATTGTACGTACGTGCCACAACTTCTTTATCCATATTTTGCTTTCTGGGATATTTACCTGTTACTGTAGACGAGCTTCTTGTGAACACAGCCGTCCCAAATATTGGGGTGGCTGTCTGTTTTTGATTTTAATTTCCGTAAGCTATAGGACCATAAGTGGAAGTGCCATAGACTGTGTTGCTTTGTTTCTTATGTGTTTCAGGAAACACCATACACTTCTCCAGGCTGGCTGGTGGCAATTTACATCCTGCCAATCAGCATAACAAGGCTCCCTGTTCTCCATATCCTGTCCTACCTTTCTGGATTTTACACTTTTTTCAGATGGCCCTCTTGCCCGGGGGGCAGTGAGACTTCATTGTAGTGCAGATTTCCTTTACAGGCTTGCTTGGTTGGCCAAAAAGGGCGTATGCGTTTTTTCCTGAATATATTCAGGAAAAAACGCATACGCACTTTTTGGCCAAGTGCATCATTGTCGACGTTCTGCCTCTTTTCCTATGCTTTCAGGGCAATTCCAGTCTACCCCCTGCAATCGTTTTCCTGAAATTCTGCCCCGCTTTCAAGTCCCCTTCGCAGGCTTACTTCAATATATTTTTGGAGGATAGCTGTCATTTATAACTCTGCAGGTTTGTGAATTACAGTGCCCCTGAGCTCCTTTCTTCAACTCGCTTTCTTGTGAACTGGGCACAAAACCGCAGGATTGCTTCAGGCCCTAATCTGTTTCGGGCAGGGCATGCTGAGCCTTTGGTAAATTCCTCTTCCTGGTGGGAAATGAGCGTTACATTTGCCCGTGCAGACACCTACAGCTAGTCTCTCATTGGTTCTCCCTATTCCTGTTCATCTTGCACAGAAATTGCAAGCTGTGCCAAACAGGAGGTTAAAGGCACTGACTCTCCAAGCAGGGAGACTGTTAGTAAATCATCTGGAATGGTGAACCCGAGGACCAGGATACGAAAACTGAGATGCATTTTAAATCATTTCCCCATAACACGGTGGACCATACTGTGGGTTTCACATGCATGTTTTAGCTGGAGGAAGAATCCCTTGAACCTGAAGAGTTGGGACCCATGGAATAGGTACCATACAGTATGACTTCAAAGGGTGTGCATTTGCTCACCTAAACTCACCAATGCTATCAGCCTGAAGTGTCCAGCCTTATGTCTCAACCAGCTCTGGGTGTAGATGTGGTCAATCCCGGTTGCATCACATGCCCTGAGTGAATTATTTAAGAATTGCTCTCTAATTCACTGTCTTTGTGTTTTGTTTTCGAAATTTATTTTGATAATGGGATTTATCGGATTTTCACTGCTGCCTTTCGGCCGCTGTACACACCCTTGATTCTCTTACGGAGACATATATATCCATGGGTTTTAAGATTCTTCCTAGTCAGGTATATTCCTAGGCGTTGAATATGTGGTGTTGGGTCCATTTCGTTGAGCAAGGAGTAGGTCTTGTCTATTACATATTGGGCTTATGGAAAGTTATCTGTGCTAATTTCAGTCTCTGGTTTTATGCAGCACCCCAAGGCACCTTTCCCCATAAGCAAGCACTAGTTGGTTTTCTAAATTTGAGACCCTTTTCTATTTTGTAATTCAGTTCATGTGTCGTCAAGTTTACATTCCGTGTATTCGTGATATCTTATGATGTTTCTTTTTCTGTGTGACGTAGTTCACGTAGAATCACCGTACCTGCATCCACTCACTATGCCGCTACGGGCCTGATGACACAGATTTCATTGCTGAGTGATATTGCATTGTACGTACGTGCCACAAGTTCTTTATCCATTTTTTGCTTTCTGGGATATTTACCTGATACTGTAGACGAGCTTCTTGTGAACACAGCCGTCTCAAATATTGGGGTGGCTGTCTGTTTTTGATTTTAATTTCCGTAAGCTATAGGACCATAAGTGGAAGTGCCATAGGCTGTGTTGCTTTGTTTCTTTCGTGTTTCAGGAAACACCATACACTTCTCCAGGGTGGCTGCTGGCAATTTACATCCTGCCAATCAGCATAACAAGGCTCCCTGTTCTCCATATCCTGTCCTACCTTTCTGGATTTTACACTTTTTTCAGATGGCCCTTTTGCTAGGGGGGCAGTGAGACTTCATTGTAGTGCAGATTTCATTTACAGGCTTGCTTGGTTGGCCAAAAAGGGCGTATGCGTTTTTTCCTGAACATATTCAGGAAAAAACGCATACGCCCTTTTTGGCCAAGTGCATCATTGTCGACGTTCTGCCTCTTTTCCTATGCTTTCAGGGCAATTCCAGTCTACCCCCTGCAATCGTTTTCCTGAAATTCTGCCCCGCTTTCAAGTCCCCTTCGCAGGCTTACTTCAATATATTTTTGGAGGAAAGCTGTCATTTATAACTCTGCAGGTTTGTGAATTACAGTGCCCCTGAGCTCCTTTCTTCAACTCGCTTTCTTGTGAGCTGGGCACAAAACCGCAGGATTGCTTCAGGCCCTAATCTCTTTCCAGCAGGGCACACTGAGCCTTTGTTTAATTCCTCTTCCTGGTGGGCAATGAGCGTTACATTTGCCCGTGCAGACACCTACAGCTAGTCTCTCATTGGTTCTCCCTATTCCTGTTCATTTTGCACAGAAATTGCAAGCTGTGCCAAAGAGGAGGTTAAAGGCACTGACTCTCCAAGCGGGGAGAGTGTTAGTAAAGCATCTGGTATGGTGAACCCGAGGACCAGGATACGAAAACTGAGATGCATTTTAAATCATTTCCCAATCACATGGTGGACGATACTCTTGGTTTCCCATGCATGTTTTAGCTGGAGGAAGAATCCCTTGAACCTGGAGAGTTGGGACCCATGGAATGGGTAGCATGCAGTATGACTTCAAATGGTCTGCATTTGCTCACCGAAACTCACCAATGCTATCAGCCTGAAGTGTCCAGCCTTATGTCTCAACCAGCTCTGGGTGTAGATGTGGTCAATCCCGGTTGCATCACATGCCCTGAGTGAATTATTTAAGAATTGCTCTCTATTTCACTGTCTTTATGATTGTTTTTTGAAATTTATTTTGATAATGGGATTTATCGGATTTTCACTGCTGCGTTTATGCCGCTGTACACACGCTTGATTCTCTTACGGAGACATATATATCCATGGGTTTTAAGATTCTTCCTAGTCAGGTATATTCCTAGGCGTTGAATATGTGGTGTTGGGTCCATTTCGTTGAGCAAGGAGTAGGTCTTGTCTATTACATATTTGGCTTATGGAAAGTTATCTGTGCTAATTTCAGTCTCTGGTTTTATGAAGCACCCCAACGCACCTTTCCCCATAAGCAAGCACTAGTTGGTTTTCTAAATTTGAGACCCTGTTCTGTTTTGTAATTCAGTTCATGTGTAGTCAAGTTTACATTCCGTGTATTAGTGATATCTTATGATGTTTCTTTTTCTGTGTGACGTAGTTCACGTAGAATCACCGTACCTGCATCCACTCACTATGCCGCTACGGGCCTGATGACACAGATTTCATTGCTGAGTGATATTGCATTGTACGTACGTGCCACAACTTCTTTATCCATATTTTGCTTTCTGGGATATTTACCTGTTACTGTAGACGAGCTTCTTGTGAACACAGCCGTCCCAAATATTGGGGTGGCTGTCTGTTTTTGATTTTAATTTCCGTAAGCTATAGGACCATAAGTGGAAGTGCCATAGACTGTGTTGCTTTGTTTCTTATGTGTTTCAGGAAACACCATACACTTCTCCAGGCTGGCTGCTGGCAATTTACATCCTGCCAATCAGCATAACAAGGCTCCCTGTTCTCCATATCCTGTCCTACCTTTCTGGATTTTACACTTTTTTCAGATGGCCCTCTTGCCCGGGGGGCAGTGAGACTTCATTGTAGTGCAGATTTCCTTTACAGGCTTGCTTGGTTGGCCAAAAAGGGCGTATGCGTTTTTTCCTGAATATATTCAGGAAAAAACGCATACGCCCTTTTTGGCCAAGTGCATCATTGTCGACGTTCTGCCTCTTTTCCTATGCTTTCAGGGCAATTCCAGTCTACCCCCTGCAATCGTTTTCCTGAAATTCTGCCCCGCTTTCAAGTCCCCTTTGCAGGCTTACTTCAATATATTTTTGGAGGATAGCTGTCATTTATAACTCTGCAGGTTTGTGAATTACAGTGCCCCTGAGCTCCTTTCTTCAACTCGCTTTCTTGTGAACTGGGCACAAAACCGCAGGATTGCTTCAGGCCCTAATCTGTTTCGGGCAGGGCATGCTGAGCCTTTGGTAAATTCCTCTTCCTGGTGGGAAATGAGCGTTACATTTGCCCGTGCAGACACCTACAGCTAGTCTCTCATTGGTTCTCCCTATTCCTGTTCATCTTGCACAGAAATTGCAAGCTGTGCCAAACAGGAGGTTAAAGGCACTGACTCTCCAAGCAGGGAGACTGTTAGTAAATCATCTGGAATGGTGAACCCGAGGACCAGGATACGAAAACTGAGATGCATTTTAAATCATTTCCCCATAACACGGTGGACCATACTGTGGGTTTCACATGCATGTTTTAGCTGGAGGAAGAATCCCTTGAACCTGAAGAGTTGGGACCCATGGAATAGGTACCATACAGTATGACTTCAAAGGGTGTGCATTTGCTCACCTAAACTCACCAATGCTATCAGCCTGAAGTGTCCAGCCTTATGTCTCAACCAGCTCTGGGTGTAGATGTGGTCAATCCCGGTTGCATCACATGCCCTGAGTGAATTATTTAAGAATTGCTCTCTATTTCACTGTCTTTGTGTTTTGTTTTCGAAATTTATTTTGATAATGGGATTTATCGGATTTTCACTGCTGCCTTTCGGCCGCTGTACACACCCTTGATTCTCTTACGGAGACATATATATCCATGGGTTTTAAGATTCTTCCTAGTCAGGTATATTCCTAGGCGTTGAATATGTGGTGTTGGGTCCATTTCGTTGAGCAAGGAGTAGGTCTTGTCTATTACATATTGGGCTTATGGAAAGTTATCTGTGCTAATTTCAGTCTCTGGTTTTATGCAGCACCCCAAGGCACCTTTCCCCATAAGCAAGCACTAGTTGGTTTTCTAAATTTGAGACCCTTTTCTATTTTGTAATTCAGTTCATGTGTAGTCAAGTTTACATTCCGTGTATTCGTGATATCTTATGATGTTTCTTTTTCTGTGTGACGTAGTTCACGTAGAATCACCGTACCTGCATCCACTCACTATGCCGCTATGGGCCTGATGACACAGATTTCATTGCTGAGTGATATTGCATTGTACGTACGTGCCACAAGTTCTTTATCCATTTTTTGCTTTCTGGGATATTTACCTGATACTGTAGACGAGCTTCTTGTGAACACAGCCGTCTCAAATATTGGGGTGGCTGTCTGTTTTTGATTTTAATTTCCGTAAGCTATAGGACCATAAGTGGAAGTGCCATAGGCTGTGTTGCTTTGTTTCTTTCGTGTTTCAGGAAACACCATACACTTCTCCAGGGTGGCTGCTGGCAATTTACATCCTGCCAATCAGCATAACAAGGCTCCCTGTTCTCCATATCCTGTCCTACCTTTCTGGATTTTACACTTTTTTCAGATGGCCCTTTTGCCAGGGGGGCAGTGAGACTTCATTGTAGTGCAGATTTCATTTACAGGCTTGCTTGGTTGGCCAAAAAGGGCGTATGCGTTTTTTCCTGAATATATTCAGGAAAAAACGCATACGCCCTTTTTGGCCAAGTGCATCATTGTCGACGTTCTGCCTCTTTTCCTATGCTTTCAGGGCAATTCCAGTCTACCCCCTGCAATCGTTTTCCTGAAATTCTGCCCCGCTTTCAAGTCCCCTTCGCAGGCTTACTTCAATATATTTTTGGAGGAAAGCTGTCATTTATAACTCTGCAGGTTTGTGAATTACAGTGCCCCTGAGCTCCTTTCTTCAACTCGCTTTCTTGTGAGCTGGGCACAAAACCGCAGGATTGCTTCAGGCCCTAATCTGTTTCCAGCAGGGCACACTGAGCCTTTGTTTAATTCCTCTTCCTGGTGGGCAATGAGCGTTACATTTGCCCGTGCAGACACCTACAGCTAGTCTCTCATTGGTTCTCCCTATTCCTGTTCATTTTGCACAGAAATTGCAAGCTGTGCCAAAGAGGAGGTTAAAGGCACTGACTCTCCAAGCGGGGAGAGTGTTAGTAAAGCATCTGGAATGGTGAACCCGAGGACCAGGATACGAAAACTGAGATGCATTTTAAATCATTTCCCAATCACATGGTGGACGATACTCTTGGTTTCCCATGCATGTTTTAGCTGGAGGAAGAATCCCTTGAACCTGGAGAGTTGGGACCCATGGAATGGGTACCATGCAGTATGACTTCAAAGGGTCTGCATTTGCTCACCGAAACTCACCAATGCTATCAGCCTGAAGTGTCCAGCCTTATGTCTCAACCAGCTCTGGGTGTAGATGTGTTAAATCCCGGTTGCATCACATGCCCTGAGTGAATTATTTAAGAATTGCTCTCTATTTCACTGTCTTTATGATTTTTTTTTGAAATTTATTTTGATAATGGGATTTATCGGATTTTCACTGCTGCGTTTATGCCGCTGTACACACGCTTGATTCTCTTACGGAGACATATATATCCATGGGTTTTAAGATTCTTCCTAGTCAGGTATATTCCTAGGCGTTGAATATGTGGTGTTGGGTCCATTTCGTTGAGCAAGGAGTAGGTCTTGTCTATTACATATTTGGCTTATGGAACGTTATCTGTGCTAATTTCAGTCTCTGGTTTTATGAAGCACCCCAACGCACCTTTCCCCATAAGCAAGCACTAGTTGGTTTTCTAAATTTGAGACCCTGTTCTGTTTTGTAATTCAGTTCATGTGTAGTCAAGTTTACATTCCGTGTATTAGTGATATCTTATGATGTTTCTTTTTCTGTGTGACGTAGTTCACGTAGAATCACCGTACCTGCATCCACTCACTATGCCGCTACGGGCCTGATGACACAGATTTCATTGCTGAGTGATATTGCATTGTACGTACGTGCCACAACTTCTTTATCCATATTTTGCTTTCTGGGATATTTACCTGTTACTGTAGACGAGCTTCTTGTGAACACAGCCGTCCCAAATATTGGGGTGGCTGTCTGTTTTTGATTTTAATTTCCGTAAGCTATAGGACCATAAGTGGAAGTGCCATAGACTGTGTTGCTTTGTTTCTTATGTGTTTCAGGAAACACCATACACTTCTCCAGGCTGGCTGCTGGCAATTTACATCCTGCCAATCAGCATAACAAGGCTCCCTGTTCTCCATATCCTGTCCTACCTTTCTGGATTTTACACTTTTTTCAGATGGCCCTCTTGCCCGGGGGGCAGTGAGACTTCATTGTAGTGCAGATTTCCTTTACAGGCTTGCTTGGTTGGCCAAAAAGGGCGTATGCGTTTTTTCCTGAATATATTCAGGAAAAAACGCATACGCCCTTTTTGGCCAAGTGCATCATTGTCGACGTTCTGCCTCTTTTCCTATGCTTTCAGGGCAATTCCAGTCTACCCCCTGCAATCGTTTTCCTGAAATTCTGCCCCGCTTTCAAGTCCCCTTCGCAGGCTTACTTCAATATATTTTTGGAGGATAGCTGTCATTTATAACTCTGCAGGTTTGTGAATTACAGTGCCCCTGAGCTCCTTTCTTCAACTCGAATTCTTGTGAACTGGGCACAAAACCACAGGATTGCTTCAGGCCCTAATCTGTTTCAGGCAGGGCATGCTGAGCCTTTGGTAAATTCCTCTTCCTGGTGGGAAATGAGCGTTACATTTGCCCGTGCAGACACCTACAGCTAGTCTCTCATTGGTTCTCCCTATTCCTGTTCATCTTGCACAGAAATTGCAAGCTGTGCCAAACAGGAGGTTACAGGCACTGACTCTCCAAGCAGGGAGACTGTTAGTAAATCATCTGGAATGGTGAACCCGAGGACCAGGATACGAAAACTGAGATGCATTTTAAATCATTTCCCCATAACACGGTGGACCATACTGTGGATTTCACATGCATGTTTTAGCTGGAGGAAGAATCCCTTGAACCTGAAGAGTTGGGACCCATGGAATAGGTACCATACAGTATGACTTCAAAGGGTATGCATTTGCTCACCTAAACTCACCAATGCTATCAGCCTGAAGTGTCCAGCCTTATGTCTCAACCAGCTCTGGGTGTAGATGTGGTCAATCCCGGTTGCATCACATGCCCTGAGTGAATTATTTAAGAATTGCTCTCTATTTCACTGTCTTTGTGTTTTGTTTTCGAAATTTATTTTGATAATGGGATTTATCGGATTTTCACTGCTGCCTTTCGGCCGCTGTACACACCCTTGATTCTCTTACGGAGACATATATATCCATGGGTTTTAAGATTCTTCCTAGTCAGGTATATTCCTAGGCGTTGAATATGTGGTGTTGGGTCCATTTCGTTGAGCAAGGAGTAGGTCTTGTCTATTACATATTGGGCTTATGGAAAGTTATCTGTGCTAATTTCAGTCTCTGGTTTTATGCAGCACCCCAAGGCACCTTTCCCCATAAGCAAGCACTAGTTGGTTTTCTAAATTTGAGACCCTTTTCTATTTTGTAATTCAGTTCATGTGTAGTCAAGTTTACATTCCGTGTATTCGTGATATCTTATGATGTTTCTTTTTCTGTGTGACGTAGTTCACGTAGAATCACCGTACCTGCATCCACTCACTATGCCGCTATGGGCCTGATGACACAGATTTCATTGCTGAGTGATATTGCATTTTACGTACGTGCCACAAGTTCTTTATCCATTTTTTGCTTTCTGGGATATTTACCTGATACTGTAGACGAGCTTCTTGTGAACACAGCCGTCTCAAATATTGGGGTGGCTGTCTGTTTTTGATTTTAATTTCCGTAAGCTATAGGACCATAAGTGGAAGTGCCATAGGCTGTGTTGCTTTGTTTCTTTCGTGTTTCAGGAAACACCATACACTTCTCCAGGGTGGCTGCTGGCAATTTACATCCTGCCAATCAGCATAACAAGGCTCCCTGTTCTCCATATCCTGTCCTACCTTTCTGGATTTTACACTTTTTTCAGATGGCCCTTTTGCCAGGGGGGCAGTGAGACTTCATTGTAGTGCAGATTTCATTTACAGGCTTGCTTGGTTGGCCAAAAAGGGCGTATGCGTTTTTTCCTGAATATATTCAGGAAAAAATGCATACGCCCTTTTTGGCCAAGTGCATCATTGTCGACGTTCTGCCTCTTTTCCTATGCTTTCAGGGCAATTCCAGTCTACCCCCTGCAATCGTTTTCCTGAAATTCTGCCCCGCTTTCAAGTCCCCTTCGCAGGCTTACTTCAATATATTTTTGGAGGAAAGCTGTCATTTATAACTCTGCAGGTTTGTGAATTACAGTGCCCCTGAGCTCCTTTCTTCAACTCGCTTTCTTGTGAGTTGGGCACAAAACCGCAGGATTGCTTCAGGCCCTAATCTGTTTCCAGCAGGGCACACTGAGCCTTTGTTTAATTCCTCTTCCTGGTGGGCAATGAGCGTTACATTTGCCCGTGCAGACACCTACAGCTAGTCTCTCATTGGTTCTCCCTATTCCTGTTCATTTTGCACAGAAATTGCAAGCTGTGCCAAAGAGGAGGTTAAAGGCACTGACTCTCCAAGCGGGGAGAGTGTTAGTAAAGCATCTGGAATGGTGAACCCGAGGACCAGGATACGAAAACTGAGATGCATTTTAAATCATTTCCCAATCACATGGTGGACGATACTCTTGGTTTCCCATGCATGTTTTAGCTGGAGGAAGAATCCCTTGAACCTGGAGAGTTGGGACCCATGGAATGGGTACCATGCAGTATGACTTCAAAGGGTCTGCATTTGCTCACCGAAACTCACCAATGCTATCAGCCTGAAGTGTCCAGCCTTATGTCTCAACCAGCTCTGGGTGTAGATGTGTTAAATCCCGGTTGCATCACATGCCCTGAGTGAATTATTTAAGAATTGCTCTCTATTTCACTGTCTTTATGATTTTTTTTTGAAATTTATTTTGATAATGGGATTTATCGGATTTTCACTGCTGCGTTTATGCCGCTGTACACACGCTTGATTCTCTTACGGAGACATATATATCCATGGGTTTTAAGATTCTTCCTAGTCAGGTATATTCCTAGGCGTTGAATATGTGGTGTTGGGTCCATTTCGTTGAGCAAGGAGTAGGTCTTGTCTATTACATATTTGGCTTATGGAAAGTTATCTGTGCTAATTTCAGTCTCTGGTTTTATGAAGCACCCCAACGCACCTTTCCCCATAAGCAAGCACTAGTTGGTTTTCTAAATTTGAGACCCTTTTCTATTTTGTAATTCAGTTCATGTGTAGTCAAGTTTACATTCCGTGTATTCGTGATATCTTATGATGTTTCTTTTTCTGTGTGACGTAGTTCACGTAGAATCACCGTACCTGCATCCACTCACTATGCCGCTACGGGCCTGATGACACAGATTTCATTGCTGAGTGATATTGCATTGCCCGTACGTGCCACAACTTCTTTATCCATATTTTGCTTTCTGGGATATTTACCTGTTACTGTAGATGAGCTTCTTGTGAACACAGCCGTCCCAAATATTGGGGTGGCTGTCTGTTTTTGATTTTAATTTCCGTAAGCTATAGGACCATAAGTGGAAGTGCCATAGACTGTGTTGCTTTGTTTCTTTCGTGTTTCAGGAAACACCATACACTTCTCCAGGCTGGCTGCTGGCAATTTACATCCTGCCAATCAGCATAACAAGGCTCCCTGTTCTCCATATCCTGTCCTACCTTTCTGGATTTTACACTTTTTTCAGATGGC
Organism: Phocoena phocoena; assembly: GCF_963924675.1. Lineage (NCBI taxonomy): Eukaryota > Metazoa > Chordata > Mammalia > Artiodactyla > Phocoenidae > Phocoena > Phocoena phocoena. The sequence continues at coordinate 136,944 of NW_027077480.1, forward strand.
CCTCTTGCCCGGGGGGCAGTGAGACTTCATTGTAGTGCAGATTTCCTTTACAGGCTTGCTTGGTTGGCCAAAAAGGGCGTATGCGTTTTTTCCTGAATATATTCAGGAAAAAACGCATACGCCCTTTTTGGCCAAGTGCATCATTGTCGACGTTCTGCCTCTTTTCCTATGCTTTCAGGGCAATTCCAGTCTACCCCCTGCAATCCTTTTCCTGAAATTCTGCCCCGCTTTCAAGTCCCCTTTGCAGGCTTACTTCAATATATTTTTGGAGGATAGCTGTCATTTATAACTCTGCAGGTTTGTGAATTACAGTGTCCCTGAGCTCCTTTCTTCAACTCGCTTTCTTGTGAACTGGGCACAAAACCGCAGGATTGCTTCAGGCCCTAATCTGTTTCGGGCAGGGCATGCTGAGCCTTTGGTAAATTCCTCTTCCTGGTGGGAAATGAGCGTTACATTTGCCCGTGCAGACACCTACAGCTAGTCTCTCATTGGTTCTCCCTATTCCTGTTCATCTTGCACAGAAATTGCAAGGTGTGCCAAACAGGAGGTTAAAGGCACTGACTCTCCAAGCAGGGAGACTGTTAGTAAATCATCTGGAATGGTGAACCCGAGGACCAGGATACGAAAACTGAGATGCATTTTAAATCATTTCCCCATAACACGGTGGACCATACTGTGGGTTTCACATGCATGTTTTAGCTGGAGGAAGAATCCCTAGAACCTGAAGAGTTGGGACCCATGGAATAGGTACCATACAGTATGACTTCAAAGGGTGTGCATTTGCTCACCTAAACTCACCAATGCTATCAGCCTGAAGTGTCCAGCCTTATGTCTCAACCAGCTCTGGGTGTAGATGTGGTCAATCCCGGTTGCATCACATGCCCTGAGTGAATTATTTAAGAATTGCTCTCTATTTCACTGTCTTTGTGTTTTGTTTTCGAAATTTATTTTGATAATGGGATTTATCGGATTTTCACTGCTGCCTTTCGGCCGCTGTACACACCCTTGATTCTCTTACGGAGACATATATATCCATGGGTTTTAAGATTCTTCCTAGTCAGGTATATTCCTAGGCGTTGAATATGTGGTGTTGGGTCCATTTCGTTGAGCAAGGAGTAGGTCTTGTCTATTACATATTGGGCTTATGGAAAGTTATCTGTGCTAATTTCAGTCTCTGGTTTTATGCAGCACCCCAAGGCACCTTTCCCCATAAGCAAGCACTAGTTGGTTTTCTAAATTTGAGACCCTTTTCTATTTTGTAATTCAGTTCATGTGTAGTCAAGTTTACATTCCGTGTATTCGTGATATCTTATGATGTTTCTTTTTCTGTGTGACGTAGTTCACGTAGAATCACCGTACCTGCATCCACTCACTATGCCGCTACGGGCCTGATGACACAGATTTCATTGCTGAGTGATATTGCATTGTACGTACGTGCCACAAGTTCTTTATCCATTTTTTGCTTTCTGGGATATTTACCTGATACTGTAGACGAGCTTCTTGTGAACACAGCCGTCTCAAATATTGGGGTGGCTGTCTGTTTTTGATTTTAATTTCCGTAAGCTATAGGACCATAAGTGGAAGTGCCATAGGCTGTGTTGCTTTGTTTCTTTCGTGTTTCAGGAAACACCATACACTTCTCCAGGGTGGCTGCTGGCAATTTACATCCTGCCAATCAGCATAACAAGGCTCCCTGTTCTCCATATCCTGTCCTACCTTTCTGGATTTTACACTTTTTTCAGATGGCCCTTTTGCCAGGGGGGCAGTGAGACTTCATTGTAGTGCAGATTTCATTTACAGGCTTGCTTGGTTGGCCAAAAAGGGCGTATGCGTTTTTTCCTGAATATATTCAGGAAAAAACGCATACGCCCTTTTTGGCCAAGTGCATCATTGTCGACGTTCTGCCTCTTTTCCTATGCTTTCAGGGCAATTCCAGTCTACCCCTGCAATCGTTTTCCTGAAATTCTGCCCCGCTTTCAAGTCCCCTTCGCAGGCTTACTTCAATATATTTTTGGAGGAAAGCTGTCATTTATAACTCTGCAGGTTTGTGAATTACAGTGCCCCTGAGCTCCTTTCTTCAACTCGCTTTCTTGTGAGCTGGGCACAAAACCGCAGGATTGCTTCAGGCCCTAATCTGTTTCCAGCAGGGCACACTGAGCCTTTGTTTAATTCCTCTTCCTGGTGGGCAATGAGCGTTACATTTGCCCGTGCAGACACCTACAGCTAGTCTCTCATTGGTTCTCCCTATTCCTGTTCATTTTGCACAGAAATTGCAAGCTGTGCCAAAGAGGAGGTTAAAGGCACTGACTCTCCAAGCGGGGAGAGTGTTAGTAAAGCATCTGGAATGGTGAACCCGAGGACCAGGATACGAAAACTGAGATGCATTTTAAATCATTTCCCAATCACATGGTGGACGATACTCTTGGTTTCCCATGCATGTTTTAGCTGGAGGAAGAATCCCTTGAACCTGGAGAGTTGGGACCCATGGAATGGGTACCATGCAGTATGACTTCAAAGGGTCTGCATTTGCTCACCGAAACTCACCAATGCTATCAGCCTGAAGTGTCCAGCCTTATGTCTCAACCAGCTCTGGGTGTAGATGTGTTAAATCCCGGTTGCATCACATGCCCTGAGTGAATTATTTAAGAATTGCTCTCTATTTCACTGTCTTTATGATTTTTTTTTGAAATTTATTTTGATAATGGGATTTATCGGATTTTCACTGCTGCGTTTATGCCGCTGTACACACGCTTGATTCTCTTACGGAGACATATATATCCATGGGTTTTAAGATTCTTCCTAGTCAGGTATATTCCTAGGCGTTGAATATGTGGTGTTGGGTCCATTTCGTTGAGCAAGGAGTAGGTCTTGTCTATTACATATTTGGCTTATGGAAAGTTATCTGTGCTAATTTCAGTCTCTGGTTTTATGAAGCACCCCAACGCACCTTTCCCCATAAGCAAGCACTAGTTGGTTTTCTAAATTTGAGACCCTGTTCTGTTTTGTAATTCAGTTCATGTGTAGTCAAGTTTACATTCCGTGTATTAGTGATATCTTATGATGTTTCTTTTTCTGTGTGACGTAGTTCACGTAGAATCACCGTACCTGCATCCACTCACTATGCCGCTACGGGCCTGATGACACAGATTTCATTGCTGAGTGATATTGCATTGTACGTACGTGCCACACCTTCTTTATCCATATTTTGCTTTCTGGGATATTTACCTGTTACTGTAGACGAGCTTCTTGTGAACACAGCCGTCCCAAATATTGGGGTGGCTGTCTGTTTTTGATTTTAATTTCCGTAAGCAATAGGACCATAAGTGGAAGTGCCATAGACTGTGTTGCTTTGTTTCTTATGTGTTTCAGGAAACACCATACACTTCTCCAGGCTGGCTGCTGGCAATTTACATCCTGCCAATCAGCATAACAAGGCTCCCTGTTCTCCATATCCTGTCCTACCTTTCTGGATTTTACACTTTTTTCAGATGGCCCTCTTGCCCGGGGGGCAGTGAGACTTCATTGTAGTGCAGATTTCCTTTACAGGCTTGCTTGGTTGGCCAAAAAGGGCGTATGCGTTTTTTCCTGAATATATTCAGGAAAAAACGCATACGCCCTTTTTGGCCAAGTGCATCATTGTCCACGTTCTGCCTCTTTTCCTATGCTTTCAGGGCAATTCCAGTCTACCCCCTGCAATCGTTTTCCTGAAATTCTGCCCCGCTTTCAAGTCCCCTTCGCAGGCTTACTTCAATATATTTTTGGAGGATAGCTGTCATTTATAACTCTGCAGGTTTGTGAATTACAGTGCCCCTGAGCTCCTTTCTTCAACTCGCTTTCTTGTGAACTGGGCACAAAACCACAGGATTGCTTCAGGCCCTAATCTGTTTCGGGCAGGGCATGCTGAGCCTTTGGTAAATTCCTCTTCCTGGTGGGAAATGAGCGTTACATTTGCCCGTGCAGACACCTACAGCTAGTCTCTCATTGGTTCTCCCTATTCCTGTTCATCTTGCACAGAAATTGCAAGCTGTGCCAAACAGGAGGTTACAGGCACTGACTCTCCAAGCAGGGAGACTGTTAGTAAATCATCTGGAATGGTGAACCCGAGGACCAGGATACGAAAACTGAGATGCATTTTAAATCATTTCCCCATAACACGGTGGACCATACTGTGGGTTTCACATGCATGTTTTAGCTGGAGGAAGAATCCCTTGAACCTGAAGAGTTGGGACCCATGGAATAGGTACCATACAGTATGACTTCAAAGGGTGTGCATTTGCTCACCTAAACTCACCAATGCTATCAGCCTGAAGTGTCCAGCCTTATGTCTCAACCAGCTCTGGGTGTAGATGTGGTCAATCCCGGTTGCATCACATGCCCTGAGTGAATTATTTAAGAATTGCTCTCTATTTCACTGTCTTTGTGTTTTGTTTTCGAAATTTATTTTGATAATGGGATTTATCGGATTTTCACTGCTGCCTTTCGGCCGCTGTACACACCCTTGATTCTCTTACGGAGACATATATATCCATGGGTTTTAAGATTCTTCCTAGTCAGGTATATTCCTAGGCGTTGAATATGTGGTGTTGGGTCCATTTCGTTGAGCAAGGAGTAGGTCTTGTCTATTACATATTGGGCTTATGGAAAGTTATCTGTGCTAATTTCAGTCTCTGGTTTTATGCAGCACCCCAAGGCACCTTTCCCCATAAGCAAGCACTAGTTGGTTTTCTAAATTTGAGACCCTTTTCTATTTTGTAATTCAGTTCATGTGTAGTCAAGTTTACATTCCGTGTATTCGTGATATCTTATGATGTTTCTTTTTCTGTGTGACATAGTTCACGTAGAATCACCGTACATGCATCCACTCACTATGCCGCTATGGGCCTGATGACACAGATTTCATTGCTGAGTGATATTGCATTGTACGTACGTGCCACAAGTTCTTTATCCATTTTTTGCTTTCTGGGATATTTACCTGATACTGTAGACGAGCTTCTTGTGAACACAGCCGTCTCAAATATTGGGGTGGCTGTCTGTTTTTGATTTTAATTTCCGTAAGCTATAGGACCATAAGTGGAAGTGCCATAGGCTGTGTTGCTTTGTTTCTTTCGTGTTTCAGGAAACACCATACACTTCTCCAGGGTGGCTGCTGGCAATTTACATCCTGCCAATCAGCCTAACAAGGCTCCCTGTTCTCCATATCCTGTCCTACCTTTCTGGATTTTACACTTTTTTCAGATGGCCCTTTTGCCAGGGGGGCAGTGAGACTTCATTGTAGTGCAGATTTCATTTACAGGCTTGCTTGGTTGGCCAAAAAGGGCGTATGCGTTTTTTCCTGAATATATTCAGGAAAAAACGCATACGCCCTTTTTGGCCAAGTGCATCATTGTCGACGTTCTGCCTCTTTTCCTATGCTTTCAGGGCAATTCCAGTCTACCCCCTGCAATCGTTTTCCTGAAATTCTGCCCCGCATTCAAGTCCCCTTCGCAGGCTTACTTCAATATATTTTTGGAGGAAAGCTGTCATTTATAACTCTGCAGGTTTGTGAATTACAGTGCCCCTGAGCTCCTTTCTTCAACTCGCTTTCTTGTGAGCTGGGCACAAAACCGCAGGATTGCTTCAGGCCCTAATCTGTTTCCAGCAGGGCACACTGAGCCTTTGTTTAATTCCTCTTCCTGGTGGGCAATGAGCGTTACATTTGCCCGTGCAGACACCTACAGCTAGTCTCTCATTGGTTCTCCCTATTCCTGTTCATTTTGCACAGAAATTGCAAGCTGTGCCAAAGAGGAGGTTAAAGGCACTGACTCTCCAAGCGGGGAGAGTGTTAGTAAAGCATCTGGAATGGTGAACCCGAGGACCAGGATACGAAAACTGAGATGCATTTTAAATCATTTCCCAATCACATGGTGGACGATACTCTTGGTTTCCCATGCATGTTTTAGCTGGAGGAAGAATCCCTTGAACCTGGAGAGTTGGGACCCATGGAATGGGTACCATGCAGTATGACTTCAAAGGGTCTGCATTTGCTCACCGAAACTCACCAATGCTATCAGCCTGAAGTGTCCAGCCTTATGTCTCAACCAGCTCTGGGTGTAGATGTGTTAAATCCCGGTTGCATCACATGCCCTGAGTGAATTATTTAAGAATTGCTCTCTATTTCACTGTCTTTATGATTTTTTTTTGAAATTTATTTTGATAATGGGATTTATCGGATTTTCACTGCTGCGTTTATGCTGCTGTACACACGCTTGATTCTCTTACGGAGACATATATATCCATGGGTTTTAAGATTCTTCCTAGTCAGGTATATTCCTAGGCGTTGAATATGTGGTGTTGGGTCCATTTCGTTGAGCAAGGAGTAGGTCTTGTCTATTACATATTTGGCTTATGGAAAGTTATCTGTGCTAATTTCAGTCTCTGGTTTTATGAAGCACCCCAACGCACCTTTCCCCATAAGCAAGCACTAGTTGGTTTTCTAAATTTGAGACCCTTTTCTATTTTGTAATTCAGTTCATGTGTAGTCAAGTTTACATTCCGCGTATTCGTGATATCTTATGATGTTTCTTTTTCTGTGTGACGTAGTTCACGTAGAATCACCGTACCTGCATCCACTCACTATGCCGCTACGGGCCTGATGACACAGATTTCATTGCTGAGTGATATTGCATTGCCCGTACGTGCCACAACTTCTTTATCCATATTTTGCTTTCTGGGATATTTACCTGTTACTGTAGACGAGCTTCTTGTGAACACAGCCGTCCCAAATATTGGGGTGGCTGTCTGTTTTTGATTTTAATTTCCGTAAGCTATAGGACCATAAGTGGAAGTGCCATAGACTGTGTTGCTTTGTTTCTTATGTGTTTCAGGAAACACCATACACTTCTCCAGGCTGGCTGCTGGCAATTTACATCCTGCCAATCAGCATAACAAGGCTCCCTGTTCTCCATATCCTGTCCTACCTTTCTGGATTTTACACTTTTTTCAGATGGCCCTCTTGCCCGGGGGGCAGTGAGACTTCATTGTAGTGCAGATTTCCTTTACAGGCTTGCTTGGTTGGCCAAAAAGTGCGTATGCGTTTTTTCCTGAATATATTCAGGAAAAAACGCATACGCCCTTTTTGGCCAAGTGCATCATTGTCGACGTTCTGCCTCTTTTCCTATGCTTTCAGGGCAATTCCAGTCTACCCCCTGCAATCCTTTTCCTGAAATTCTGCCCCGCTTTCAAGTCCCCTTTGCAGGCTTACTTCAATATATTTTTGGAGGATAGCTGTCATTTATAACTCTGCAGGTTTGTGAATTACAGTGTCCCTGAGCTCCTTTCTTCAACTCGCTTTCTTGTGAACTGGGCACAAAACCGCAGGATTGCTTCAGGCCCTAATCTGTTTCGGGCAGGGCATGCTGAGCCTTTGGTAAATTCCTCTTCCTGGTGGGAAATGAGCGTTACATTTGCCCGTGCAGACACCTACAGCTAGTCTCTCATTGGTTCTCCCTATTCCTGTTCATCTTGCACAGAAATTGCAAGCTGTGCCAAACAGGAGGTTACAGGCACTGACTCTCCAAGCAGGGAGACTGTTAGTAAATCATCTGGAATGGTGAACCCGAGGACCAGGATACGAAAACTGAGATGCATTTTAAATCATTTCCCCATAACACGGTGGACCATACTGTGGGTTTCACATGCATGTTTTAGCTGGAGGAAGAATCCCTTGAACCTGAAGAGTTGGGACCCATGGAATAGGTACCATACAGTATGACTTCAAAGGGTGTGCATTTGCTCACCTAAACTCACCAATGCTATCAGCCTGAAGTGTCCAGCCTTATGTCTCAACCAGCTCTGGGTGTAGATGTGGTCAATCCCGGTTGCATCACATGCCCTGAGTGAATTATTTAAGAATTGCTCTCTATTTCACTGTCTTTGTGTTTTGTTTTCGAAATTTATTTTGATAATGGGATTTATCGGATTTTCACTGCTGCCTTTCGGCCACTGTACACACCCTTGATTCTCTTACAGAGACATATATATCCATGGGTTTTAAGATTCTTCCTAGTCAGGTATATTCCTAGGCGTTGAATATGTGGTGTTGGGTCCATTTCGTTGAGCAAGGTGTAGGTCTTGTCTATTACATATTGGGCTTATGGAAAGTTATCTGTGCTAATTTCAGTCTCTGGTTTTATGCAGCACCCCAAGGCACCTTTCCCCATAAGCAAGCACTAGTTGGTTTTCTAAATTTGAGACCCTTTTCTATTTTGTAATTCAGTTCATGTGTAGTCAAGTTTACATTCCGTGTATTCGTGATATCTTATGATGTTTCTTTTTCTGTGTGACGTAGTTCACGTAGAATCACCGTACCTGCATCCACTCACTATGCCGCTATGGGCCTGATGACACAGATTTCATTGCTGAGTGATATTGCATTGTACGTACGTGCCACAAGTTCTTTATCCATTTTTTGCTTTCTGGGATATTTACCTGATACTGTAGACGAGCTTCTTGTGAACACAGCCGTCTCAAATATTGGGGTGGCTGTCTGTTTTTGATTTTAATTTCCGTAAGCTATAGGACCATAAGTGGAAGTGCCATAGGCTGTGTTGCTTTGTTTCTTTCGTGTTTCAGGAAACACCATACACTTCTCCAGGGTGGCTGCTGGCAATTTACATCCTGCCAATCAGCATAACAAGGCTCCCTGTTCTCCATATCCTGTCCTACCTTTCTGGATTTTACACTTTTTTCAGATGGCCCTTTTGCCAGGGGGGCAGTGAGACTTCATTGTAGTGCAGATTTCATTTACAGGCTTGCTTGGTTGGCCATAAAGGGCGTATGCGTTTTTTCCTGAATATATTCAGGAAAAAACGCATACGCCCTTTTTGGCCAAGTGCATCATTGTCGACGTTCTGCCTCTTTTCCTATGCTTTCAGGGCAATTCCAGTCTACCCCCTGCAATCGTTTTCCTGAAATTCTGCCCCGCTTTCAAGTCCCCTTCGCAGGCTTACTTCAATATATTTTTGGAGGAAAGCTGTCATTTATAACTCTGCAGGTTTGTGAATTACAGTGCCCCTGAGCTCCTTTCTTCAACTCGCTTTCTTGTGAGCTGGGCACAAAACCGCAGGATTGCTTCAGGCCCTAATCTCTTTCCAGCAGGGCACACTGAGCCTTTGTTTAATTCCTCTTCCTGGTGGGCAATGAGCGTTACATTTGCCCGTGCAGACACCTACAGCTAGTCTCTCATTGGTTCTCCCTATTCCTGTTCATTTTGCACAGAAATTGCAAGCTGTGCCAAAGAGGAGGTTAAAGGCACTGACTCTCCAAGCGGGGAGAGTGTTAGTAAAGCATCTGGAATGGTGAACCCGAGGACCAGGATACGAAAACTGAGATGCATTTTAAATCATTTCCCAATCACATGGTGGACGATACTCTTGGTTTCCCATGCATGTTTTAGCTGGAGGAAGAATCCCTTGAACCTGGAGAGTTGGGACCCATGGAATGGGTACCATGCAGTATGACTTCAAAGGGTCTGCATTTGCTCACCGAAACTCACCAATGCTATCAGCCTGAAGTGTCCAGCCTTATGTCTCAACCAGCTCTGGGTGTAGATGTGTTAAATCCCGGTTGCATCACATGCCCTGAGTGAATTATTTAAGAATTGCTCTCTATTTCACTGTCTTTATGATTTTTTTTTGAAATTTATTTTGATAATGGGATTTATCGGATTTTCACTGCTGCGTTTATGCCGCTGTACACACGCTTGATTCTCTTACGGAGACATATATATCCATGGGTTTTAAGATTCTTCCTAGTCAGGTATATTCCTAGGCGTTGAATATGTGGTGTTGGGTCCATTTCGTTGAGCAAGGAGTAGGTCTTGTCTATTACATATTTGGCTTATGGAAAGTTATCTGTGCTAATTTCAGTCTCTGGTTTTATGAAGCACCCCAACGCACCTTTCCCCATAAGCAAGCACTAGTTGGTTTTCTAAATTTGAGACCCTTTTCTATTTTGTAATTCAGTTCATGTGTAGTCAAGTTTACATTCCGTGTATTCGTGATATCTTATGATGTTTCTTTTTCTGTGTGACGTAGTTCACGTAGAATCACCGTACCTGCATCCACTCACTATGCCGCTACGGGCCTGATGACACAGATTTCATTGCTGAGTGATATTGCATTGCCCGTACGTGCCACAACTTCTTTATCCATATTTTGCTTTCTGGGATATTTACCTGTTACTGTAGACGAGCTTCTTGTGAACACAGCCGTCTCAAATATTGGGGTGGCTGTCTGTTTTTGATTTTAATTTCCGTAAGCTATAGGACCATAAGTGGAAGTGCCATAGACTGTGTTGCTTTGTTTCTTATGTGTTTCAGGAAACACCATACACTTCTCCAGGCTGGCTGCTGGCAATTTACATCCTGTCAATCAGCATAACAAGGCTCCCTGTTCTCCATATCCTGTCCTACCTTTCTGGATTTTACACTTTTTTCAGATGGCCCTCTTGCCCGGGGGGCAGTGAGACTTCATTGTAGTGCAGATTTCCTTTACAGGCTTGCTTGGTTGGCCAAAAAGGGCGTATGCGTTTTTTCCTGAATATATTCAGGAAAAAACGCATACGCCCTTTTTGGCCAAGTGCATCATTGTCGACGTTCTTCCTCTTTTCCTATGCTTTCAGGGCAATTCCAGTCTACCCCCTGCAATCCTTTTCCTGAAATTCTGCCCCGCTTTCAAGTCCCCTTTGCAGGCTTACTTCAATATATTTTTGGAGGATAGCTGTCATTTATAACTCTGCAGGTTTGTGAATTACAGTGTCCCTGAGCTCCTTTCTTCAACTCGCTTTCTTGTGAACTGGGCACAAAACCGCAGGATTGCTTCAGGCCCTAATCTGTTTCGGGCAGGGCATGCTGAGCCTTTGGTAAATTCCTCTTCCTGGTGGGAAATGAACGTTACATTTGCCCGTGCAGACACCTACAGCTAGTCTCTCATTGGTTCTCCCTATTCCTGTTCATCTTGCACAGAAATTGCAAGGTGTGCCAAACAGGAGGTTAAAGGCACTGACTCTCCAAGCAGGGAGACTGTTAGTAAATCATCTGGAATGGTGAACCCGAGGACCAGGATACGAAAACTGAGATGCATTTTAAATCATTTCCCCATAACACGGTGGACCATACTGTGGGTTTCACATGCATGTTTTAGCTGGAGGAAGAATCCCTTGAACCTGAAGAGTTGGGACCCATGGAATAGGTACCATACAGTATGACTTCAAAGGGTGTGCATTTGCTCACCTAAACTCACCAATGCTATCAGCCTGAAGTGTCCAGCCTTATGTCTCAACCAGCTCTGGGTGTAGATGTGGTCAATCCCGGTTGCATCACATGCCCTGAGTGAATTATTTAAGAATTGCTCTCTATTTCACTGTCTTTGTGTTTTGTTTTCGAAATTTATTTTGATAATGGGATTTATCGGATTTTCACTGCTGCCTTTCGGCCGCTGTACACACCCTTGATTCTCTTACGGAGACATATATATCCATGGGTTTTAAGATTCTTCCTAGTCAGGTATATTCCTAGGCGTTGAATATGTGGTGTTGGGTCCATTTCGTTGAGCAAGGAGTAGGTCTTGTCTATTACATATTGGGCTTATGGAAAGTTATCTGTGCTAATTTCAGTCTCTGGTTTTATGCAGCACCCCAAGGCACCTTTCCCCATAAGCAAGCACTAGTTGGTTTTCTAAATTTGAGACCCTTTTCTATTTTGTAATTCAGTTCATGTGTAGTCAAGTTTACATTCCGTGTATTCGTGATATCTTATGATGTTTCTTTTTCTGTGTGACGTAGTTCACGTAGAATCACCGTACCTGCATCCACTCACTATGCCGCTATGGGCCTGATGACACAGATTTCATTGCTGAGTGATATTGCATTGTACGTACGTGCCACAAGTTCTTTATCCATTTTTTGCTTTCTGGGATATTTACCTGATACTGTAGACGAGCTTCTTGTGAACACAGCCGTCTCAAATATTGGGGTGGCTGTCTGTTTTTGATTTTAATTTCCGTAAGCTATAGGACCATAAGTGGAAGTGCCATAGGCTGTGTTGCTTTGTTTCTTTCGTGTTTCAGGAAACACCATACACTTCTCCAGGGTGGCTGTTGGCAATTTACATCCTGCCAATCAGCATAACAAGGCTCCCTGTTCTCCATATCCTGTCCTACCTTTCTGGATTTTACACTTTTTTCAGATGGCCCTTTTGCCAGGGGGGCAGTGAGACTTCATTGTAGTGCAGATTTCATTTACAGGCTTGCTTGGTTGGCCAAAAAGGGCGTATGCGTTTTTTCCTGAATATATTCAGGAAAAAACGCATACGCCCTTTTTGGCCAAGTGCATCATTGTCGACGTTCTGCCTCTTTTCCTATGCTTTCAGGGCAATTCCAGTCTACCCCCTGCAATCGTTTTCCTGAAATTCTGCCCCGCTTTCAAGTCCCCTTCGCAGGCTTACTTCAATATATTTTTGGAGGAAAGCTGTCATTTATAACTCTGCAGGTTTGTGAATTACAGTGCCCCTGAGCTCCTTTCTTCAACTCGCTTTCTTGTGAGCTGGGCACAAAACCGCAGGATTGCTTCAGGCCCTAATCTCTTTCCAGCAGGGCACACTGAGCCTTTGTTTAATTCCTCTTCCTGGTGGGCAATGAGCGTTACATTTGCCCGTGCAGACACCTACAGCTAGTCTCTCATTGGTTCTCCCTATTCCTGTTCATTTTGCACAGAAATTGCAAGCTGTGCCAAAGAGGAGGTTAAAGGCACTGACTCTCCAAGCGGGGAGAGTGTTAGTAAAGCATCTGGAATGGTGAACCCGAGGACCAGGATACGAAAACTGAGATGCATTTTAAATCATTTCCCAATCACATGGTGGACGATACTCTTGGTTTCCCATGCATGTTTTAGCTGGAGGAAGAATCCCTTGAACCTGGAGAGTTGGGACCCATGGAATGGGTACCATGCAGTATGACTTCAAAGGGTCTGCATTTGCTCACCGAAACTCACCAATGCTATCAGCCTGAAGTGTCCAGCCTTATGTCTCAACCAGCTCTGGGTGTAGATGTGTTAAATCCCGGTTGCATCACATGCCCTGAGTGAATTATTTAAGAATTGCTCTCTATTTCACTGTCTTTATGATTTTTTTTTGTAATTTATTTTGATAATGGGATTTATCGGATTTTCACTGCTGCGTTTATGCCGCTGTACACACGCTTGATTCTCTTACGGAGACATATATATCCATGGGTTTTAAGATTCTTCCTAGTCAGGTATATTCCTAGGCGCTGAATATGTGGTGTTGGGTCCATTTCGTTGAGCAAGGAGTAGGTCTTGTCTATTACATATTTGGCTTATGGAAAATTATCTGTGCTAATTTCAGTCTCTGGTTTTATGAAGCACCCCAACGCACCTTTCCCCATAAGCAAGCACTAGTTGGTTTTCTAAATTTGAGACCGTTTTCTATTTTGTAATTCAGTTCATGTGTAGTCAAGTTTACATTCCGTGTATTCGTGATATCTTATGATGTTTCTTTTTCTGTGTGACGTAGTTCACGTAGAATCACCGTACCTGCATCCACTCACTATGCCGCTACGGGCCTGATGACACAGATTTCATTGCTGAGTGATATTGCATTGCCCGTACGTGCCACAACTTCTTTATCCATATTTTGCTTTCTGGGATATTTACCTGTTACTGTAGACGAGCTTCTTGTGAACACAGCCGTCCCAAATATTGGGGTGGCTGTCTGTTTTTGATTTTAATTTCCGTAAGCTATAGGACCATAAGTGGAAGTGCCATAGACTGTGTTGCTTTGTTTCTTATGTGTTTCAGGAAACACCATACACTTCTCCAGGCTGGCTGCTGGCAATTTACATCCTGTCAATCAGCATAACAAGGCTCCCTGTTCTCCATATCCTGTCCTACCTTTCTGGATTTTACACTTTTTTCAGATGGCCCTCTTGCCCGGGGGGCAGTGAGACTTCATTGTAGTGCAGATTTCCTTTACAGGCTTGCTTGGTTGGCCAAAAAGGGCGTATGCGTTTTTTCCTGAATATATTCAGGAAAAAACGCATACGCCCTTTTTGGCCAAGTGCATCATTGTCGACGTTCTGCCTCTTTTCCTATGCTTTCAGGGCAATTCCAGTCTACCCCCTGCAATCCTTTTCCTGAAATTCTGCCCCGCTTTCAAGTCCCCTTCGCAGGCTTACTTCAATATATTTTTGGAGGATAGCTGTCATTTATAACTCTGCAGGTTTGTGAATTACTGTGTCCCTGAGCTCCTTTCTTCAACTCGCTTTCTTGTGAACTGGGCACAAAACCGCAGGATTGCTTCAGGCCCTAATCTGTTTCGGGCAGGGCATGCTGAGCCTTTGGTAAATTCCTCTTCCTGGTGGGAAATGAGCGTTACATTTGCCCGTGCAGACACCTACAGCTAGTCTCTCATTGGTTCTCCCTATTCCTGTTCATCTTGCACAGAAATTGCAAGGTGTGCCAAACAGGAGGTTAAAGGCACTGACTCTCCAAGCAGGGAGACTGTTAGTAAATCATCTGGAATGGTGAACCCGAGGACCAGGATACGAAAACTGAGATGCATTTTAAATCATTTCCCCATAACACGGTGGACCATACTGTGGGTTTCACATGCATGTTTTAGCTGGAGGAAGAATCCCTTGAACCTGAAGAGTTGGGACCCATGGAATAGGTACCATACAGTATGACTTCAAAGGGTGTGCATTTGCTCACCTAAACTCACCAATGCTATCAGCCTGAAGTGTCCAGCCTTATGTCTCAACCAGCTCTGGGTGTAGATGTGGTCAATCCCGGTTGCATCACATGCCCTGAGTGAATTATTTATGAATTGCTCTCTATTTCACAGTCTTTGTGTTTTGTTTTCGAAATTTATTTTGATAATGGGATTTATCGGATTTTCACTGCTGCCTTTCGGCCGCTGTACACACCCTTGATTCTCTTACGGAGACATATATATCCATGGGTTTTAAGATTCTTCCTAGTCAGGTATATTCCTAGGCGTTGAATATGTGGTGTTGGGTCCATTTCGTTGAGCAAGGAGTAGGTCTTGTCTATTACATATTGGGCTTATGGAAAGTTATCTGTGCTAATTTCAGTCTCTGGTTTTATGCAGCACCCCAAGGCACCTTTCCCCATAAGCAAGCACTAGTTGGTTTTCTAAATTTGAGACCCTTTTCTATTTTGTAATTCAGTTCATGTGTCGTCAAGTTTACATTCCGTGTATTCGTGATATCTTATGATGTTTCTTTTTCTGTGTGACGTAGTTCACGTAGAATCACCGTACCTGCATCCACTCACTATGCCGCTACGGGCCTGATGACACAGATTTCATTGCTGAGTGATATTGCATTGTACGTACGTGCCACAAGTTCTTTATCCATTTTTTGCTTTCTGGGATATTTACCTGATACTGTAGACGAGCTTCTTGTGAACACAGCCGTCTCAAATATTGGGGTGGCTGTCTGTTTTTGATTTTAATTTCCGTAAGCTATAGGACCATAAGTGGAAGTGCCATAGGCTGTGTTGCTTTGTTTCTTTCGTGTTTCAGGAAACACCATACACTTCTCCAGGGTGGCTGCTGGCAATTTACATCCTGCCAATCAGCATAACAAGGCTCCCTGTTCTCCATATCCTGTCCTACCTTTCTGGATTTTACACTTTTTTCAGATGGCCCTTTTGCCAGGGGGGCAGTGAGACTTCATTGTAGTGCAGATTTCATTTACAGGCTTGCTTGGTTGGCCAAAAAGGGCGTATGCGTTTTTTCCTGAATATATTCAGGAAAAAACGCATACGCCCTTTTTGGCCAAGTGCATCATTGTCGACGTTCTGCCTCTTTTCCTATGCTTTCAGGGCAATTCCAGTCTACCCCCTGCAATCGTTTTCCTGAAATTCTGCCCCGCTTTCAAGTCCCCTTCGCAGGCTTACTTCAATATATTTTTGGAGGAAAGCTGTCATTTATAACTCTGCAGGTTTGTGAATTACAGTGCCCCTGAGCTCCTTTCTTCAACTCGCTTTCTTGTGAGCTGGGCACAAAACCGCAGGATTGCTTCAGGCCCTAATCTGTTTCCAGCAGGGCACACTGAGCCTTTGTTTAATTCCTCTTCCTGGTGGGCAATGAGCGTTACATTTGCCCGTGCAGACACCTACAGCTAGTCTCTCATTGGTTCTCCCTATTCCTGTTCATTTTGCACAGAAATTGCAAGCTGTGCCAAAGAGGAGGTTAAAGGCACTGACTCTCCAAGCGGGGAGAGTGTTAGTAAAGCATCTGGAATGGTGAACCCGAGGACCAGGATACGAAAACTGAGATGCATTTTAAATCATTTCCCAATCACATGGTGGACGATACTCTTGGTTTCCCATGCATGTTTTAGCTGGAGGAAGAATCCCTTGAACCTGGAGAGTTGGGACCCATGGAATGGGTACCATGCAGTATGACTTCAAAGGGTCTGCATTTGCTCACCGAAACTCACCAATGCTATCAGCCTGAAGTGTCCAGCCTTATGTCTCAACCAGCTCTGGGTGTAGATGTGTTAAATCCCGGTTGCATCACATGCCCTGAGTGAATTATTTAAGAATTGCTCTCTATTTCACTGTCTTTATGATTTGTTTTTGAAATTTATTTTGATAATGGGATTTATCGGATTTTCACTGCTGCGTTTATGCCGCTGTACACACGCTTGATTCTCTTACGGAGACATATATATCCATGGGTTTTAAGATTCTTCCTAGTCAGGTATATTCCTAGGCGTTGAATATGTGGTGTTGGGTCCATTTCGTTGAGCAAGGAGTAGGTCTTGTCTATTACATATTTGGCTTATGGAAAGTTATCTGTGCTAATTTCAGTCTCTGGTTTTATGAAGCACCCCAACGCACCTTTCCCCATAAGCAAGCACTAGTTGGTTTTCTAAATTTGAGACCCTGTTCTGTTTTGTAATTCAGTTCATGTGTAGTCAAGTTTACATTCCGTGTATTAGTGATATCTTATGATGTTTCTTTTTCTGTGTGACGTAGTTCACGTAGAATCACCGTACCTGCATCCACTCACTATGCCGCTACGGGCCTGATGACACAGATTTCATTGCTGAGTGATATTGCATTGTACGTACGTGCCACAACTTCTTTATCCATATTTTGCTTTCTGGGATATTTACCTGTTACTGTAGACGAGCTTCTTGTGAACACAGCCGTCCCAAATATTGGGGTGGCTGTCTGTTTTTGATTTTAATTTCCGTAAGCTATAGGACCATAAGTGGAAGTGCCATAGACTGTGTTGCTTTGTTTCTTATGTGTTTCAGGAAACACCATACACTTCTCCAGGCTGGCTGCTGGCAATTTACATCCTGCCAATCAGCATAACAAGGCTCCCTGTTCTCCATATCCTCTCCTACCTTTCTGGATTTTACACTTTTTTCAGATGGCCCTCTTGCCCGGGGGGCAGTGAGACTTCATTGTAGTGCAGATTTCCTTTACAGGCTTGCTTGGTTGGCCAAAAAGGGCGTATGCGTTTTTTCCTGAATATATTCAGGAAAAAACGCATACGCCCTTTTTGGCCAAGTGCATCATTGTCGACGTTCTGCCTCTTTTCCTATGCTTTCAGGGCAATTCCAGTCTACCCCCTGCAATCGTTTTCCTGAAATTCTGCCCCGCTTTCAAGTCCCCTTCGCAGGCTTACTTCAATATATTTTTGGAGGATAGCTGTCATTTATAACTCTGCAGGTTTGTGAATTACAGTGCCCCTGAGCTCCTTTCTTCAACTCGCTTTCTTGTGAACTGGGCACAAAACCGCAGGATTGCTTCAGGCCCTAATCTGTTTCGGGCAGGGCATGCTGAGCCTTTGGTAAATTCCTCTTCCTGGTGGGAAATGAGCGTTACATTTGCCCGTGCAGACACGTACAGCTAGTCTCTCATTGGTTCTCCCTATTCCTGTTCATCTTGCACAGAAATTGCAAGCTGTGCCAAACAGGAGGTTAAAGGCACTGACTCTCCAAGCAGGGAGACTGTTAGTAAATCATCTGGAATGGTGAACCCGAGGACCAGGATACGAAAACTGAGATGCATTTTAAATGATTTCCCCATAACACGGTGGACCATACTGTGGGTTTCACATGCATGTTTTAGCTGGAGGAAGAATCCCTTGAACCTGAAGAGTTGGGACCCATGGAATAGGTACCATACAGTATGACTTCAAAGGGTGTGCATTTGCTCACCTAAACTCACCAATGCTATCAGCCTGAAGTGTCCAGCCTTATGTCTCAACCAGCTCTGGGTGTAGATGTGGTCAATCCCGGTTGCATCACATGCCCTGAGTGAATTATTTAAGAATTGCTCTCTATTTCACTGTCTTTGTGTTTTGTTTTCGAAATTTATTTTGATAATGGGATTTATCGGATTTTCACTGCTGCCTTTCGGCCGCTGTACACACCCTTGATTCTCTTACGGAGACATATATATCCATGGGTTTTAAGATTCTTCCTAGTCAGGTATATTCCTAGGCGTTGAATATGTGGTGTTGGGTCCATTTCGTTGAGCAAGGAGTAGGTCTTGTCTATTACATATTGGGCTTATGGAAAGTTATCTGTGCTAATTTCAGTCTCTGGTTTTATGCAGCACCCCAACGCACCTTTCCCCATAAGCAAGCACTAGTTGGTTTTCTAAATTTGAGACCCTTTTCTATTTTGTAATTCAGTTCATGTGTCGTCAAGTTTACATTCCGTGTATTCGTGATATCTTATGATGTTTCTTTTTCTGTGTGACGTAGTTCACGTAGAATCACCGTACCTGCATCCACTCACTATGCCGCTACGGGCCTGATGACACAGATTTCATTGCTGAGTGATATTGCATTGTACGTACGTGCCACAAGTTCTTTATCCATTTTTTGCTTTCTGGGATATTTACCTGATACTGTAGACGAGCTTCTTGTGAACACAGCCGTCTCAAATATTGGGGTGGCTGTCTGTTTTTGATTTTAATTTCCGTAAGCTATAGGACCATAAGTGGAAGTGCCATAGGCTGTGTTGCTTTGTTTCTTTCGTGTTTCAGGAAACACCATACACTTCTCCAGGGTGGCTGCTGGCAATTTACATCCTGCCAATCAGCATAACAAGGCTCCCTGTTCTCCATATCCTGTCCTACCTTTCTGGATTTTACACTTTTTTCAGATGGCCCTTTTGCCAGGGGGGCAGTGAGACTTCATTGTAGTGCAGATTTCATTTACAGGCTTGCTTGGTTGGCCAAAAAGGGCGTATGCGTTTTTTCCTGAATATATTCAGGAAAAAACGCATACGCCCTTTTTGGCCAAGTGCATCATTGTCGACGTTCTGCCTCTTTTCCTATGCTTTCAGGGCAATTCCAGTCTACCCCCTGCAATCGTTTTCCTGAAATTCTGCCCCGCTTTCAAGTCCCCTTCGCAGGCTTACTTCAATATATTTTTGGAGGAAAGCTGTCATTTATAACTCTGCAGGTTTGTGAATTACAGTGCCCCTGAGCTCCTTTCTTCAACTCGCTTTCTTGTGAGCTGGGCACAAAACCGCAGGATTGCTTCAGGCCCTAATCTGTTTCCAGCAGGGCACACTGAGCCTTTGTTTAATTCCTCTTCCTGGTGGGCAATGAGCGTTACATTTGCCCGTGCAGACACCTACAGCTAGTCTCTCATTGGTTCTCCCTATTCCTGTTCATTTTGCACAGAAATTGCAAGCTG
Organism: Phocoena phocoena; assembly: GCF_963924675.1. Lineage (NCBI taxonomy): Eukaryota > Metazoa > Chordata > Mammalia > Artiodactyla > Phocoenidae > Phocoena > Phocoena phocoena. The sequence continues at coordinate 156,694 of NW_027077480.1, forward strand.
TGCCAAAGAGGAGGTTAAAGGCACTGACTCTCCAAGCGGGGAGAGTGTTAGTAAAGCATCTGGAATGGTGAACCCGAGGACCAGGATACGAAAACTGAGATGCATTTTAAATCATTTCCCAATCACATGGTGGACGATACTCTTGGTTTCCCATGCATGTTTTAGCTGGAGGAAGAATCCCTTGAACCTGGAGAGTTGGGACCCATGGAATGGGTACCATGCAGTATGACTTCAAAGGGTCTGCATTTGCTCACCGAAACTCACCAATGCTATCAGCCTGAAGTGTCCAGCCTTATGTCTCAACCAGCTCTGGGTGTAGATGTGTTAAATCCCGGTTGCATCACATGCCCTGAGTGAATTATTTAAGAATTGCTCTCTATTTCACTGTCTTTATGATTTTTTTTTGAAATTTATTTTGATAATGGGATTTATCGGATTTTCACTGCTGCGTTTATGCCGCTGTACACACGCTTGATTCTCTTACGGAGACATATATATCCATGGGTTTTAAGATTCTTCCTAGTCAGGTATATTCCTAGGCGTTGAATATGTGGTGTTGGGTCCATTTCGTTGAGCAAGGAGTAGGTCTTGTCTATTACATATTTGGCTTATGGAAAGTTATCTGTGCTAATTTCAGTCTCTGGTTTTATGAAGCACCCCAACGCACCTTTCCCCATAAGCAAGCACTAGTTGGTTTTCTAAATTTGAGACCCTGTTCTGTTTTGTAATTCAGTTCATGTGTAGTCAAGTTTACATTCCGTGTATTAGTGATATCTTATGATGTTTCTTTTTCTGTGTGACGTAGTTCACGTAGAATCACCGTACCTGCATCCACTCACTATGCCGCTACGGGCCTGATGACACAGATTTCATTGCTGAGTGATATTGCATTGTACGTACGTGCCACAACTTCTTTATCCATATTTTGCTTTCTGGGATATTTACCTGTTACTGTAGACGAGCTTCTTGTGAACACAGCCGTCCCAAATATTGGGGTGGCTGTCTGTTTTTGATTTTAATTTCCGTAAGCTATAGGACCATAAGTGGAAGTGCCATAGACTGTGTTGCTTTGTTTCTTATGTGTTTCAGGAAACACCATACACTTCTCCAGGCTGGCTGCTGGCAATTTACATCCTGCCAATCAGCATAACAAGGCTCCCTGTTCTCCATATCCTCTCCTACCTTTCTGGATTTTACACTTTTTTCAGATGGCCCTCTTGCCCGGGGGGCAGTGAGACTTCATTGTAGTGCAGATTTCCTTTACAGGCTTGCTTGGTTGGCCAAAAAGGGCGTATGCGTTTTTTCCTGAATATATTCAGGAAAAAACGCATACGCCCTTTTTGGCCAAGTGCATCATTGTCGATGTTCTGCCTCTTTTCCTATGCTTTCAGGGCAATTCCAGTCTACCCCCTGCAATCGTTTTCCTGAAATTCTGCCCCGCTTTCAAGTCCCCTTCGCAGGCTTACTTCAATATATTTTTGGAGGAAAGCTGTCATTTATAACTCTGCAGGTTTGTGAATTACAGTGCCCCTGAGCTCCTTTCTTCAACTCGCTTTCTTGTGAGCTGGGCACAAAACCGCAGGATTGCTTCAGGCCCTAATCTGTTTCCAGCAGGGCACACTGAGCCTTTGTTTAATTCCTCTTCCTGGTGGGCAATGAGCGTTACATTTGCCCGTGCAGACACCTACAGCTAGTCTCTCATTGGTTCTCCCTATTCCTGTTCATTTTGCACAGAAATTGCAAGCTGTGCCAAAGAGGAGGTTAAAGGCACTGACTCTCCAAGCGGGGAGAGTGTTAGTAAAGCATCTGGAATGGTGAACCCGAGGACCAGGATACGAAAACTGAGATGCATTTTAAATCATTTCCCAATCACATGGTGGACGATACTCTTGGTTTCCCATGCATGTTTTAGCTGGAGGAAGAATCCCTTGAACCTGGAGAGTTGGGACCCATGGAATGGGTACCATGCAGTATGACTTCAAAGGGTCTGCATTTGCTCACCGAAACTCACCAATGCTATCAGCCTGAAGTGTCCAGCCTTATGTCTCAACCAGCTCTGGGTGTAGATGTGTTAAATCCCGGTTGCATCACATGCCCTGAGTGAATTATTTAAGAATTGCTCTCTATTTCACTGTCTTTATGATTTTTTTTTGAAATTTATTTTGATAATGGGATTTATCGGATTTTCACTGCTGCGTTTATGCCGCTGTACACACGCTTGATTCTCTTACGGAGACATATATATCCATGGGTTTTAAGATTCTTCCTAGTCAGGTATATTCCTAGGCGTTGAATATGTGGTGATGGGTCCATTTCGTTGAGCAAGGAGTAGGTCTTGTCTATTATATATTTGGCTTATGGAAAGTTATCTGTGCTAATTTCAGTCTCTGGTTTTATGAAGCACCCCAACGCACCTTTCCCCATAAGCAAGCACTAGTTGGTTTTCTAAATTTGAGACCCTGTTCTGTTTTGTAATTCAGTTCATGTGTAGTCAAGTTTACATTCCGTGTATTAGTGATATCTTATGATGTTTCTTTTTCTGTGTGACGTAGTTCACGTAGAATCACCGTACCTGCATCCACTCACTATGCCGCTACGGGCCTGATGACACAGATTTCATTGCTGAGTGATATTGCATTGTACGTACGTGCCACAACTTCTTTATCCATATTTTGCTTTCTGGGATATTTACCTGTTACTGTAGACGAGCTTCTTGTGAACACAGCCGTCCCAAATATTGGGGTGGCTGTCTGTTTTTGATTTTAATTTCCGTAAGCTATAGGACCATAAGTGGAAGTGCCATAGACTGTGTTGCTTTGTTTCTTATGTGTTTCAGGAAACACCATACACTTCTCCAGGCTGGCTGCTGGCAATTTACATCCTGCCAATCAGCATAACAAGGCTCCCTGTTCTCCATATCCTCTCCTACCTTTCTGGATTTTACACTTTTTTCAGATGGCCCTCTTGCCCGGGGGGCAGTGAGACTTCATTGTAGTGCAGATTTCCTTTACAGGCTTGCTTGGTTGGCCAAAAAGGGCGTATGCGTTTTTTCCTGAATATATTCAGGAAAAAACGCATACGCCCTTTTTGGCCAAGTGCATCATTGTTGACCTTCTGCCTCTTTTCCTATGCTTTCAGGGCAATTCCAGTCTACCCCCTGCAATCGTTTTCCTGAAATTCTGCCCCGCTTTCAAGTCCCCTTCGCAGGCTTACTTCAATATATTTTTGGAGGATAGCTGTCATTTATAACTCTGCAGGTTTGTGAATTACAGTGCCCCTGAGCTCCTTTCTTCAACTCGCTTTCTTGTGAACTGGGCACAAAACCGCAGGATTGCTTCAGGCCCTAATCTGTTTCGGGCAGGGCATGCTGAGCCTTTGGTAAATTCCTCTTCCTGGTGGGAAATGAGCGTTACATTTGCCCGTGCAGACACCTACAGCTAGTCTCTCATTGGTTCTCCCTATTCCTGTTCATCTTGCACAGAAATTGCAAGCTGTGCCAAACAGGAGGTTAAAGGCACTGACTCTCCAAGCAGGGAGACTGTTAGTAAATCATCTGGAATGGTGAACCCGAGGACCAGGATACGAAAACTGAGATGCATTTTAAATCATTTCCCCATAACACGGTGGACCATACTGTGGGTTTCACATGCATGTTTTAGCTGGAGGAAGAATCCCTTGAACCTGAAGAGTTGGGACCCATGGAATAGGTACCATACAGTATGACTTCAAAGGGTGTGCATTTGCTCACCTAAACTCACCAATGCTATCAGCCTGAAGTGTCCAGCCTTATGTCTCAACCAGCTCTGGGTGTAGATGTGGTCAATCCCGGTTGCATCACATGCCCTGAGTGAATTATTTAAGAATTGCTCTCTATTTCACTGTCTTTGTGTTTTGTTTTCGAAATTTATTTTGATAATGGGATTTATCGGATTTTCACTGCTGCCTTTCAGCCGCTGTACACACCCTTGATTCTCTTACGGAGACATATATATCCATGGGTTTTAAGATTCTTCCTAGTCAGGTATATTCCTAGGCGTTGAATATGTGGTGTTGGGTCCATTTCGTTGAGCAAGGAGTAGGTCTTGTCTATTACATATTGGGCTTATGGAAAGTTATCTGTGCTAATTTCAGTCTCTGGTTTTATGCAGCACCCCAAGGCACCTTTCCCCATAAGCAAGCACTAGTTGGTTTTCTAAATTTGAGACCCTTTTCTATTTTGTAATTCAGTTCATGTGTAGTCAAGTTTACATTCCGTGTATTCGTGATATCTTATGATGTTTCTTTTTCTGTGTGACGTAGTTCACGTAGAATCACCGTACCTGCATCCACTCACTATGCCGCTACGGGCCTGATGACACAGATTTCATTGCTGAGTGATATTGCATTGTACGTACGTGCCACAAGTTCTTTATCCATTTTTTGCTTTCTGGGATATTTACCTGATACTGTAGACGAGCTTCTTGTGAACACAGCCGTCTCAAATATTGGGGTGGCTGTCTGTTTTTGATTTTAATTTCCGTAAGCTATAGGACCATAAGTGGAAGTGCCATAGGCTGTGTTGCTTTGTTTCTTTCGTGTTTCAGGAAACACCATACACTTCTCCAGGGTGGCTGCTGGCAATTTACATCCTGCCAATCAGCATAACAAGGCTCCCTGTTCTCCATATCCTGTCCTACCTTTCTGGATTTTACACTTTTTTCAGATGGCCCTTTTGCCAGGGGGGCAGTGAGACTTCATTGTAGTGCAGATTTCATTTACAGGCTTGCTTGGTTGGCCAAAAAGGGCGTATGCGTTTTTTCCTGAATATATTCAGGAAAAAACGCATACGCCCTTTTTGGCCAAGTGCATCATTGTCGACGTTCTGCCTCTTTTCCTATGCTTTCAGGGCAATTCCAGTCTACCCCCTGCAATCGTTTTCCTGAAATTCTGCCCCGCTTTCAAGTCCCCTTCGCAGGCTTACTTCAATATATTTTTGGAGGAAAGCTGTCATTTATAACTCTGCAGGTTTGTGAATTACAGTGCCCCTGAGCTCCTTTCTTCAACTCGCTTTCTTGTGAGCTGGGCACAAAACCGCAGGATTGCTTCAGGCCCTAATCTGTTTCGGGCAGGGCATGCTGAGCCTTTGGTAAATTCCTCTTCCTGGTGGGAAATGAGCGTTAAATTTGCCCGTGCAGACACCTACAGCTAATCTCTCATTGGTTCTCCCTATTCCTGTTCATCTTGCACAGAAATTGCAAGGTGTGCCAAACAGGAGGTTAAAGGCACTGACTCTCCAAGCAGGGAGACTGTTAGTAAATCATCTGGAATGGTGAACCCGAGGACCAGGATACGAAAACTGAGATGCATTTTAAATCATTTCCCCATAACACGGTGGACCATACTGTGGGTTTCACATGCATGTTTTAGCTGGAGGAAGAATCCCTTGAACCTGAAGAGTTGGGACCCATGGAATAGGTACCATACAGTATGACTTCAAAGGGTGTGCATTTGCTCACCTAAACTCACCAATGCTATCAGCCTGAAGTGTCCAGCCTTATGTCTCAACCAGCTCTGGGTGTAGATGTGGTCAATCCTGGTTGCATCACATGCCCTGAGTGAATTATTTAAGAATTGCTCTCTATTTCACTGTCTTTGTGTTTTGTTTTCGAAATTTATTTTGATAATGGGATTTATCGGATTTTCACTGCTGCCTTTCAGCCGCTGTACACACCCTTGATTCTCTTACGGAGACATATATATCCATGGGTTTTAAGATTCTTCCTAGTCAGGTATATTCCTAGGCGTTGAATATGTGGTGTTGGGTCCATTTCGTTGAGCAAGGAGTAGGTCTTGTCTATTACATATTGGGCTTATGGAAAGTTATCTGTGCTAATTTCAGTCTCTGGTTTTATGCAGCACCCCAAGGCACCTTTCCCCATAAGCAAGCACTAGTTGGTTTTCTAAATTTGAGACCCTTTTCTATTTTGTAATTCAGTTCATGTGTAGTCAAGTTTACATTCCGTGTATTCGTGATATCTTATGATGTTTCTTTTTCTGTGTGACGTAGTTCACGTAGAATCACCGTACCTGCATCCACTCACTATGCCGCTACGGGCCTGATGACACAGATTTCATTGCTGAGTGATATTGCATTGTACGTACGTGCCACAAGTTCTTTATCCATTTTTTGCTTTCTGGGATATTTACCTGATACTGTAGACGAGCTTCTTGTGAACACAGCCGTCTCAAATATTGGGGTGGCTGTCTGTTTTTGATTTTAATTTCCGTAAGCTATAGGACCATAATTGGAAGTGCCATAGGCTGTGTTGCTTTGTTTCTTTCGTGTTTCAGGAAACACCATACACTTCTCCAGGGTGGCTGCTGGCAATTTACATCCTGCCAATCAGCATAACAAGGCTCCCTGTTCTCCATATCCTGTCCTACCTTTCTGGATTTTACACTCTTTTCAGATGGCCCTTTTGCCAGGGGGGCAGTGAGACTTCATTGTAGTGCAGATTTCATTTACAGGCTTGCTTGGTTGGCCAAAAAGGGCGTATGCGTTTTTTCCTGAATATATTCAGGAAAAAACGCATACGCCCTTTTTGGCCAAGTGCATCATTGTCGACGTTCTGCCTCTTTTCCTATGCTTTCAGGGCAATTCCAGTCTATCCCCTGCAATCGTTTTCCTGAAATTCTGCCCCGCTTTCAAGTCCCCTTCGCAGGCTTACTTCAATATATTTTTGGAGGAAAGCTGTCATTTATAACTCTGCAGGTTTGTGAATTACAGTGCCCCTGAGCTCCTTTCTTCAACTCGCTTTCTTGTGAGCTGGGCACAAAACCGCAGGATTGCTTCAGGCCCTAATCTGTTTCCAGCAGGGCACACTGAGCCTTTGTTTAATTCCTCTTCCTGGTGGGCAATGAGCGTTACATTTGCCCGTGCAGACACCTACAGCTAGTCTCTCATTGGTTCTCCCTATTCCTGTTCATTTTGCACAGAAATTGCAAGCTGTGCCAAAGAGGAGGTTAAAGGCACTGACTCTCCAAGCGGGGAGAGTGTTAGTAAAGCATCTGGAATGGTGAACCCGAGGACCAGGATACGAAAACTGAGATGCATTTTAAATCATTTCCCAATCACATGGTGGACGATACTCTTGGTTTCCCATGCATGTTTTAGCTGGAGGAAGAATCCCTTGAACCTGGAGAGTTGGGACCCATGGAATGGGTACCATGCAGTATGACTTCAAAGGGTCTGCATTTGCTCACCGAAACTCACCAATGCTATCAGCCTGAAGTGTCCAGCCTTATGTCTCAACCAGCTCTGGGTGTAGATGTGTTAAATCCCGGTTGCATCACATGCCCTGAGTGAATTATTTAAGAATTGCTCTCTATTTCACTGTCTTTATGATTTTTTTTTGAAATTTATTTTGATAATGGGATTTATCGGATTTTCACTGCTGCGTTTATGCCGCTGTACACACGCTTGATTCTCTTACGGAGACATATATATCCATGGGTTTTAAGATTCTTCCTAGTCAGGTATATTCCTAGGCGTTGAATATGTGGTGTTGGGTCCATTTCGTTGAGCAAGGAGTAGGTCTTGTCTATTACATATTTGGCTTATGGAAAGTTATCTGTGCTAATTTCAGTCTCTGGTTTTATGAAGCACCCCAACGCACCTTTCCCCATAAGCAAGCACTAGTTGGTTTTCTAAATTTGAGACCCTGTTCTGTTTTGTAATTCAGTTCATGTGTAGTCAAGTTTACATTCCGTGTATTAGTGATATCTTATGATGTTTCTTTTTCTGTGTGACGTAGTTCACGTAGAATCACCGTACCTGCATCCACTCACTATGCCGCTACGGGCCTGATGACACAGATTTCATTGCTGAGTGATATTGCATTGTACGTACGTGCCACAACTTCTTTATCCATATTTTGCTTTCTGGGATATTTACCTGTTACTGTAGACGAGCTTCTTGTGAACACAGCCGTCCCAAATATTGGGGTGGCTGTCTGTTTTTGATTTTAATTTCCGTAAGCTATAGGACCATAAGTGGAAGTGCCATAGACTGTGTTGCTTTGTTTCTTATGTGTTTCAGGAAACACCATACACTTCTCCAGGCTGGCTGCTGGCAATTTACATCCTGCCAATCAGCATAACAAGGCTCCCTGTTCTCCATATCCTGTCCTACCTTTCTGGATTTTACACTTTTTTCAGATGGCCCTCTTGCCCGGGGGGCAGTGAGACTTCATTGTAGTGCAGATTTCCTTTACAGGCTTGCTTGGTTGGCCAAAAAGGGCGTATGCGTTTTTTCCTGAATATATTCAGGAAAAAACGCATACGCCCTTTTTGGCCAAGTGCATCATTGTCGACGTTCTGCCTCTTTTCCTATGCTTTCAGGGCAATTCCAGTCTACCCCCTGCAATCGTTTTCCTGAAATTCTGCCCCGCTTTCAAGTCCCCTTCGCAGGCTTACTTCAATATATTTTTGGAGGATAGCTGTCATTTATAACTCTGCAGGTTTGTGAATTACAGTGCCCCTGAGCTCCTTTCTTCAACTCGCTTTCTTGTGAACTGGGCACAAAACCGCAGGATTGCTTCAGGCCCTAATCTGTTTCGGGCAGGGCATGCTGAGCCTTTGGTAAATTCCTCTTCCTGGTGGGAAATGAGCGTTACATTTGCCCGTGCAGACACCTACAGCTAGTCTCTAATTGGTTCTCCCTATTCCTGTTCATCTTGCACAGAAATTGCAAGCTGTGCCAAACAGGAGGTTAAAGGCACTGACTCTCCAAGCAGGGAGACTGTTAGTAAATCATCTGGAATGGTGAACCCGAGGACCAGGATACGAAAACTGAGATGCATTTTAAATCATTTCCCCATAACACGGTGGACCATACTGTGGGTTTCACATGCATGTTTTAGCTGGAGGAAGAATCCCTTGAACCTGAAGAGTTGGGACCCATGGAATAGGTACCATACAGTATGACTTCAAAGGGTGTGCATTTGCTCACCTAAACTCACCAATGCTATCAGCCTGAAGTGTCCAGCCTTATGTCTCAACCAGCTCTGGGTGTAGATGTGGTCAATCCCGGTTGCATCACATGCCCTGAGTGAATTATTTAAGAATTGCTCTCTATTTCACTGTCTTTGTGTTTTGTTTTCGAAATTTATTTTGATAATGGGATTTATCGGATTTTCACTGCTGCCTTTCAGCCGCTGTACACACCCTTGATTCTCTTACGGAGACATATATATCCATGGGTTTTAAGATTCTTCCTAGTCAGGTATATTCCTAGGCGTTGAATATGTGGTGTTGGGTCCATTTCGTTGAGCAAGGAGTAGGTCTTGTCTATTACATATTGGGCTTATGGAAAGTTATCTGTGCTAATTTCAGTCTCTGGTTTTATGCAGCACCCCAAGGCACCTTTCCCCATAAGCAAGCACTAGTTGGTTTTCTAAATTTGAGACCCTTTTCTATTTTGTAATTCAGTTCATGTGTAGTCAAGTTTACATTCCGTGTATTCGTGATATCTTATGATGTTTCTTTTTCTGTGTGACGTAGTTCACGTAGAATCACCGTACCTGCATCCACTCACTATGCCGCTACGGGCCTGATGACACAGATTTCATTGCTGAGTGATATTGCATTGTACGTACGTGCCACAAGTTCTTTATCCATTTTTTGCTTTCTGGGATATTTACCTGATACTGTAGACGAGCTTCTTGTGAACACAGCCGTCTCAAATATTGGGGTGGCTGTCTGTTTTTGATTTTAATTTCCGTAAGCTATAGGACCATAAGTGGAAGTGCCATAGGCTGTGTTGCTTTGTTTCTTTCGTGTTTCAGGAAACACCATACACTTCTCCAGGGTGGCTGCTGGCAATTTACATCCTGCCAATCAGCATAACAAGGCTCCCTGTTCTCCATATCCTGTCCTACCTTTCTGGATTTTACACTTTTTTCAGATGGCCCTTTTGCCAGGGGGGCAGTGAGACTTCATTGTAGTGCAGATTTCATTTACAGGCTTGCTTGGTTGGCCAAAAAGGGCGTATGCGTTTTTTCCTGAATATATTCAGGAAAAAACGCATACGCCCTTTTTGGCCAAGTGCATCATTGTCGACGTTCTGCCTCTTTTCCTATGCTTTCAGGGCAATTCCAGTCTACCCCCTGCAATCGTTTTCCTGAAATTCTGCCCCGCTTTCAAGTCCCCTTCGCAGGCTTACTTCAATATATTTTTGGAGGAAAGCTGTCATTTATAACTCTGCAGGTTTGTGAATTACAGTGCCCCTGAGCTCCTTTCTTCAACTCGCTTTCTTGTGAGCTGGGCACAAAACCGCAGGATTGCTTCAGGCCCTAATCTGTTTCCAGCAGGGCACACTGAGCCTTTGTTTAATTCCTCTTCCTGGTGGGCAATGAGCGTTACATTTGCCCGTGCAGACACCTACAGCTAGTCTCTCATTGGTTCTCCCTATTCCTGTTCATTTTGCACAGAAATTGCAAGCTGTGCCAAAGAGGAGGTTAAAGGCACTGACTCTCCAAGCGGGGAGAGTGTTAGTAAAGCATCTGGAATGGTGAACCCGAGGACCAGGATACGAAAACTGAGATGCATTTTAAATCATTTCCCAATCACATGGTGGACGATACTCTTGGTTTCCCATGCATGTTTTAGCTGGAGGAAGAATCCCTTGAACCTGGAGAGTTGGGACCCATGGAATGGGTACCATGCAGTATGACTTCAAAGGGTCTGCATTTGCTCACCGAAACTCACCAATGCTATCAGCCTGAAGTGTCCAGCCTTATGTCTCAACCAGCTCTGGGTGTAGATGTGTTAAATCCCGGTTGCATCACATGCCCTGAGTGAATTATTTAAGAATTGCTCTCTATTTCACTGTCTTTATGATTTTTTTTTGAAATTTATTTTGATAATGGGATTTATCGGATTTTCACTGCTGCATTTATGCCGCTGTACACATGCTTGATTCTCTTACGGAGACATATATATCCATGGGTTTTAAGATTCTTCCTAGTCAGGTATATTCCTAGGCGTTGAATATGTGGTGTTGGGTCCATTTCCTTGAGCAAGGAGTAGGTCTTGTCTATTACATATTTGGCTTATGGAAAGTTATCTGTGCTAATTTCAGTCTCTGGTTTTATGAAGCACCCCAACGCACCTTTCCCCATAAGCAAGCACTAGTTGGTTTTCTAAATTTGAGACCCTGTTCTGTTTTGTAATTCAGTTCATGTGTAGTCAAGTTTACATTCCGTGTATTAGTGATATCTTATGATGTTTCTTTTTCTGTGTGACGTAGTTCACGTAGAATCACCGTACCTGCATCCACTCACTATGCCGCTACGGGCCTGATGACACAGATTTCATTGCTGACTGATACTGCATTGCACGTACGTGCCACAACTTCTTTATCCATTTTTTGCTTTCTGGGATATTTACCTGGTCCTGTAGACGAGCTGCTTGTGAACAGAGCCGTCCCAAACTTTGGGGTGGCTCTCTGTTTTTGATTTTAATTTCCCTAAGGAATAGGACAATAAGTGCAATTGCCATAGGCTGTGTTGCTTTATTTCTTACGTGTTTCAGGAAACACCATACACTTCTCCAGGGTGGCTGTTCAAAATTTACATCCTGCCAATCAGCATAACAAGGCTGCCTGTTCTCCATATCCTGTCCTTCCTTTCTGGGTTTTACACTTTTTTCAGATGGCCCTTTTGCCCGGAGGGCAGTGAGATTTCATTGTAGTGCAGATTGCTTTACAGGCTTGCTTGGTTGGCCAAAAAGTGCGTATGCGTTTTTTCCTGAATATATTCAGGAAAAAACACATACGCACTTTTTGGCCAAGTGCATCATTGTCGACGTTGTGCCTCTTTTCCTATGCTTTCAGGGCAATTCCAGTCTACCCCCTGCAATCGTTTTCCTGAAATTCTGCCCCGCTTTCAAGTCCCCTTCGCAGGCTTACTTCAATATACTTTTGGAAGATAGCTGTCATTTATAACTCTGCAGGTTTGTGAATTACAGTGCCCCTGAGCTCCATTCTTCAACTCGCTTTCTTGTGAGCTGGGCACAAAACTACAGGATTGCTTAAGGCCCTACTCTGTTTCCAGCAGGGCACACTGAGCCTTTGTTTAATTCCTCTTCCTGGTGGGCAATGAGGGTTACATTTGCCCGTGCAGACACCTACAGCTAGTCTCTCATTGGTTCTCCCTATTCCTCTTCATCTTGCACAGAAATAGCAAGCTGTGCCAAAGAGGAGGTTAAAGGCACTGACTCTCCAAGCGGGGAGAGTGTTAGTAAAGCATCTGGAATGGTGAACCCGAGGACCAGGATACGAAAACTGAGATGCATTTTAAATCCTTTCCCAATCACATGGTGGACGATACTCTGGGTTTCCCATGCATGTTTTAGCTGGAGGAAGAATGCCTTGAACCTGGAGAGTTGGGACCCATGGAATGGGTACCATGCAGTATGACATAAAAGGGTCTGCATTTGCTCACCGAAACTCACCAATGCTATCAGCCTGAAGTGTCCAGCCTTATGTCTCAAACAGCTCTGGGTGTAGATGTGGTCAATCCCGGTTGCATCACATGCCCTGAGTGAATTATTTAAGAATTGCTCTCTATTTCACTGTCTTTGTGTTTTGTTTTCGAAATTTATTTGGATAATGGGATTTATCGGATTTTCACTGCTGCGTTTCGGCCGCTGTACACACGCTTGATTCTCTTACGGAGACATATATATCCATGGGTTTTAAGATTCTTCCTAGTCAGGTATATTCCTAGGCGTTGAATATGTGGTCTTGGGTCCATTTCGTTGAGCAAGGAGTAGGACTTGTCTATTACATATTTGGCTTATGGAAAGTTAGCTGTGCTAATTTCTGTCTCTGGTTTTATGCAGCACCCCAAGGCACCTTTCTCCATAAGCAAGTACTAGTTGGTTTTCTAAATTTGAGACCCTGTTCTGTTTTGTAATTCAGTTCATGTGTAGTTAAGTTTACATTCCGTGTATTAGTGATATCTTATGATGTTTCTTTTTCTGTGTGACGTAGTTCACGTAGAGTCACCGTACCCGCATCCACTCACTATGCCCCTATGGGCCTGATGACACAGATTTCATTGCTGAGTGATATTGCATTGTACGTACGTGCCACAACTTCTTTATCCATTTTTTGCTTTCTTGGATATTTACCTGATAATGTAGACGCGCTTCTTCTGAACACAGCTGTCCCAAATATTGGGGTGGCTGTCTGTTTTTGATTTTAATTTCCGTAACCTATAGGACCATAAGTGGAAGTGCCATAGGCTGTGTTGCTTTGTTTCTTACGTGTTTCAGGAAACACCATACACTTCTCCAGGGTGGCTGCTGGCAATTTACATCCTGCCAATCAGCTTAACAAGGCTTCCTGTTCTCCATATCCTGTCCTACCTTTCTGGATTTTACACTTATTTTAGAGGGCCCTTTTGCCTGTGGGGCAGTGAGACTTCATTGTAGTGCATATTTCCTTTACAGGCTTGCTTGGTTGGCCAAAAAGTGCGTATGCGTTTTTTCCTGAATATATTCAGGAAAAAACGCATACGCCCTTTTTGGCCAAGTGCATCATTGTTGACGTTGTGCCTCTTTTCCTATGCTTTCAGGGCAATTCCAGTCTACCCCCTGCAATCGTTTTCCTGAAATTCTGCCCCGCTTTCAAGTCCCCTTCGCAGGCTTACTTCAATATAATTTTGGAGGATAGCTGTCAATTATAACTCTGCAGGTTTGTGAATTACAGTGCCCCTGAGCTCCTTTCTTCAACTCGCTTTCTTGTGAGCTGGGCACAAAACCGCAGGATTGCTTCAGGCCCTAATCTGTTTCCAGCAGGGCACACTGAGCCTTTGTTTAATTCCTCTTCCTGGTGGGCAATGAGCATTACATATGCCCGTGCAGACACCTACAGCTAGTCTCTCATTGGTTCTCCCTATTCCTGTTCATCTTGCACAGAAATTGCAAGATGTGCCAAAGAGGAGGTTAAAGGCACTGACTCTCCAAGCTGGTAGAGTGTTAGTAAAGCATCTGGATTGGTGAAACCGAGGACCAGGATACGAAAACTGAGATGCATTTTAAATCGTTTCCCAATCACACGGTGGACGATACTCTGGGTTTCCCATGCATGTTTTAGCTGGAGGAAGAATCCCTTGAACCTGGAGAGTTGGGACCCATGGAATGGGTACCATGCAGTATGACTTCAAAGGGTCTGCATTTGCTCACCGAAACTCACCAATGCTATCAGCCTGAAGTGTCCAGCCTTATGTCTCAACCAGCTCTGGGTGTAGATGTGGTCAATCCCGGTTGCATCACATGCCCTGAGTGAATTATTTAAGAATTGCTCTCTATTTCACTGTCTTTGTGTTTTGTTTTCGAAATTTATTTTGATAATGGGATTTATCGGATTTTCACTGCTGCGTTTGTCCGCTGTACACACGCTTGATTCTCTTACGGAGACATATAAATCAATGGGTTTTAAGATTCTTCCTAGTCAGGTATATTCCTAGGCGTTGAATATGTGGTGTTGGGTCCATTTCGTTGAGCAAGGAGTAGGTCTTGTCTATTACATATTTGGCTTATGGAAAGTTATCTGTGCTAATTTCAGTCTCTGGTTTTATGCAGCACCCCAAGGCACCTTTCCCCATAAGCAAGCACTAGTTGGTTTTCTAAATTTGAGACCCTGTTCTGTTTTGTAATTCAGTTCATGTGTAGTCAAGTTTACATTCCGTGTATTAGTGATATCTTATGATGTTTCTTTTTCTGTGTGACGTAGTTCACGTAGAATCACCGTACCTGCATCCACTCACTATGCCGCTACGGGCCTGATGACACAGATTTCATTGCTGAGTGATATTGCATTGCACGTACGTGCCACAACTTCTTTATCCATTTTCTGCTTTCTGGGATATTTACCTGGTACTGTAGACGAGCTTCTTGGGAACACAGCCGTCCCAAACTTTGGGGTGGCTCTCAGTTTTTGATTTTAATTTCCCTAAGCAATAGGACCATAAGTGCAATTGCCATAGGCTGTGTTGCTTTATTTCTTACGTGTTTCAGGAAACACCATACACTTCTCCCGGGTGGCTGTTCACAATTTACATCCTGCCAATCAGCCTAACAAGGCTCCCTGTTCTCCATATCCTGTCCTACCTTTCTGGATTTTACACTTTTTTCAGATGGCCCTTTTGCCCGGGGGGGCAGGGAGATTTCATTGTAGTGTAGATTTCCTTTACAGGCTTGCTTCCTTGGCCAAGAAGTGCGTATGCATTTTTTCCTGAATATATTCAGGAAAAAACGCATATGCCCTTTTTGGCCAAGTGCATCATTGTCGACGTTTTGCCTCTTTTCCTATGCTTTCAAGGCAATTCCAGTCTACCCCCTGCAATCGTTTTCCTAAAATTTTGGCCCGCCTTCCAGTCCCCTTCGCAGGCTTACTTCAATATGTTTTTGGAGGATAGCTGTCATTTATAACTCTGCAGGTTTGTGAATTACAGTGCCCCTGAGCTCCTTTCTTCAATTTGCTTTCTTGTGAGCTGGGCCCAAAACCGCAGGATTGCTTCAGGCCCTAATCTGTTTCCGGCAGGGCACGCTGAGCCTTTGGTTAATTCCTCTTCGTGGTGGTAAATGAGCGTTACATTTGCCCGTGCAGACACCTACATCTAGTCTCTCATTGCTTCTCCTTTTCCTGTTCATCTTGCACAGAAATTGCAAGCTGTGCCAAATACGAGGTTAAAGGCACTGACTCTCCAAGCGGGGAGATTGTTAGTAAAGCATCTGGAATGGTGAACCCGAGGACAAGGATACAAAAACTGAGATGCATTTTAAATTGTTTCCCAATCACACGGTGGACGATACTCTGGGTTTCTCATGCATGTTTTAGCCAGAGGAAGAATCCTTTGAACCTGGAGAGTTGGGACCCATGGAATGTGTACCATGCAGTATGACTTCAAAGGGTCTGCATTTGCTCACCGAAACTCACCAATGCTATCAGCCTGAAGTGTCCAGCCTTATGTCTCAACCAGCTCTGGGTGTAGTTGGTGTCAATCCCGGTTGCATCACATGCCCTGAGTGAATTATTTAAGAATTGCTCTCTATTTCACTGTCTTTGTGTTTTGTTTTTGAAATTTATTTTGATAATGGGATTTATCGGATTTTTACTGCTGCGTTTATGGCGCTGTACACATGCTTGGTTCTCTTACGGAGACATATAAATCCATGGGTTTTAAGATTCTTCCTAGTCAGGTATATTCCTAGGCGTTGAATATGTGGTGTTGCGTCCATTCCGTTGAGCAAGGAGTAGGTCTTGTCTATTACATATTTGGCTTATGGAATGTTATCTGTGCTAATTTCAGTCTCTGGTTTTATGAAGCACCCCAACGCACCTTTCCCCATAAGCAAGCACTAGTTGGTTTTCTAAATTTGAGACCCTGTTCTGTTTTGTAATTCTGTTCATGTGTAGTCAAGTTTACATTCCGTGTATTAGTGATATCTTATGATGTTTCTTTTTCTGTGTGACGTAGTTCACGTAGAATCACCGTACCTGCATCCACTCACTATGCCGCTACGGGCCTGATGACACAGATTTCATTGCTGAGTGATATTGCATTGCACATACGTGCCACAAGTTCTTTATCCATTTTTTGCTTTCTGGGATATTTACCTGGTACTGCAGATGAGCTTCTTGTGAACACAGCCGTCCCAAACATTGTGGTGGCTGTCTGTTTTTGAATTTAATTTCCGTAATCTTTGGGACCATAAGTGGAAGTGCCATAGGCTGTGTTGCTTTGTTTCTTATGGATTTCAGGAAACACCATACACTTCTCCAGGATGGCTGTTGGCAATTTACATCCTGCCAATCAGCATAACCAAGCTCCCTGTTCTCCATATCCTTTCCTAACTTTCTGGATTTTACACTTTTTTCAGATGGCCCTTTTGCCCAGGGGGCAGTTAGACTTCATTGTAGTGCAGATTTCCTTTACAGGCTTGCTTGGTTTGCGAAAAAGGGCGTATGCGTTTTTTCCTGAATATATTCAGGAAAAAATTCATACGCACTTTTTGGCCAAGTGCACCATTGTCGACGTTCTGCCTCTTTTCCTATGCTTTCTGGGCAAATCCAGTCTACCCCCTGCAATCGTTTTCCTGAAATTCTGCCCCGCTTTCACGTCCCCTTCGCAGGCTTACTTCAATATATTTTTGGAGGATAGCTGTCATTTATAACTCAGCAGTTTTGTGAATTACAGTGACCCTGAGCTCCTTTCTTCAACTCGCTTTCTTGTGAGCTGGGCACAAAACCGCAGGATTGCTTCAGGCCCTAATCTGTTTCCGGCAGGGCACGCTGAGCCTTTGGTTAATTCCTCTTCCTGGTGGGAAATGAGCCTTACATTTGACCGTGCAAATACCTATAGCTAGTCTCTCATTGGTTCTCCCTATTCCTGTTCATCTTGCGCAGAAATTGCAAGCTGTGCCAAACAGGAGGTCAAAGGCACTGACTCTCCAAGCGGGGAGAGTGTTAGTAAACCCTCTGGAATGGTGAACCCGAGGACCAGGATACGAAAACTGAGATGCATTTTAAGTCGTTTCCCAATCACACGGTGGACCATACTCGGCGTTTCCCACGCATGTTTTAGCTGAAGAAAGAATCCCTTGAACCTGGAGAGTTGGGACCCTTGGAATGGGTACCATGCAGTATGACTTCAAAGGATCTGCATTTGTTTACTGATACTCACCAATGCTATCAGCCTGAAGTGTCCAGCCTTATGTCTCAACCAGCTCTGGGTGTAGATGTGGTAAATCCAGGTTGCATCACATGCCCTGAGTGAATTATTTAAGAATTGCTCTCTATTTCACTGTCATTGTGTTTTGTTTTTGAAATTTATTTTAATAATGGGATTTATCGCATTTTCACTGCTTCGTTTATGCTGCTGTACACGCGCTTGTTTCTCTTACGGAGACATATAAGCCCATGGGTTTTAAGATTCTTACTAATCCGGTATATTCTTAGGCATTGAATATGGCGTGTTGAGTCCATTTCGTTGAGCAAGGAGTAGGTCTTGACTATTACATATTTGGCTTATGGAATGGTATCTGTGCTAATTTTAATCTCTGGTTTTATGTAGCACCCCAACTCACCTTTCCCCTTAAGGAAGCATAAGTTGGTTTTCTTAATTTGAAACCCTCTTCTCTTTTGTAATTCAGTTCATGTGTAGCCATGTTAACATTCCATGTATTAGTGATATCTTATGTCTTTTTCTTTTTGAATTATGTGACTTCGAATGATCACACGTAACTCCTCTGGAGTTGTTATAACTGGCCGTATTTCATTGATTTCCAGGCTGAGTAATATTCCACTCTACATAATCACCACATCTCTGTCCGTTTTTTCTCTGCAGATACATTTAAGTTATAACCTAGTCGAGGATCTTTTAAACAGAGAGGTGGTAAACATTGGGGTGCCTGTGTCCTCTCGATTTTTGTTTTTCCCAAGATATACGTCCATGAGTGCAAGTGCCCTGTGCTCGGTAGCTCATTTTTTAGATGCTTTAGTAAACACAATAGACTTATCCAGAGTGACCGTTTGCAATATACATTTCCACTATAAGACTCACAGGGCTCCCTTTTCTCCTTGCCCTGTCCTGCATTTCTGGTGTTTACACTTTATGAGGACGGCTCTTCTGACAGATGCAAAGTGATATGTTTTGTAGTATTGATTTCCACTGCCCACCTGTTTGGTTGGCTAAAAAAGTGTATGCCCTTTTCTTGAATATATACAGAAAAAGACACATACACCCTTTTTGGCCAACTGCAATGTTGGCAATGTTCAGCCCCTTTGCTTGTGCTTAATGGCGAGTCCTTTCTACCTCTTCCAATCCCTTTCCTGCCATTCTCCGTTGCTTACAAGTCCTTTTCTCTGACTTTCCTCAAGACATTTTTCAGTGATAGATATTTTCAACTCTGCAGTTTCGTGAATTTTAGTGCCCCTGAGTTCCATTTTCCAACTTGTGTTTATGGGAACTGGCCACAAAGCATCAGGATTCCTCAAGCCCTATTCTGTTTCCATGGGCAACCCTAGCCTTTGGTCAATTCGTCTTCCTGATTGGAAATTAGAGTGGCATGTGCCTGTCCGAACACCTAGGACTTGTCTCTCATTGTTCCTCCTCCTTCTGCTTCATCCTCTGGACAAATTCCAAACTGTATGCAACAGGATGTTGACAGTGCTGACATCTCCAAGTGGGGAGACTGTTAGTAAAGACGCTGGAGTGGTGAACCCTAGCACCAAGAGATGAGGAGATGAGATGCCTTTTCCAAACTTTTCCCGATCAGACGGTATACCATCCTCTGGGTGTGACAGGCATGTTTTAGGTGTAGGAAGGGTCCCATTCATGTGAGGAGAACACCAGGGGATTTTAAATATCAGTGTCTGTCCGCAACCCAAACTGGGGAATTTTTTAAGCTACGGCTACACATATGTTCATTAAGGGCCTTGGGAAGTAGGCAGAGTCCAAACTTTAGATGATTGAAGTCTTCAGGGTCAGAAGCACTCACCACTGTCTTCCCTTAGATTCCATTTTTACTGTCATTGATGGATGATGTCAATAAAAATATCTATTCTTTTTCAGATCATTTCCCCTTATAGGTTATTGCAAAATATTGAGTGTAGTTCCCTGTGCTATACAGTAGTTCCTTGCTGATGATTTCATACATAGCAGTGTGTATGTGTTAATCCCAAACTGTTAATTTATCCCTCCTCCTACCATTTCCCTTTGGTAATAATAAATTATAAGATTTTATGCTTCTCAGAAATGGGGGAGCTGAAAGAGAGGTATCATTTTCAATGCAAAAGCATTTAAAACAAGATTGAAGCTTTAACCAAGATTATTAGATGTACATCCTTGGAAAGAAATCACTTTGTTTCTCTAATATTGACCTGACAAAGAAGACAAACCTTTTCACTGAACTTGCTTATAAGAAAGTGATGGAAATATCAAATGGAAGTGTTAGAAACATCTTATTTTACCCGAGCCTTATACACTGTTCTATGTTAATTACAGTTTGGCTCACACATCTGTTCATTGAAGTTACAATGTTCTCAATTTCTGTTACTGATCCTCCAGAGTGGACGCCAACAAGTGTCCCCCTGCCCAGTGTCATTGGAGCCAATAGATCGAGACTGAGTTTGGTTCAAAAGCAAAGGAAACTTTATATTTTGATCAGAGAATGGAGAGGTGCTACCCTGTGGGCTGTGGGCTGGGCTGCTGTGTAGAGATCCTGTCAGAGTCACTGGGAGGGAGGGGGCTGAGCTCTCGAGGACCTGGTTGGCTGCAGCTCAGGCTCTATGTCACGGAGTCTGAACTGGGCCCCAGGAGCTGAAGTGTCATCGAGCCATTCTGCTCTAGGAAATCTGGTCTGAAGTGCCGGGTGTGGAACCTCTGTATGCGGGACACTAGGAGCACCTGAAATTAGACAAAGCACAAAGGATAAAAATGGTTAGACTTTATTTTATTGCCCAGATTCTATTTTTATCTCCCAGGCATTTTTAAGGGGCTTTGCCTGGGACAAACTTCTCTTCTGCCTTTTGTCCCTTTCCTCATTCTTGGAGTGCTGCGGGTGCAGACCCTTCTTCTGTAACTGCTGAGTGCTGAGTTAGGAGGCTTCATACCCGTGGGCGAGGGTCAGAACTTCTCCCCAGCAGCCTCCAGGTGACGTTGATTGTCCCCAGGCCTCCTGCCTCCCTGCTCGTCCACCTGAGCACCAGTATTGGAAGTGTTATAGATTCTAATGACCTTTAAGGGTCCAGAAAGGAGATGTGCAGTGGCGCTGTGAGGTCCAGTTTCACTCCGCCCCACATTTGTTCGGCCACCTTAGGCTGACCGTTTCTGCCAGCCTAGATGCTCTGACTGACCGTTTCTGCCAGCCTAGATGCTCTGACCAACAGTCTGCGCTTTCTTCCATTAGGCCCCTGAATTAACGTAAAAACAGCACCAGGTGTCAGGATCCTGCCCGCTCAGCTCCCAGACAGTCCAGGGTCAGTGGTGATGAAGGATCATGATGGTCACTGAGTCAAGAGCCTTTGGAAGTAAACAGGAGTCCAGCCGGTCTTATTGGCCACCATCATCAGGGTGTCTGTAGGCTTTTCTATGGTGACATCATGATATACGGTTCCCCCGCCAAGATTATTAGCTCCCCTCTGGGTACAGTAAGTACTGAAAGCAGTAGTCTACTCTTTTGGGACACACTCTTGTTGTTTTATGAGAGAAACTCCAGGTCAAGTGATGGTCACACGGGTCGTCATGGTGCCCCGTTGCCCCCGGTTATCTCTCTGGAGGTTGGAGTTGGAGGGCCTCCTCAATCGAGGTCAGTGTGCCCACGGAGCAAACCCTGCAACTTCAGGGCATGGTTGGGGGTTAGGATCACCACGTGGGGTCCGTTTCCCTTAGAAGGGAGGTGGCCTTTTGGGCTGCTGATTTCCAGGTTTTCAGATACCACCAGTATCTTGGCCAGATGTGGCGGTGGGCCAAGCCCCTTGGTGACCATAGTTTATCCTACCTGGATGGCATTCTTGCATTGTTCCATTTCAAGTGGTCCCAGTTTTTGCACTAATACTCCAATGGCGATTCACCTTTCACCAGGAATGTAAAGGTCAAAGGGTTTAGCTAAATTAGGGAGTCCCAGGGCAAGGGTCTGAATTGACTGCTCTTTCCATTCTTGAAAGGCCACTTCTGGATTCTATTCAAAAGGATCATCATCTTTTCCTTTCAGTGTTTCATATAGAGGCCCAGCTAGTAGACTGTAGTTAGGGATCCAGAGGCAGGAAACCCTGGCTTCCCCAGGAACCCCTAAGCTGTCTTCTAGTTTCAGAAAGGGGTAAGGCTGTAAATTGTTTCTTCCCTTTCCTGGGATGGGCTTCTCCGACCTTCTGTGAGAATGAAGCCCAGGCAGGTCACCGTAGTCTGTGATACTTGAGCTTTTTCGTGGACAACTTCTATCCTTTATTGGCTTGGTAGTTCTGAGGCCTCCTTAGTAGGGCTGGCGATCAGAATGTCGTCTGAATATTGAAGGAGTGTTTCCTTTTCCAGAGGTAGAACTTTTAGGTCTTTAGCTGAGCTTTCCCCAAAGATGGTGTGGGAATTTTTGAACCCTTGGGGCAAGACAGCCTGGAAGTATTGTTTTAGTTGTATGTTGAGTCCTGTCACTCACAAGCCAAAATTTCTTGTGACTCTGGGACTAATGGAATACAAAAGAAGGCATCAGTGAAGACTAATACAGAATACCAAGTCCTGGTGGTTGGTAGAATGACCAGCAGGGTGTAGGATTTAGGAACTACTGGAGGTATATCCTCAGTGGCTTCACTGACTGTCCTGACATCCTTTACCAGGACTCCAGCAGCCCATGGGGCTCTCGAGGTCAGGCCAATCCCAGGATATGGAGCTCACCTGGGCAGGTACCCTACCCCCACCCCAGCCCACGGGGCTCTCGTGTTCAGGCCCCTCCCAGGATATGGGATTCCCTGGGCAGGTCCTCTGCAGTCCATGGGGCTCCCGTGGTCAGGCCCCTCCCAGGATACAGAGCTACCCTTGCAGGTACCTTGGCAGGGCTGGGCACACAGGAACCGTGCACATAGCCCTCATTGCAGAGCACTCCCAGCTCACCTGTCGCTCAGATCTGACACAGAGCACCTCAGAGCAGGACTTGAACTAACAAACAGCAGCTCTGACAGGTCTGTGACCCTGGGCATCACTCTGTGCGGCCTCCTCCACCTGATCTTCCAGAGACTTCCACTGCACCCGGGGCACCAGGCCTCTGTCTCCAACCACCACCCACCCCTCCTCTCCCTGACTCCTGGGTTCCTCTCATTAGGAGAGGGTTTTCTTGAAGTTGTCTCCCACTCATGGGCCAGATAATATAATTAGAAAACAAGCCAGAGCTGCAGCCCCTTGTCTATCCTGACTCTCAGGAGCCCACACCTGTTCCTTGGACCTGGCCAATTCAGCAAGTTCCATTTTCAGCAACTGTGAGCCCCTGAGGGGTGATTATTGGCTGGCTTGGGAAGCCTGACCGTGCCGGCCAGCCCTCCCCAGGTGTGCCTGGGTTGAGATCAATATAAACACCGCTCCAGGCAGCAAGAGCCCCTGCAGCTGTGCCTGACGCCATTTTCTCTGCCCTGTCAGCAGTCTCGGGGCTGGGCTGGTGGGAGGGAGTGAGAAGCCACGGCTTTGTGGGTGTCCCAGTGTGAGTGGGGCTCTGCTGGACTTTCTGCAGCAGTTGCCAAGATGCTACCTGCTAAAGAAGAGGATGTGTCACCCACACCTGCCGCTGGAATTTCTCCCTGGGCACAGGTGAGGAAGGAAGAAAGCAGTGGGGGCCGGGACAGCAGGGGTATCTCAGGCAGGGAAATGGAGAGCTTCCAGAAGAGCACCCAGGGCCAGGACCATCCTGGCTGGCCTGCAGGCACCAAGTCGGCTGGCATGCTGTCCCTCATGTGGCTCCATGGCCCTTCCTCTAGGTTTTCAAGTCCTTGTACATATTCAGGTGTTTAGCCTTGGAAGGGTGGGAACATTTCAGCAGCAGCTGGCCTGGGGCTCGGCCCACGTTTACTCACAGATACCTCGGCACGGTCCCCCAGCTTTGCAGTGAGGACGCTTGTTGCGAGGAGCATGCTGGCTGAGTGGGAGATGATTCCCCACCACTGACCAACTTCAGAATTGTTTGCAATTGGAGCAAGTGCCCTGAAACGGTTTTCCTCTGTGTAACTGGTGGGTTCTGTTCTTTTTTATCTTTTTTTCGTTTTTGGTTCAAGGTAGATTTTATTCCTCTTTTGTGTATTTACAGATATAAGCATGGAAATAATTTATTCATATAAATACATGTATGTGAAGGGAAGAATATTTTTTCTGTTTTACTTTTTTTAATTTTATTTTTTTATTTTGAATTTAATTTTATATTTTTATACAGCAGGTTGTTTTTGGTTATCTACTTTATACATATAAATGTATACATACCAATCCCAATATCTCAACTCCTCCCACCACCATCCCCAACAGCTTTCCCCCCTTGTTGTCCATACGTTTGTTGTATACATGTGTTGCTCTATTTCTGCCTTGCAAAACGGTTCATCTGTACAATTTTTCTAGGTTCCACATATATGCATTAATATACAAGATTTGTTTTTCTCTTTCTGACTTACTTCACTCTGTATGACAGTCTCTAGATCCATCAACGTCTCTACAAATGTCCCAATTTCATTCCTTTTTATGGCTTAGTAATATTCCATTTTATATATGTACCACATCTTTATGCATTCGTCTGTCTGTGGGCATTTAGGTTGCTTCCATTTCCTGGATAGTGTAAATAGTGATGCAATGAACATTGTGGTGAATGTCTCTTTTTGATTTATGGTTTTGTCTGGGTATATGCCCAGTAGAGGGATTGCTGTATCATATGGTAATTCTATTCTTAGTTTTATAAGAAACTCCATAATGTTCTCCACAGTGACTGTATCAATTTACGTTCCCAACAATAGTGGAAGAGGATTCCTTATCTCCACACCGTTTCCAGCATTTGTTGTTTGTAGATTTTCTGATGATGCCCATTCTAATAGGTGTGAGGTGATACACCATGGATGAGTCTATTTCGTTGAGCAAAGAGTAGGTCTTGTTTATTACGTATTTGGCTTATGGAATGGTATGTGTGCTAATTTCAATCTGTTTTTATACAGCAGCCCAACTCAACTTTCCCCTTAAGCAAGCATAAGGTTTTTATCTAAATGTGAGACTCTGTTCGGTTTTGTAATTCAGTTTATGTGTAGCCAAGTTTACACTCCCTCTATTAGTGATATCTTATGATAATTATCTTTCTTTGTGTGACATATTTCTCTTAGAATCATCATAATTAAATCCACTCAATTTGCTGCTACAGGCCTGATGACATTGATTTCACTGCTGAGTGATATTCCGTTGTACGTAAGTAGCACAACTTCTTTATCCATTTTTTTCTTTCTGGGATATTTAATTTGTACTGGACTCGAGGTTCTTGTAAACACAGCAGCCCTAAATTTTGTGTTGGCTGTGTCTTGTTGATTTTAATTTTCCTAAGCTATAGGGCCAAAAGTGGAAGTGCCCTAGGCTCTGTAGCTTTGTTTTTTAGATGTTTCAGGATACACCATGAACATCTCCAGAGTGTCTGTTGGCAATTTACATCCCGCCCATCAGCATAACACGGCTCCCTGTTCTCCATGGCCTGTCCTGTGTTTCTGGTTTTTACACTTTATTCAGATGGCCTTTTTGACGAATGGGAAATGTGACTTCATTGTAGTGTGGATTTCCATTGCTGGAGTGCTTGGTTGGCCAAAATGTTCATATGCGTTTTTTCCTGAATATATTCAGGAAAAATGTATACGCACTTTTTGTCCATGTGCATCACTGTCAAAGATCTGCCGCTTTTCATATGCTTTAAATGCAATTCCAATCTACCTCTTGAAATATGATTCCTGCAATTCTGCCTCGTTTTCAAGTCCTCTTTGCAGACTTACTTCGATATATTTTTGCCAATAGCTGTCATTTATCTCTGCAGGTTTGTGAATTACAGTGCCCCTGAGCTCCTTTCTTAACTCGCTTCCTTGTAAGCTGGCCACAAAACTGCAGGTTTGCTTCAGGCCATAATCAGGGTCCGGCACGGCACTCTGAGCCTTTGGTTAATTCCTCTTCCTGGTGGGAAATTAGAGTTAAATGTGCCCCTCCAGATACCTGCCTCACTCCCAGCCACATGGTGATGTATGTCCTCAGGTTTGAGGCCATATGTGATGGGTTCCTCATCTTTTGATGATGTGGCCCCACTGGTGTGTGGACACTCCTGCCTGGTTCCCATCCCTTTGGTGATGTGGGTCCTCTGGTGAGACTCTGATCCTGGTTGGGTTCCTCACACATCCGTGAGGTGAGCCCTCTTCTCTGAGGTCACTCCTGCCTGGCTGGCACAACCCGCCTTGTTGACTTCGGCACCCTGGTGGCAGTTGGAGCCTGCTGGGAGCCTCCTTCCCGCGGTGATGAGGCCCTCTGGCGTCAGACCCTAATGGCGGGGTTCCCACATTTTCTGATACGTGCTAAGTGGTACGAGGGCACTCCTGCCAGGTTCCCATCCTCATGAGCGTGTGGGCCTTCTGTTCTGAGGTCCTAACGGCTGGGTTGCTCACACTTTCATGATGTGGGCTCTCTGCTGTGAGGTCAATCCTGCCTGGCTGGCGCACGTCGCCTTGGCGACGTGGACCCTCTGGTGGCAGTTGGAGCGTGCTGGGGCCTCCTCCCCTCAGTGATGAGGGCCTTCTGGTGTCAGGCCCTAAGTGCTGGGCTCCACACATTTTCTGATGTGTGCCCAGTGGTGCGAGTCACTCCTGCCAGGTTCCCATCCCCATGGGCATGTGGGACTTCTGTTCTGTGGTCCCAACTGCTGGGTTGCTCACAGTTTCATGATGTGGGCCCTTTGCTGTGTGTTCACTCTGGCCTGTATCCCATAGTGTCAGTGCTCTGGGCCTCCAGCTTGGAGTTTCCAACTTCTCGATTCCTCACCTTTTTTATTCTATGGGCCCTCGGTTGTGCGTCTCCTCCTGCATGCCTCACTCCCAGCCCCTTCGTGATGTGTGTCCCCTTGTTTGAGGCCACATGTGCTGTGTTCCTCACCTTTCTATAATGTGGCCACACTGGTGTGAGGACACTCTTGCCTGGTTCCCATTCCCTTGGTGATGTTGGCCCCACTGCTGTTAGGACAGTCTTGCCTGGTTCCCATCACCTTGGTGATGTTGGCCCTCTGGTGAGAGTCTGATCCTGGTTAGGTTCCTCACCCTTCTGTGAGGTGGGCCCTCTGCTCTGAGGTCACTCCTGCCTGGCTGGCACACCCCGCCTTGGCAACGTTGGCCATATGGTGGCAGTTGGAGCCTGCTGGGAGCCTCCTCCCCTCGGTGATGAGGTCCCTCTGGCCTCAGGCCCTAACTGCTGGGTTCCCACATTTTCTGATTCGTGCTAAGTGGTGCAAGGACACTCCTGCCAGGTTCCCATCCCCATGGGGATGTGAGCCTTCTGCTCTGAGGTCCCAACGGCTGTGTTGCTCACAGTTTCATGATGAGGGCCCTCTGGTGTGAGTTCACTCCTGCCTAGATCCCATAGCCTCGCTGCTCCTGGCTGCCTGCTGGAGGTTCCAACTGTGGGATTCCTCACCTTTTTTATTCTATGGTCCCTCTGTTTTGAGGATCCTCTGGCCTGCCTCACTCCCAGCCCCTTGGTGATGTGTGTCCTCAGGTTTGAGGCCACGTGTGCTGGGTCCCTCAAATTATGGTGATGTAGCCCCACTGGTGTGAGGACACTCCTGCCTGGTTCCCATTCCCTTGGTGATGTTGGCCCTCTGGTGACAGTCTGATCCTTGTTGGGTTCCTCACACTTCTGTGAGGTGGGCTTTCTGCTCTGAGGTCACTCCTGCCTGGTTGGCACACCCCTCCTTGGTGACATCGGCCTTATGGTGGCAGTTGGAGCCTGCTGGGAGCCTCCTCCCCTCGGTGATGAGGGTCCTCTGGCCTCAGGTCCTAACTGCTGGGTTCCCACATTTTCTGATTCGTGGAAGTGGGCCGAGGACACTCCTGTCAGGTTCCCATCCCCATAGGGATGTGGGCCTTCTGCTCTGAGGTCCCATCCGCTGGGTTGCTCACAGTTTCATGATGTGGGACCTCTGCTGTGAGTTTGCTGTGGCCTGGATCCCATAGACTCTGTGCTCTGGGCGGCCTACTGGCCGGTTCCAACTGCTGGATTCCTCACAACTTTTATTCTGTGGGCTCTGTTTTGTGAGGATACTCCTGCTTGCCTCACTCCTAGCCCCTTGGAGATGTGGGTCCCCTGTTTTAGGCCACATGTTCTGGGTTCCTCACCTTTCTATAATGTGGCCACACTTGTGTGAGGACCCTCCTGCCTGGTTCCGATCCCCTTGGTGATGTGGGCCCTCTGGTGAGAGTCTTATCCTGGCTGGTTTCCTCACCCTTCTGTGAGGTAGGCCCTCTGCGGTGAGGTCACTCCTGCCTGGCTGGCACACATCACCTTGGTGACGTGGGCCCTCAGTTGGGAGTTGGTGTCTGCTGCGAGTCTCTGTCCCTCGGTAATGAGGGCCCTCTTGCGTCAGACCCTAACTCCTGGGCTCCCAAAATTTGCAGATGTGCGACCTGTGGTGCGAGTACACTCCTGTCAGGTTCCCAACCACATGGGAATTTGGGCCTTCTGCTCTGAGGTCCCAAAGGCTGGGGTGCTCACAGTTTCATGATGAGGGCCCTCTGATGTGCGTTCATTCCGGCCTAGATCCCATAGGCTTGCTGCTCCTGGGCGCCTGCTGGGAGGTTCCAACTGCGGGATTCCTCACCTTTTTTATTCTATGGGCCCTCTGTTTTGAGGCTCCTCCTGCCTGCCTCAATCCCAGCCCCGTTGTGATGTGTGTCCTCTGGTGTGAGGCCACGTGTGCTGGGTCCCTCACCTTTCGATGATGTGGCCCCAATGGTGTGAGGACACTCGTGCCTGTTTCCCAGCCCCTTGGTGATGTGGCCCCTCTGGTGAGAGTCTGATCCTGGCTGGGTTCCTTACCGTTCTGTGAGGTGGGCCCTGTGCTCTGAGGTAACTCCTGCCTGGCTTGCTCCCATTGCCTTGGTGACGTCGGCCCTCTGGTGGCAGTTCGATCCTTTTGGAGACTCCTGTCCTCGGTGATGAGGTCCCTCTGGCGTCAGGCTCTAACTGCTGGGCTCCCCAGGTTTTCTGATGTGAGCCCAGTGATGCCAGGACACTCGTGAAATGTTCCCATCCCCATGGCGATATGGGCCTTCTGCTCTGAGGTTCCAACGACTGGGTTGCTCACAGTTTCCTGATGTTAGCTCTCTGGTGTTAGTTCACTCATTCCTAGATCCCATAGCCTCTGTACTCTGGGCCGCCTGCTGGGAAGTTCCAACTGCTGGGTTCCTCACCTTTTTTATTCTTTGGGCCCTGTGTTGGGAGGCTCCTCCTGCCTGTGTCACTCCCAGCCCCTTGGTGATATAGGTCCTCTGGTTTGTGGCCACATGTGCCAGTTTCCTCATCTTTTAGTGATGTGGCCCCACTGGTGTGAGGACACTCGTGCCTGGTTCCCGTCCCCTTGGTGATATGGGCCCTCTGGTGAGAGTCTGATCCTGGTTGGGTTCCTCACACTTCTTTGAGGTGGGCCGTCTGCTGTGAGGTCACTCCTGCCTGGCTGGCACACCCCGCCTTGGCGACGTGGGCCCTCTTGTGGTAGTTGGAACATGCTGGGAGCCTCCTCCCCTCAGTGATGAGGGCCCTCTGGCGTCAGGCCCTAACTGCTGGGTACCCACATTTTCTGATATGTGCTAAGTGGTGCGAGGACACTCCTGCCATGCTCCCAACACCTTGGGGATGTGGACCTTCTGCTCTGAGGTCCAAATGGCTGGGTTGCTCGCATTTTCATGATGTGGACCCTCTGCTGTGAGTTTACTGCGGCCTGAATCGCATAGACTTGGTGCTCTTGGCCGCCTGCTGGGAGGTTCCCATTGCTGGATTCCTCAGCTTTTTTATTCTATGGGCCCTGTGTTGTGAGGCTACTCCTGCCTGCCTCATTCCGAGCCCCTTGGAGATGTGGGTCTTCTTGTTTAGGCCACATGTGCTGGGTTCCTCACCTTTCTATGATGTGGCCACACTGGTGTGAAGACTCTCCTGCCTGGTTCTGATCACCTTGGTGATGTGGGCCCTCTGGTGAGAGTCTTATCCTGGCTGTGTTCCTCACCCTTCTGTGAGGTAGGCCCTCTGCGGTGAGGTCACTCCTACCTGGCTGTCACACGTCACCTTGGCGACGTGGGACCTCAGTTGGGTGTTGGTGCCTGATTGGAGTCTCCTCCCCTTGGTAATGAGGGCCCTCTGGCATCAGGCCCTAACTCCTGGGTTCCCTAAATTCTCTGATGTGTGCCCTGTGGTGCGAGTACACTTCTGACAGGTTCCCAACCCCATGGGAATGTGGGCCTTCTGCTCTGAGATCCCAACGCCTAGGTTGCTCACAGTTTCATGATGACGGCCCTCTGGTGTGAGATCACTCCGGCCTGGATCCCATAGTCTCGCTGCTCCTGGCCGCCTGCTGGGAGGTTCCAACTGCGGGATTCTTCACCTCTTTAATTCTATGGTCCCTCTGTTTTGAGGCTCCTCCTGCCTGCCTCAATCCCAGCTCCCTTGTGATGTGTGTCCTCTGGTTTGAGGCCACGTGTGCTGGGTCCCTCACTTTTCGGTGATGTGGCCCCACTAGTGTGAGGACACTCCTGCCTGGTTCCCATTCCCTTGGTGATGTGGGCCCTCTGGTGAGAATCTGATCCTCTTTGGTTCTTCACACTTCTGTGAGGTTGACCCTCTGCTCTGAGGTCACTCCTGCCTGGTTGTCGCACTCCGCATTGGCGACGTCGCCCTGCTGGTAGCAGTCAGAGCTGGCTGGGAGCCACCGCCCCTCGGTGATGAGGGCCCTCTGGCATCAGGCACTAATTGCTGGGCTCCCCACATTTTTTCATGTGTGCCCACTCTTGCGATGACACTCCTGCTTGTTTCCCTTCCCCATGGGGATGTGGGCCTTCTGCTCTGAGGTCACAACGGCTGGGTTGCTTACAGAATCACAATGAGGGCCCTCTGTTGTGAGTTCATGCCGGCCTGGATCTCATAGCCTCAGTGCTCTGGGCCGCCTGCTAGGAAGATCCAACTGCTGGTTTCCACACCTTTTGTATACAATGGGACATGTGTTGTGAGGTTAATCCTGCCTGCCTCACTCTGAAACCCATGGTGATGTGGGTCCTCTGGTTTGAGGCCACATGTGCTGGGTACCTCAACTTTGGATGATGTGGCCCCACGGGTGTGAGGACACTCCTGCCTGGTTCCCATCACCTTGGTGATGTGGGCCCTCTGGGGAGAGTCTGATCCTGGCTGGGTTCCCTACCATTCTGTGAGGTGAGCCCTCTGATGTCAGGTCACTCCTGCCTGGCTAGCTCACATCGCCTTGGCGACGTGGGCCCTCTGTTGGCCACTGGAGCATGCTGGGAGCCTCCTACTCCCGTGAATGATGGCCCTGGAAAAAATGCATATGCCCTTTTTGGCCAAGTGCTTCATTGACGAGGTTCTGCCACTTCTCTTATGCTTTCAGAGCAATTCACGTCTACCTCCTGAAATCGGATTCCAGCAATTCTGCCCCACTTTCAAGTCCTCTTCGCAGCCTTAATTCAATATATTTTTGTACGATTTCTGTCATTTATAAGTCTGCAGGTATGTGAATGACAGTGCCCCTGAGCTCCTTTCCTCAACTCGCTTTCTTGTGAGCTGGCCACAAAACCGCAGGATTGCTTCAGGCCCTAATCTTGTTCCAGCACAGCATGCTGAGCCTTTGGTTAATTCCTTTTCCTGTTGGGAAATGAGTGTTAAAATTGCCCGTGCATACTGGGCATATACCCTGAGAAAACCAAAATTCAAAAAGAGTCATGTACCAAAATGTTCATTGCAGCTCTATTTACAATAGCCCGGAGATGGAAAGAACCTAAGCGCCCATCATCGGACGAATGGATAAAGAAGATGTGGCACATATACACAATGGAATATTACTCAGCCTTAAAAAGAAATGAAACTGAGTTATTTGTAATGAGATGGATAGACCTAGAGTCTGTCATACAGAGTGAAGTAAGTCAGAAAGAAAAAGACAAATAGCGTATGCTAACACATATATATGGAATTTAAAGGAAAAAAATGTCATGAAGAACCTAGGGATAAGACAGGAATAGAGGCGCAGACCTACTGGAGAACGGAATTGAGGATATGGGGAGGGGGAATGGTGAGTTCTGACAGGGCGAGAGAGAGTCATGGACATATACACACTAACAAATGTAGTAAGGTAGATAGCAAGGGGGAAGCAGCCGCAAGGCACAGGGATATTAGCTCGGGGCGTTGGGACAGCCTGGAGGGGTGGAAGGGGGAGAGAGGGAGGGAGGGAGACACAAGAGGGAAGACACAGGGAGCATATGTATATGTATGGCTGATTCACTTTGTTATAAAGCAAAAACTAACACACCATTGTAAAGCAATTATACCCCAATAAAGATGTTAAAAAAAATATTTGCCCGTGCACACACCTACAGATAGTCTCCCATTGGTTCTCCGTATTCCTGTTCATCTTGCGCAGAAATTGCAAACAGTGCCAAACAGGAGGTTAAAGACACTGACTCTCCAAATGGGGAGAGTGTAAGAAAAGGGTCTGGAATGGTGAACCTGAGTACCAGGGGACGAAAACAGACATGCATGTAAAAAGGTTTCCCAGTCACACGGTGGAGCATACTCTGGGTTTCCCATGCAAATTTTAGCAGAAGGAAGAATCCCTAGAACCTGGAGAGTTGGGAACCATGGAATGGGTACCAGGCAGTATGACATCAAAGGGTCTGCATTTGCTCACTGAACCTCACCAATGCTATCAGCCCAAAGGGTCCAGCCTTATCTCTCACCCAGCTCTGGGTGTAGATGTGGTAAACCAGGTTGCATCACATGCCATGTGTGAGTTATTTAACAATTGCTCTCTATTTCACTGTCATTGTGTTTTGTTTTTGAAATTTTTTTTTGACACTGGGATTTATCGGATTTTCACTGCTGCGTTAATGCCGCTGTACACACTCTTGATTCTCTTACGGAGACATAAATATCCACGGGTTTTAAGATTCTTCCTAGTCAGGTATAATCCTAGGCGTTGAATATGTGGTGTTGAGTCCATTTCGTTGAGCAAGGAGTAGGTCTTGTCTATTACATATTTGGCTTATGGAACGGTATCTGTGCTAATTTCAGTCTCTGGTTTTATGCAGCACGCCAACGCACCTTTCTCCATAAGAAAGCACAAGTTGGTTTTCTAAATTTGAGACTGTTCTGTTTTGTAATTCAGTTCATGTATAGTCAAGTTTACATACTGTGTATTAGTGATATTTTATGATGTTTCTTTTTATGTGTGACTTATTTCACGTAGAATCACCATACCTGAATCCACTCACTATGCCGTTATGGGCCTGATGACACAGATTTCATTGCTGAGTGATATTCCATTGTACGTACGTACCACAACTTCTTTATCCATTGTTTGCTCTCTGAGATATTTACCTTGTACTGTAAACGAGGTTCTTGTGAACAGAGAGGTCCCAAACTTTGAGGTGGCTGGGTGTTTTTGATTTTAATTTCCCTAAGCTGTAGGACCATAAGTGGAAGTGCCATAGGCTGTGTTGCTTTGTTTCTTACGTGTTACAGGAAACACATAACACTTCTCCAGAATGGCTGTCGGCAATTTACATCATATGCATCAGCATAATAAGGATCCCTGTTTTCCATTGCCTGTCCTCCGTTTCTGGATTTTACAATTTTTTTAAATGGCCCTTTTGCCCTGGGGGGCACTGAGACTTCATTGTAGTGCAGGTTTATTTACAAGCTTGCTTGGTTGGCCAAAAAGTGCGTATGCGTTTTTTCCTTAATATATTTAAGGAAAAAAGCATCCGCACTTTTTGGACAAGTGCATCATTATCGACGTTCTGCCTCTTTTCCTATTCTTTAAGTGCAATTCCAGTTTAACCCTTCAATCGTTTTCCTGAATTTCTGCCCCGCTTTCAAGTCCCCTTTGCAGGCTTACTTCAATATATTTTTGGAGGATAGCTGTCATTTATAACTCTGCAGGTTTGTGAATTACAGTGCCCCTGAGCTCCTTTCTTCAATTCGCTTTCTTGTGAGCTGGGCACAAAAACGCAGGATTGCTTCAGGCACTAATCTCTTTCCAGCAGGGCACGCTGAGCCTTTGGTTAATTCCTATTCCTGGTGGGAAATGAGCATTACATTTGCCCGTGCAGACAACTACAGCTAGTCTCTCATTGGTTCTCCCTATTCCTGTTCATCTTGCACAGAAATTGCAAGCTGTGCCAAAGAGGAGGTTAAAGGCACTGACTCTCCAAGCGGGGAGAGTGTTAGTAAAGCATCTGGAATGGTGAACCCGAGGACCAGGATACGAAAACTGAGATGCATTTTAAATGATTTCCCAATCACACGGTGGACGATACTCTGGGTTTCCCATGCATGTTTTAGCTGGAGGAAGAATCTCTTGAACCTGGAGAGTTGGGACCCATGGAATGGGTACCATGCAGTATGACTTCAAAGGGTCTGCATTTGCTCACCGAAACTCACCAATGCTATCAGCCTGAAGTGTCCAGCCTTATGTCTCAACCAGCTGTGGGTGTAGATGTGGTCAATCCCGGTTGCATCAGAGGCCCTGAGTGAATTGTTTAAGAATTGCTCTCTATTTCACTGTCTTTGTGTTTTGTTTTTGAAATTTATTTTGATAATAGGATTTATCAGATTTTCCCTGCTGCGTTTATGTCGCTGTACACACACTTGATTCTCTTATGGAGACATATAAATCCATGGGTTTTAAGATTCTTCCTAGTCAGGTATATTCCTAGGCGTTGAATATGTGGTGTTGAGTCCATTGCGTTGAGCAAGGAGTAGGTCTTGTCTATTACATATTTGGCTTATGGAAAGTTATCTGTGCTAATTTCAGTCTCTGGATTTATGCAGCATCCCAACGCACATTTCCCCATAAGCAAGCACTAGTTGGTTTTCAAAATTTGAGACCCTGTTCTGTTTTGTAATTCAGTTCATGTGTAGTTAAATTTACACTCCGTGTATTAGTGATATCTTATGATGTTTCTATTTCTGTGTGATGTAGTTCACGTAGAATCACCGTACCTGCATCCACTCACTATGCCGCTACGGGCCTGATGACACAGATTTCATTGCTGAGTGATATTGCATTGCACGTACGTGCCACAACTTCTTTATCCATTTTTTGCTTTCTGGGATATTTACCTGGTACTGTAGACGAGCTTCTTGGGAACACAGCCGTCCCAAATTTTGGGGTGGATCTCTGTTTTTGATTTTAATTTCCCTAAGCAAGAGGACCATAAGTGCAATTGCCATAAGCTGTGTTCCTTTATTTCTTACGTGTTTCAGGAAACACCATACACTTCTCCAGGGTGGCTGTTGGCAATTTACATCATCCCAATCAGCATAACAAGGCTCCCTGTTCTCCATATCCTGTCTTACCTTTCTGGATTTTACACTTTTTTCAGATGGCCCTTTTGCCAGGGGGGCAGTGAGACTACATTGTAGTGCAGATTTCCTTTACAGTCTTGCTTGGTTGGCCAAAAAGTGCATATGCGTTTTTTCCTGAATATATTCAGGAAAAAACGCATACGCCCTTTTTGGCCAAGTGCATCATTGTCCACTTTGTGCCTCTTTTCCTATGCTTTCAGGGCAATTCCAATCTACCACCTGCAATCGTTTTCCTGAAATTCTGCCCCGTTTTCAAGTCCCCTTCGCAGGCTTACTTCAATATACTTTTGGAAGATAGCTGTCATTTATAACTCTGCAGGTTTGTGAATTACAGAGCCACTGAGCTCCTTTCTTCAACTCGCTTTCTTGTGAGCTGGGCACAAAACCACAGGATTGTTTCAGGCACTAATCTGTTACCAGCAGGGCACGCTGAGCCTTTGGTTAATTCCTCTTCCTGGTGGGAAATGAGCATTACATTTGCCCGTGCAGACACCTACAGCTAGTCTCTCATTGGTTCTCCCTATTCCTGTTCATCTTGCACAGAAATTGCAAGCTGTGCCAAACAGGACGTTAAAGGCACTGACTCTCCAAGCGGGGAGAGTGATAGTAAAGCATCTGGAATGGTGAACCCGAGGACCAGGATACGAAAACTGAGATGCATTTTAAATCGATTCCCAATCACTCGGTGGACCATACTGTGGGTTTCCCATGCATGTTTTAGCTGGAGGAAGAATCCCTTGAACCTGAAGTGTTGGGACCCATGGAATAGGTACCATGCAGTATGACTTCAAAGGGTCTGCATTTGCTCACCGAAACTCACCAATGCTATCAGCCTGAAGTGTCCAGCCTTATGTCTCAACCAGCTGTGGGTGTAGATGTGGTCAATCCCGGTTGCATCACATGCCCTGAGTGAATTATTTAAGAATTGCTCTCTATTTCACTGTCTTTGTGTTTTGTTTTCGAAATTTATTTTGATAATGGGATTTATCGGATTTTCACTGCTGCGTTTCGGCCGCTGTACACACGCTTGATTCTCTTACAGAGACATATATATCCATGGGTTTTAAGATTCTTCCTAGTCAGGTATATTCTTAGGCGTTGAATATGTGGTGTTGAGTCCATTTCGCTGAGCAAGGAGTAGGTCTTGTCTATTACATATTTGGCTTATGGAATGTTATCTGTGCTAATTTCAGTCTCTGGTTTTATGCAGCACCCCAAGGCACCTTTCCCCATAAGCAAGCACTAGTTTGTTTTCTAAATTTGAGACCCTGTTCTGTTTTGTAATTCAGTTCATGTGTAGTCAAGTTTACATTCCGTGTATTAGTGATATCTTATGATGTTTCTTTTTCTGTGTGACGTAGTTCACGTAGAATCACCGTACCTGCATCCACTCACTATGCCGCTATGGGCCTGATGACACAGATTTCATTGCTGAGTGATACTGCATTGCACGTACGTGCCACAACTTCTTTATCCATTTTTTGCTTTCTGGGATATTTACCTGGTACTGTAGACGAGCTTCTTGGGAACACAGCCGTCCCAAACTGTGGGGTGGCTCTCTGTTTTTGATTTTAATTTCCCTAAGGAATAGGACCATAAGTGCAATTGCCATAGGCTGTGTTGCTTTATTTCTTACATTTTTCAGGAAACACCATACACTTCTCCAGGGTGGCTGTTGGCAATTTACATCCTGCCAATCAGCATAACAAGGCTCCCTGTTCTCCATATCCTGTCCTACCTTTCTGGATTTTACACTTTTTTCAGATGGCCCTCTTGCCCGGGGGGCAGTGAGACTTCATTGTAGTGCAGATTTCCTTTACAGGCTTGCTTGGTTGGCCAAAAAGTGCGTATGCGTTTTTTCCTGAATATATTCAGGAAAAAACGCATACGCACTTTTTGGCCAAGTGCATCATTGTCGACGTTCTGCCTCTTTTCGTATGCTTTCAGCGCAATTCCAGTCTACCCCCTGCAATCGTTTTCCTGAAATTCTGCCCCGCTTTCAAGTCCCCTTCGCAGGCTTACTTCAATATATTTTTGGAGGATAGCTGTCATTTATAACTCTGCAGGTTTGTGAATTACAGTGCCCCTGAGCTCCTTTCTTCCACACGCTTTCTTGTGAGCTGGGCACAAAACCGCAGGATTGCTTCAGGCCCGAATCTGTTTCCAGCAGGGCACACTGAGCCTTTGTTTAATTTCTCTTCCTGGTGGGCAATGAGCGTTACATTTGCCCGTGCAGACACCTACAGCTAGTCTCTCATTGGTTCTCCCTATTCCTGTTCAACTTGCACAGAAATTGCAAGCTGTGCCAAAGAGGAGGTTAAAGGCATTGACTCTCCAAGCGGGGAGAGTGTTAGTAAAGCATCTGGAATGGTGAACCCGAGGACCAGGATACGAAAACGGAGATGCATTTTAAATCGTTTCCCAATCACACGGTGGACGATACTCTGGGTTTCCCATGCATGTTTTAGCTGGAGGTAGAATCCCATGAACCTGGAGAGTTGGGACCCATGGAATGGGTACCATGCAGTATGACTTCAAAGGGTCTGCCTTTGCTCATCGAAACTCACCAATGCTATCAGCCTGAAGTGTCCAGCCTTATGTCTCAACCAGCTCTGGGTGTAGATGTGGTCAATCCCGGTTGCATCACATGCCCTGAGTGAATTATTTAAGAATTGCTCTCCATTTCACTGTCTTTGTGTTTTGTTTTCGAAATTTATTTGGTTAATGGGATTTATCGGATTTTCACTGCTGCGTTTCGGCCGCTGTACACACGCTTGATTCTCTTACGGAGACATATATATCCATGGGTTTTAAGATTCTTCCTAGTCAGGTATATTCCTAGGCGTTGAATATGTGGTGTTGGGTCCATTTCGTTGAGCAAGGAGTAGGTCTTGTCTATTACATATTTGGCTTATGGAAAGTTATCTCTGCTAATTTCAGTCTCTGGTTTTATGCAGCACCCCAACGCACCTTTCCCCATAAGCAAGCACTATTTGGTTTTCTAAATTTGAGACCCTGTTCTGTTTTGTAATTCAGTTCATGTGTAGTCAAGTTTACATTCCGTGTATTAGTGATATCTTATGATGTTTCTTTTTCTGTGTGACGTAGTTCACGTAGAATCACCGTACCTGCATCCACTCACTATGCCGCTATGGGCCTGATGACACAGATTTCATTGCTGAGTGATACTGCATTGCACGTACGTGCCACAACTTCTTTATCCATTTTTTGCTTTCTGGGATATTTACCTGGTACTGTAGACGAGCTTATTGGGAACACAGCCGTCCCAAACTGTGGGGTGGCTCTCTGTTTTTGATTTTAATTTCCCTAAGGAATAGGACCATAAGTGCAATTGCCATAGGCTGTGTTGCTTTATTTCTTACATTTTTCAGGAAACACCATACACTTCTCCAGGGTGGCTGTTGGCAATTTACATCCTGCCAATCAGCATAACAAGGCTCCCTGTTCTCCATATCCTGTCCTACCTTTCTGGATTTTACACTTTTTTCAGATGGCCCTCTTGCCCAGGGGGCAGTGAGACTTCATTGTAGTGCAGATTTCCTTTACAGGCTTGCTTGGTTGGCCAAAAAGGGCGTATGCGTTTTTTCCTGAATATATTCAGGAAAAAACGCATACGCCCTTTTTGGCCAAGTGCATCATTGTCGACGTTCTGCCTCTTTTCCTATGCTTTCAGGGCAATTCCAGTCTACCCCCTGCAATCGTTTTCCTGAAATTCTGCCCCGCTTTCAAGTCCCCTTCGCAGGCTTACTTCAATATATTTTTGGAGGAAAGCTGTCATTTATAACTCTGCAGGTTTGTGAATTACAGTGCCCCTGAGCTCGTTCTTCAACTCGCTTTCTTGTGAGCTGGGAACAAAACCGCAGGATTGCTTCAGGCCCTAATCTGTTTCCGGCAGGGCATGCTGAGCCTTTGGTTAATTCCTCTTCCTGGTGGGAAATGAGCGTTACATTTGCCCGTGCAGACACCTACATCTAGTCTCACATTGCTTCTCCTATTCCTGTTCATCTTGCACAGAAATTGCAAGCTGTGCCAAATACGAGGTTAAAGGCACTGACTCTCCAAGCGGGGAGAGTGTTAGTAAAGCATCTGGAATGGTGAACCCGAGGACCAGGATACGAAAACTGAGATGCATTTTAAATCGTTTCCCAATCACACGGTGGACGATACTCTGGGTTTCCCAAGTATGTTTAGCTGCAGGAAGAATGCCTAGAACCTGGAGAGTTGGGACCCATGGAATGGGTACCATGCAGTATGACTTCAAAGGGTCTGCATTTGCTCACCGAAACTCACCAATGCTATCAGCCTGGAGTGTCCAGCCTTATGTCTCAATCAGCTCTGGGTGTAGATGTGGTCAATCCCGGTTGCATCACATGCCCTGAGTGAATTATTTAAGAATTGCTCTCTATTTCACTGTCTTTGTGTTTTGTTTTCGAAATTTATTTTGATAATGGGATTTATCGGATTTTCACTGCTGCGTTTCGGCCGCTGTACACACGCTTGATTCTCTTACGGAGACATATATATCCATGGGTTTTAAGATTCTTCCTAGTCAGGTATATTCCTAGGCGTTGAATATGTGGTGTTGGGTCCATTTCGTTGAGCAAGGAGTAGGACTTGTCTATTACATATTTGGCTTATGGAAAGTTATCTGTGCTAATTTCAGTCTCTGGTTTTATGCAGCACCCCAAGGCACCTTTTCCCATAAGCAAGCACTAGTTGGTTTTCTAAATTTGAGACCCTGTTCTGTTTTGTAATTCAGTTCATGTGTAGTCAAGTTTACATTCCGTGTATTAGTGATATCTTATGATGTTTCTTTTTCTGTGTGACGTAGTTCACGTAGAATCACCGTACCTGCATCCACTCACTATGCCGCTACGGGCCTGATGACACAGATTTCATTGCTGAGTGATATTGCATTGTACGTACGTGCCACAACTTCTTTATCCATTTTTTGCTTTCTGGGATATTTACCTGATACTGTAGACGAGCTTCTTCTGAACACAGCCGTCCCAAATATTGGGGTGGCTGTCTGTTTTTGATTTTAATTTCCGTAAGATATAGGACCATAAGTGGAAGTGCCATAGGCTGTGTTGCTTTGTTTCTTACGTGTTTCAGGAAACACCATACACTTTTCCAGGGTGGCTGCTGGCAATTTACAACCTGCCAATCAGCATAACAAGGCTCCCTGTTCTCCATATCCTGTCCTACCTTTCTGGATTTTACACTTTTTTCAGATGGCCCTTTTGCCCGGGGGGCAGTGAGACTTCATTGTAGTGCAGATTTCCTTTACAGGCTTGCTTGTTTGGCCAAAAAGTTCCTATGCGTTTTTTCCTGAATATATTCAGGAAAAAACGCATACGCCCTTTTTGGCCAAGTGCATCATTGTCGACGTTCTGCCTCATTTCCTATGCTTTCAGGGCAATTCCAGTCTACCCCCTGCAATCGTTTTCCTGAAATTCTGCCCCGCTTTCAAGTCCCCTTCGCAGGCTTACTTCAATATATTTTTGGAGGATAGCTGTCATTTATAACTCTGCAGGTTTGTGAATTACAGTGCCCCTGAGCTCCTTTCTTCAACTCGCTTTCTTGTGAGCTGGGCACAAAACCGCAGGATTGCTTCAGGCCCTAATCTGTTTCTAGCAGGGCACGCTGAGCCTTTGTTTAATTCCTCTTCCTGGTGGGCAATGAGCGTTACATTTGCCCGTGCAGACACCTACAGCTAGTCTCTCATTGGTTCTCCCTATTCCTGTTCATCTTGCACAGAAATTGCAAGCTG
This sequence comes from Phocoena phocoena, assembly GCF_963924675.1. Taxonomy (NCBI): domain Eukaryota; kingdom Metazoa; phylum Chordata; class Mammalia; order Artiodactyla; family Phocoenidae; genus Phocoena; species Phocoena phocoena. The sequence goes on from NW_027077480.1 coordinate 197,641, forward strand.
TGCCAAAGAGGAGGTTAAAGGCACAGACTCTCCAAGCGGGGAGAGTGTTAGTAAAGCATCTGGAATGGTGAACCCGAGGACCAGGATACGAAAACGGAGATGCATTTTAAATCATTTCCCAATCATACGTTGGACGACACTCTGGGTTTCCCACGCATGTTTTAGCTGGAGAAAGAATGCCTTGAACCTGGAGAGTTTTGACCCATGGAATGGGTACCATGCAGTATGACTTCAAAGGGCCTGCATTTGCTCACCGAAACTCACCAATGCTATCAGCCTGACGTGTCCAGCCTTATGTCTCAACCAGCTCTGGGTGTAGATGTGGTCAATCCCGGTTGCATCACATGCCCTGAGTGAATTATTTAAGAGTTGCTCTCTATTTCACTGTCTTTGTGTTTGATTTCGAAATTTATTTTGATAATGGGATTTATCGGATTTTCACTGCTGCGTTTCGGCCGCTGTACACACGCTTGATTCTCTTACGGAGACATATATATCCATGGGTTTTAAGATTCTTCCTAGTCAGGTATATTCCTAGGCGTTGAATATGTGGTGTTGGGTCCATTTCGTTGAGCAAGGAGTAGGTCTTGTCTATTACATATTTGGCTTATGGAATGTTATCTGTGCTAATTTCAGTCTCTGGTTTTATGCAGCACCCCAAGGCACCTTTCCCCATAAGCAAGCACTAGTTGGTTTTCTAAATTTGAGACCCTGTTCTGTTTTGTAATTCAGTTCATGTGTAGTCAAGTTTACATTCCGTGTATTAGTGATATCTTATGATGTTTCGTTTTCTGTGTGACGTAGTTCACGTAGAAGCACCGTACCTGTATCCACTCACTATGCCGCTACGGGCCTGATGACACAGATTTCATTGCTGAGTGATATTGCATTGCACGTACGTGCCACAACTTCTTTATCCATTTTTGCTTTCTGGGATATTTACCTGGTACTGTAGACGAGCTTCTTGGGAACACAGCCGTCCCAAATATTGGGGTGGCTGTCTGTTTTTGATTTTAATTTCCGTAAGCTATAGGACCATAAGTGGAAGTGCCATAGGCTGTGTTGCTTTGTTTCTTACGTGTTTCAGGAAACACCATACACTTCTCCAGGGTGGCTGCTGGCAATTTACATCCTGCCAATCAGCATAACAAGGCTCCCTGTTCTCCATATCCTGTCCTACCTTTCTGGATTTTACACTTTTTTCAGATGGCCCTTTTGCCCGGGGGGCAGTGAGACTTCATTGTAGTGCAGATTTCCTTTACAGGCTTGCTTGGTTGGCCAAAAAGGGCGTATGCGTTTTTTCCTGAATATATTCAGGAAAAAACGCATACGCCCTTTTTGGCCAAGTGCATCATTGTCGACGTTCTGCCTCTTTTCCTATGCTTTCTGGGCAATTCCAGTCTACCCCCTGCAATCGTTTTTCGGAAATTCTGCCCCGCTTTCCAGTCCCCTTCGCAGGCTTACTTCAATATATTTTTGGAGGATAGCTGTCATTTATAACTCTGCAGTTTTGTGAATTACAGTGCCCCTGGGCTCCTTTCTTCAACTCGCTTTCTGGTGAGCTGAGCCCAAAACCGCAGGATTGCTTCAGGCCCTAATCTGTTTCCGGCAGGGCATGCTGAGCCTTTGGTTAATTCCTCTTCCTGGTGGGAAATGAGCGTTACATTTGCCCGTGCAGACACCTACATCTAGTCTCACATTGCTTCTCCTATTCCTGTTCATCTTGCACAGAAATTGCAAGCTGTGCCAAATACGAGGTTAAAGGCACTGACTCTCCAAGCGGGGAGATTGTTAGTAAAGCATCTGGAATTGTGAACCCGAGGACCAGGATACGAAAACTGAGATGCATTTTAAATCGTTTCCCAATCACACGGTGGACCATACTGTGGGTTTCCCATGCATGTTTTAGCTGGAGGAAGAATCCCTTGAACCTGAAGAGTTGGGACCCATGGAATAGGTACCATGCAGTATGACTTCAAAGGGTCTGCATTTGCTCACCGAAACTCACCAATGCTATCAGCCTGAAGTGTCCAGCCTTATGTCTCAACCAGCTCTGGGTGTAGATGTGTTAAATCCCGGTTGCATCACATGCCCTGAGTGAATTATTTAAGAATTGCTCTCTATTTCACTGTCTTTGTGTTTTGTTTTTGAAATTTATTTTGATAATGGGATTTATCGGATTTTCACTGCTGTGTTTATGCCGCTGTACACACGCTTGATTCTCTTACGGAGACATATATATCCATGGGTTTTAAGATTCTTCCTAGTCAGGTATATTCCTAGGCGTTGAATATGTGGTGTTGAGTCCATTTCGTTGAGCAAGGAGTAGGTCTTGTCTATTACATATTTGGCTTTTGGAATGTTATCTGTGCTAATTTCAGTGTCTGGTTTTATGCAGCTCCCCAAGGCACCTTTCCCCATAAGCAAGCACTAGTTGGTTTTCTAAATTTGAGACCCTGTTCTGTTTTGTAATTCAGTTCATGTGTAGTCAAGTTTACATTCCGTGTATTAGTGATATCTTATGATGTTTCTTTTTCTGTATGACGTAGTTCACGTAGAATCACCATACCTGCATCCACTCACTATGCCGCTACCGGCCTGATGACACAGATTTCATTGCTGAGAGATATTGCTTTGCATGTACGTGCCACAACTTCTTTATCCATTTTTTGCTTTCTGGGATATTTACCTGGTACTGTAGACGAGCTTCTTGGGAACACAGCCGTCCCAAACTTTGGGGTGGCTCTCTGTTTTTGATTTTAATTTCCCTAAGCAATAGGACCATAAGTGCAATTGCCATAGGCTGTGTTGCTTTATTTCTTACGTGTTTCAGGAAACACCATACACTTCTCCAGGGTGGCTGTTCACAATTTACATCGTGCCAAGCAGCATAACAAGGCTCCCTGTTCTCCATATCCTGTCCTAACTTTCTGGATTTTACACTTTTTTCAGATGGCCCTCTTGCCCGGGGGGCAGTGAGACTTCATTGTAGTGCAGATTTCCTTTACAGGCTTGCTTGGTTGGCCAAAAAGGGCGTATGCGTTTTTTCCTGAATATATTCAGGAAAAAACGCATACGCCCTTTTTGGCCAAGTGCATCATTGTCGACGTTCTGCCTCTTTTCCTATGCTTTCAGGGCAATTCCAGTCTACCCCCTGCAATCGTTTTCCTGAAATTCTGCCCCGCTTTCAAGTCCCCTTCGCAGGCTTACTTCAATATATTTTTGGAGGATAGTTGTCATTTATAACTCTGCAGGTTTGTGAATTACAGTGCCCCTGAGCTCCTTTCTTCAACTCGCTTTCTTGTGAGCTGGGCACAAAACCGCAGGATTGCTTCAGGCCCTAATCTGTTTCCAGCAGGGCACACTGAGCCTTTGTTTAATTCCTCTTCCTGGTGGGCAATGAGCGTTACATTTGCCCGTGCAGACACCTACAGCTAGTCTCTCATTGGTTCTCCCTATTCCTGTTCATCTTGCACAGAAATTGCAAGCTGTGCCAAAGAGGAGGTTAAAGGCACTGACTCTCCAAGCGGGGAGAGTGTTAGTAAAGCATCTGGAATGGTGAACCCGAGTACGAGGATACAAAAACTGAGATGTATTTTAAATCATTTCCCAATCACACGGTGGATGATACTCTGGGTTTCCCATGCATGTTTTAGCTGGAGGAAGAATGCCTTGAACCTGTAGAGTTGGGAACCATGGAATGGGTATCATGCAGTATGACTTCAAAGGGTCTGCATTTGCTCACCGAAACTCACCAATGCTATCAGCCTGAAGTGTCCAGCCTTATGTCTCAACCAGCTCTGGTTGTAGATGTGGTCAATCGCGGTTGCATCACATGCCCTGAGTGAATTATTTAAGAATTGCTCTCTATTTCACTGTCTTTGTGTTTTGTTTTCGAAATTTATTTGATAATGGGATTTATCGGATTTTCACTGCTGCGTTTCGGGCGCTGTACACACGCTTGATTCTCTTACGGAGACATATATATCCATGGGTTTTAAAATTCTTCCTAGTCAGGTATATTCCTAGGCGTTGAATATGTGGTGTTGGGTCCATTTCATTGAGCAAGGAGTAGGTCTTGTCTATTACATATTTGGCTTATGGAAAGTTATCTGTGCTAATTTCAGACTCTGGTTTTATGCAGCACCCCAAGGCACCTTTCCCCATAAGCAAGCACTAGTTGGTTTTCTAAATTTGAGACCCTGTTCTGTTTTGTAATTCAGTTCATGTGTAGTCAAGTTTACATTCCGTGTATTAGTGATATCTTATGATGTTTCTATTTCTGTGTGACGTAGTTCACGTAGAATCACCGTACCTGCATCCACTTACTATGCCGCTACGGGACTGATGACACAGATATCATTGCTGAGTGATATTGCATTGCACGTACGTGCCACCACTTCTTTATCCATTTTTTGCTTTCTGGGATATTTACCTGATACTGTAGACGAGCTTCTTGTGAACACAGCCGTCCCAAATATTGGGGTGGCTGTCTGTTTTTGATTTTAATTTCCGTAAGCTATAGGACCATAAGTGGAAGTGCCATAGGCTGTGTTGCTTTGTTTCTTACATGTTTCAGGAAACACCATACACTTCTCCAGGGTGGCTGCTGGCAATTTACATACTGCCAATCAGCATAACAAGGCTCCCTGTTCTCCATATCCTGTCCAACCTTTCTGGATTTTATACTTTTTTCAGATGGCCCTTTTGCCCGGGGGGCAGTGAGACTACATTGTAGTGCAGATTTCCTTTACAGGCTTGCTTGGTTGGCCAAAAAGGGCGTATGCGTTTTTTCCTGAATATATTCAGGAAAAAACGCATACGCCCTTTTTGGCCAAGTGCATCATTGTCGACGTTCTGCCTCTTTTCCTATGCTTTCAGGGCAATTCCAGTCTACCCCCTGCAATCGTTTTCCTGAAATTCTGCCCCGCTTTCAAGTCCCCTACGCAGGCTTACTTCAATATATTTTTGGAGGATAGCTGTCATTTATAACTCTGCAGGTTTGTGAATTACAGTGCCCCTGAGCTCCTTTCTTCAACTCGCTTTCTTGTGAGCTGGGCACAAAACCGCAGGATTGCTTCAGGCCCTAATCTGTTTCCGGCAGGGCATGCTGAGCCTTTGTTTAATTCCTCTTCCTGGTGGGAAATGAGCGTTACATTTGCCCGTGCAGACACCTATAGCTAGTCTCTCATTGGTTCTCCCTATTCCTGTTCATCTTGCACAGAAATTGCAAGCTGTGCCAAACAGGAGGTTAAAGGCACTGACTCTCCAAGCAGGGAGAGTGTTAGTAAAGCGTCTGGAATGGTGAACCCGAGGACCAGGATACGAAAACGGAGATGCATTTTAAATCTTTCCCAATCACACGGTGGACCATACTGTGGGTTTCCCATGCATGTTTTAGCTGGAGGAAGAATCCCTTGAACCTGAGGAGTTGGGACCCATGGAATGGGTACCATGCAGTATGACTTCAAAGGGTCTGCATTTGCTCACCGAAATTCACCAATGCTATCAGCCTGAAGTGTCCAGCCTTATGTCTAAACCAGCTCTGGGTGTAGATGTGGTCAATCCCGGTTGCATCACATGTCCTGAGTGAATTATTTAAGAATTGCTCTCTATTTCACTGTCTTTGTGTTTTGTTTTCGAAATTTATTTTGATAATGGGATTTATCGGATTTTCACTGCTGCGTTTCGGCCGCTGTACACACGCTTGATTCTCTTACGGAGACATATATATCCATGGGTTTTAAGATTCTTCCTAGTCAGGTATATTCCTAGGCATTGAATATGTGGTGTTGGGTCAATTTCGTTGAACAAGGAGTAGGTCTTTTCCATTACATATTTGGCTTATGGAAAGTTATCTGTGCTAATTTCAGTCTCTGGTTTTATGCAGCACCCCAAGGCACCTTTCCCCATAAGCAAGCACTAGTTGGTTTTCTAAATTTGAGACCCTGTTCTGTTTTGTAATTCAGTTCATGTGTAGTCAAGTTTACATTCCGTGTATTAGTGATATCTTATGATGTTTCTTATTCTGTGTGACGTAGTTCACGTAGAATCACCGTACCAGCATCCACTCACTATGCCCCTACGGGCCTGATGACACAGATTTCATTGCTGAGTGATACTTCATTGCACGTACGTGCCACAACTTCTTTATCCATTTTTTGCTTTCTGGGATATTCACCTGGTACTGTAGACGAGCTTCTTGGGAACACAGCCGTCCCAAACTTTGGGGTGGCTCTCTATTTTTGATTTTAATTTCCCTAAGGAATAGGACCATAAGTGCAATTGCCATAGGCTGTGTTGCTTTATTTCTTACGTGTTTCAGGAAACACCATACACTTCTCCAGGGTGGCTGTTGGCAATTTACATCCTGCCAATCAGCATACCAAGGCTCCCTGTTCTCCATATCCTGTCCTACCTTTGTGGATTTTACACTTTTTTCAGATGGCCCTTTTGCCCGGTGGGGCAGAGAGACTTCATTGTAGTGCAGATTTCCTTTACAGGATTGCTTGCTTGGCCAAAAAGGGCGTATGCGTTTTTTCCTGAATATATATTTTTCCTGAATATATTCAGGAAAAAACGCATACGCCCTTTTTGGCCAAGTGCATCATTGTCGACGTTGTGCCTCTTTTCCTATGCTTTCAGTGCAATTCCAGTCAACCCCATTCAATCGTTTTCCTGAAATTCTGCCCCGCTTTCAAGTCCCCTTCGCAGGCTTACTTCAATATATTTTTGGAGAATAGCTGTCAATTATAACTCTGCAGGTTTGTGAATTACAGTGCCCCTGAGCTCCTTTCTTCAACTCGCTTTCTTGTGAGCTGGGCACAAAACCGCAGGATTGCTTCAGGCCCTAATCTGTTTCCAGCAGGGCACACTGAGCCTTTGTTTAATTCCTCTTCCTGGTGGGCAATGAGTGTTACATTTGACCGTGCAGACACCTACAGCTAGTCTCTCATTGGTTCTCCCTATTCCTGTTCATCTTGCACAGAAATTGCAAACTGTGCCAAACAGGAGGTTAAAGGCACTGACTCTCCAAGTGGGGAGAGTGTTAGTAAAGCATCTGGAATGGTGAACCCGAGGACCAGGATACGAAAACTGAGATGCATTTTAAATCGTTTCCCAATCACACGGTGGACGATACTCTGGGTTTCCCATGCATGTTTTAGCTGGAGGAAGAATGCCTTGAACCTGGAGAGTTGGCACCCATGGAATGGGTAGCATGCAGTATGTCTTCAAAGGGTCTGCATTTACTCACCGAAACTCACCAATGCTATCAGCCTGAAGTGTCCAGCCTTATGTCTCAACCAGCTCTGGGTGTAGATGTGGACAATCCCGGTTGCATCACATGCCCTGAGTGAATTATTTAAGAATTGCTCTCTATTTCACTGTCTTTGTGTTTTGTTTTCGAAATTTATTTTGATAATGGGTTTTATCGGGTTTTCACTGCTGCGTTTCGGCCGCTGTACACACGCTTGATACTCTTACGGAGACATATATATCCATGGGTTTTAAGATTCTTCCTAGTCAGGTATATTCCTAGGCATTGAATATGTGGTGTTGGGTCCATTTCGTTGAGCAAGGAGTAGGTCTTGTCTTTTACATATTTGGCTTATGGAATGTTATCTGTGCTAATTTCAGTTTGTGGTTTTATGCAGCACCCCAAGGCACCTTTCCCCATAAGCAAGCACTAGTTGGTTTTCTAAATTTGAGACCCTGTTCTGTTTTGTAATTCAGTTCATGTGTAGTCAAGTTTACATTCCGTGTATTAGTGATATCTTATGATGTTTCTTTTTCTGTGTGACGTAGTTCACGTAGAATCACCGTACCTGCATCCACTTACTATGCCGCTACGGGCCTGATGACACAGATATCATTGCTGAGTGATATTGCATTGCACTTACGTGCCACAACTTCTTTATCCATTTTTTGCTTTCTGGGATATTTACCTGATACTGTAGACGAGCTTCTTGTGAACACAGCCGTCCCAAATATTGGGGTGGCTGTCTGTTTTTGATTTTATTTTCCGTAAGCTATAGGACCATAAGTGGAAGTGCCATAGGCTGTGTTGCTTTGTTTCTTACATGTTTCAGGAAACACCATACACTTCTCCAGGGTGGCTGCTGGCAATTTACATCCTGCCAATCAGCACAACAAGGCTCCCTGTTCTCCATATCCTGTCCAAACTTTCTGGATTTTATACTTTTTTCAGATGGCCCTTTTGCCCGGGAGGCAGTGAGACTTCATTGTAGTGCAGATTTCCTTTACAGGCTTGCTTGGTTGGCCAAAAAGGGCGTATGCGTTTTTTCCTGAATATATTCAGGAAAAAACGCATACGCCCTTTTTGACCAAGTGCATCATTGTCGACGTTGTCCCTCTTTTCCTATGCTTTCAGGGCAATTCCAGTCTACCCCCTGCAATCGTTTTCCTGAAATTCTGCCCCGCTTTCAAGTCCCCTTCGCAGGCTTACTTCAATATATTTTTGGAGGATAGCTGTCATTTATAACTCTGCAGGTTTGTGAATTACAGTGCCCCTGAGCTCCTTTCTTCAACTCGCTTTCTTGTGAGCTGGGCACAAAACCGCAGGATTGCTTCAGGCCCTAATCTGTTTTCGGCAGGGCACGCTGAGCCTTTGTTTAATTCCTCTTTCTGGTGGGAAATGAGCGTTATATTTGCCCGTGCAGACACCTACAGCTAGTCTCTCATTGGTTCTCCCTATTCCTGTTCATCTTGCACAGAAATTGCAAGCTGTGCCAAACAGGAGGTTAAAGGCACTGACTCTCCAAGTGGGGAGAGTGTTAGTAAAGCATCTGGAATTGTGAACCCGAGGACCAGGATACGAAAACTGAGATGCATTTTAAATCGTTTCCCAATCACACGGTGGACGATACTCTGGGTTTCCCATGCATGTTTTAGCTGGAGGAAGAATCCCTTGATCCTGGAGAGTTTGGAGCCATGGAATGGGTACCATGCAGTATGACTTCAAAGGGTCTGCATTTGCTCACCGAAACTCACCAATGCTATCAGCCTGAACTGTCCAGCCTTATGTCTCAAACAGCTCTGGGTGTAGATGTGGTCAATACCGGTTGCATCACCTGCCCTGAGTGAATTATTTAAGAATTGCTCTCTATTTCACTGTCTTTGTGTTTTGTTTTCGAAATTTATTTTGATAATGGGATTTATCGGATTTTCACTGCTGCGTTTCGGCCGCTGTACACACGCTTGAATCTCTTACGGAGACATATATATCCATGGGTTTTAAGATTCTTCCTAGTCAGGTATATTCCTAGGCGTTGAATATGTGGTGTTGGGTCCATTTCGTTGAGCAAGGAGTAGGTCTTGTCTATTACATATTTGGCTTATGGAAAGTTATCTGTGCTAATTTCAGTCTCTGGTTTTATGCAGCACCCCAAGGCACCTTTTCCCATAAGCAAGCACTAGTTGGTTTTCTAAATTTGAGACCCTGTTCTGTTTTGTAATTCAGTTCATGTGTAGTCAAGTTTACATTCCGTGTATTAATGATATCTTATGATGTTTCTTTTTCTGTGTGACGTAGTTCACGTAGAATCACCGTACCTGCATCCACTCACTATGCTGCTACGGGCCTGAAGACACAGATTTCATTTCTGAGTGATATTGCATTGTACGTACATGCCACAACTTCTTTATCCATATTTTGCTTTCTGGGATATTTACCTGATACTGTAGACGAGCTTCTTGTGAACACAGCCGTCCCAAATATTGGGGTGGCTGTCTGTTTTTGATTTCAATTTCCGTAAGCTATAGGACCATAAGTGGAAGTGCCATAGGCTGTGTTGCTTTGTTTCTTACGTGTTGCAGGAAACACCATACACTTCTCCAGGGTGGCTGCTGGCAATTTACATCCTGCCAATCAGCATAACAAGGCTCCCTGTTCTCCATATCCTGTCCTACCTTTCTGGATTTTACACTTTTTTCAGATGGCCCTTTTGCCCAGGGGGCAGTGAGACTTCATTGTAGTGCAGATTTCCTTTACAGGCTTGCTTGGTTGGCCAAAAAGGGCGTATGCGTTTTTTCCTGAATATATTCAGGAAAAAACGCATACGCCCTTTTTGGCCAAGTGCATCATTGTCGACGTTGTCCCTCTTTTCCTATGCTTTCAGGGCAATTCCAGTCTACCCCCTGCAATCGTTTTCCTGAAATTCTGACCAGCTTTCAAGTCCCCTTCGCAGGCTTACTTCAATATATTTTTGGAGGAGAGCTGTCATTTATAACTCTGCAGGTTTGTGAATTACAGTGACCCTGAGCCCCTTTCTTCAACTCGCTTTCTTGTGAGCTGGGCACAAAACCGCAGGATTGCTTCAGGCCCTAATCTTTTTTCAGCAGGGCACGCTGAGCCTTTGTTTAATTCCTCTTCCTGGTGGGAAATGAGCGTTACATTTGCCCGTGCAGACACCTATAGCTAGTCTCTCATTGGTTCTCCCTATTCCTGTTCATCTTGCACAGAAATTGCAAGCTGTGCCAAACAGGAGGTTAAAGGCACTGACTCTCCAAGCGGGGAGAGTTTTAGTGAAGCATCTGGAATGGTGAACCCGAGGACCAGGATACGAAAACTGAGATGCATTTTAAATCGTTTCCCAATCACACGGTGGACCATACTGTGGGTTTCCCATGCATGTTTTAGATGGAGGAAGAATCCCTTGAACCTGAAGAGTTGGGACCCATGGAATAGGTACCATGCAGTATGACTTCAAAGAGTCTGCATTTGCTCACCGAAACTCACCAATGCTATCAGCCTGAAGTGTCCAGCCTTATGTCTCAACCAGCTCTGGGTGTAGATGTGGTCAATCCCGGTTGCATCACATGCCCTGAGTGAATTATTTAAGAATTGCTCTCTATTTCACTGTCTTTGTGTTTTGTTTTCGAAATTTATTTTGATAATGGGATTTATCGGATTTTCACTGCTGCGTTTCGGCCGCTGTACACACGCTTGATTCTCTTACGGAGACATATATATCCATGGGTTTTAAGATTCTTCCTAGTCAGGTATATTCCTAGGCGTTGAATATGTGGTGTTGGGTCCATTTCGTTGAGCAAGGAGTAGGTCTTGTCTATTACATATTTGGCTTATGGAAAGTTATCTGTGCTAATTTCAGTCTCTGGTTTTATGAAGCACCCCAACGCACCTTTCCCCATAAGCAAGCACTAGTTAGTTTTCTAAATTTGAGACCCTGTTCTGTTTTGTAATTCAGTTCATGTGTAGTCAAGTTTTCATTCCGTGTATTAGTGATATCTTACGATGTTTCTTTTTCTGTGTGACGTAGTTCACGTAGAATCACCGTACCTGCATCCACTCACTATGCCGCTACGGGCCTGATGACACAGATTTCATTGCTGAGTGATACTGCATTGCACGTACGTGCCACAACTTCTTTATCCATTTTTTGCTTTCTGGGGTATTTACCTGGTACTGTAGACGAGCTTCTTGGGAACACAGCCGTCCCAAACTTTGGGGTGGCTCTCTGTTTTTGATTTTAATTTCCCTAAGGAATAGGACCGTAAGTGCAATTGCCATAGGCTGTGTTGCTTTATTTCTTACGTGTTTCAGGAAACACCATACACTTCTCCAGGGTGGCTGTTGGCAATTTACATCCTGCCAATCAGCATAACAAGGCTCCCTGTTCTCCATATCCTGTCCTACCTTTCTGGATTTTACACTTTTTTCAGATGGCCCTTTTGCCCGGGGGGCAGTGAGACTTCATTGTAGTGCAGATTTCCTTTACAGGCTTGCTTGGTTGGCCAAAAAGGGCGTATGCGTTTTTTCCTGAATATATTCAGGAAAAAACGCATACGCCCTTTTTGGACAAGTGCATCATTGTCGACGTTGTGCCTGTTTTCCTATACTTTCAGGGCAATTCCAGTGTACCCCTGCAATCGTTTTCCTGAAATTCTGCCTCGCTTTCAAGTCCCCTTCGCAGGCTTACTTCAATATACTTTTGGAAGATAGCTGTCATTTATAACTCTGCAGGTTTGTGAATTACAGTGCCCTTGAGCTCCTTTCTTCAACTCGCTTTCTTGTGAGCTGGGCACAAAACCGCAGGATTGCTTCAGGCCCTAATCTGTTTCCAGCAGGGCACACTGAGCCTTTGTTTAATTCCTCTTCCTGCTGGGCAATGAGCGTTACATTTGCCCGTGCAGACACCTACAGCTAGTCTCTCATTGGTTCTCCCTATTCCTGTACATCTTGCACAGAAATTGCAAGCTGTGCCAAATAGGAGGTTAAAGGCACTGACTCTCCAAGCGGGGAGAGTGTTAGTAAAGCATCTGGAATGGTGAACCCGAGGACCAGGATACGAAAACTGAGATGCATTTTAAATCGTTTCCCAATCACACGGTGGACGATACTCTGGGTTTCCCATGCATGTTTTACGTGGAGGAAGAATCCCTTGAACCTGGAGAGTTGGGACCCATGGAATGGGTACCATGCAGTATGACTTCAAAGGGTCTGCATTTGCTCACCGAAACTCACCAATGCTATCAGCCTGAAGTGTCCAGCCTTATGTCTCAACCAGCTCTGGGTGTAGATGTGGTCAATCCCGGTTGCATCACATGCCCTGAGTGAATTATTTAAGAATTGCTCTCTATTTCACTGTCTTTGTGTTTTGTTTTCGAAATTTATTTTGATAATGGGATTTATCGGATTTTCACTGCTGCGTTTCGGCCGCTGTACACACGCTTGATTCTCTTACGGAGACATATATATCCATGGGTTTTAAGATTCTTCCTAGTCAGGTATATTCCTAGGCGTTGAATATGTGGTGTTGGGTCCATTTCGTTGAGCAAGGAGTAGGTCTTGTCTATTACATATTTGGCTTATGGAAAGTTATCTGTGCTAATTTCAGTCTCTGGTTTTATGCAGCTCCCCAAGGCACCTTTTCCCATAAGCAAGCACGAGTTGGTTTTCTAAATTTGAGACCCTGTTCTGTTTTGTAATTCAGTTCATGTGTAGTCAAGTTTACATTCCATTTATTAGTGATATCTTATGATGTTTCTTTTTCTGTGTGACGTAGTTCACGTAGAATCACCGTAACTGCATCCACTCACTATGCCGCTACGGGCCTGATGACACAGATTTCATTGCTGAGTGATATTGCATTGTACGTACGTGCCACAACTTCTTTATCCATTTTTTGCTTTCTGGGATATTTACCTGATACTGTAGACGAGCTTCTTGTGAACACAGCCGTCCCTAATATTGGGGTGGCTGTCTGTTTTTGATTTTAATTTCCGTAAGCTATAGGACCATAAGTGGAAGTGCCATAGGCTGAGTTGCTTTGTTTCTTATGTGTTTCAGGAAACACCATACACTTCTCCAGGGTGGCTGTTGGCAATTTACATCCTGACAATCAGCATAACAAGGCTCCCTGTTCTCCATATCCTGTCCTACCTTTCTGGATTTTACACTTTTTTCAGATGGCCCTCTTGCCCTGTGGGCAGTGAGACTTCATTGTAGTGCAGATTTCCTTTACAGGCTTGCTTGGTTTGCCAAAAAGGGCGTATGCGTTTTTTCCTGAATATATTCAGGAAAAAACGCATACGCCCTTTTTGGCCAAGTGCATCATTGTCGACGTTGTGCCTCTTTTCATATGCTTTCAGGGCAATTCCAGTCTACCCCCTGCAATCGTTTTCCTGAAATTCTGCCCCGCTTTCAAGTCCCCTTCGCAGGCTTACTTCAATATATTTTTGGAGGATAGCTGTCAATTATAACTCTGCATGTTTGTGAATTACAGTGCCCCTGAGCTCCGTTCTTCAACTCGCTTTCTTGTGAGCTGGGCACAAAACCGCAGGATTGCTTCAGGCCCTAATCTGTTTCCAGCAGGGCACACTGAGCCTTTGTTTAATTCCTCTTCCTGGTGGGCAATGAGCGTTACATTTGCCCGTGCAGACACCTAGAGGTAGTTTCTCATTGGTTCTCCCTATTCCTGTTCATCTTGCACAGAAATTGCAAGCAGTGCCAAACAGGAGGTTAAAGGCACTGACTCTCCAAGCGGGGAGACTGTTAGTAAAGCATCTGGAATGGTGAACCCGAGGACCAGGATACGAAAACTGAGATGCATTTTAAATCGTTTCCCAATCACACGGTGGATGATACTCTGGGTTTCCCATGCATGTTTTAGCTGGAGGAAGAATCCCTTGAACCTGGAGAGTTGGGACCCATGGAATGGTTACCATGCACTATGACTTCAAAGGGTTTGCATTTGCTCACCGAAACTCACCAATGTTATCAGCCTGAAGTGTCCAGCCTTATGTCTCAACCAGCTCTGGGTGTAGATGTGGTCAATCCCGGTTGCATCACATGCCCTGAGTGAATTATTTAAGAATTGCTCTCTATTTCACTGTCTTTGTGTTTTGTTTTTGAAATTTATTTTGATAATGCGATTTATCGGATTTTCACTGCTGCGTTTATGCCGCTGTACACATGCTTGATTCTCTTATGGAGACATATAAATCCATGGGTTTTAAGATTCTTCCTAGTCAGGTATATTCTTAGGCGTTGAATATGTGGTGTTGAGTCCATTTCGTTGAGCAAGGAGTAGGTCTTGTCTATTACATATTTGGCTTATGGAATGTTATCTGTGCTAATTTCAGTCTCTGGTTTTATGCAGCACCCCAAGGCACCTTTCCCCATAAGCAAGCACTAGTTGGTTTTCTAAATTTGAGACCCTGTTCTGTTTTGTAATTCAGTTCATGTGTGGTCAAGTTTACATTCCGTGTATTAGTGATATCTTATGATGTTTCTTTTTCTGTGTGACGTAGTTCACGTAGAACCACCGTACCTGCATCCACTCACTATGCCGCTACGGGCCTGATGACACAGATTTCATTGTTGAGTGATATTGCATTGCACGTACGTGCCACAACTTCTTTATCCATTTTTTGCTTTCTGGGATATTTACCTGACACTGTAGACGAGCTTCTTGGGGACACAGGCGTCCCAAACTTTGGGGTGGCTCTCTGTTTTTGATTTTAATTTCCCTAAGCAATAGGACCATAAGTGCAATTGCCATAGGCTGTGTTGCTTTATTTCTTACTTGTTTCACGAAACACCATACACTTCTCCAGGGTGGCTGCTGGCAATTTACATCCTGCCAATCAGCATAACAAGGCTCCCTCTTCTCCATATCCTGTCCTACCTTTCTGGATTTTACACTTTTTTCAGATGGCCCTTTTGCCCGGGGGGCAGTGAGACTTCATTGTAGTGCAGATTTCCTTTACAGGCTTGCTTGGTTGGCCAAAAAGGGCGTATGCGTTTTTTCCTGAATATATTCAGGAAAAAACGCATACGCCCTTTTTGGCCAAGTGCATCATTGTCGACGCTGTGCCTCTTTTCCTATGCTTTCAGGGCAATTCCAGTCTACCCCCTGCAATCGTTTTCCTGAAATTCTGCCCCGCTTTCAAGTCCCCTTCGCAGGCTTACTTCAATATATTTTTGGAGGATAGCTGTCATTTATAACTCTGCAGGTTTGTGAATTACAGTGTCCCTGAGCTCCTTTCTTCAACTGGCTTTCTTGTGAGCTGGGCACAAAACCGCAGGATTGCTTCAGGCCCTAATCTGTTTCCAGCAGGGCACACTGAGCCTTTGTTTAATTCCTCTTCCTGTGGGCAATGAGCATTACATTTGCCCGTGCAGACACCTACAGCTAGTCTCTCATTGGTTCTCCCTATTCCTGTTCATCTTGCACAGAAATTGCAAGCTGTGCCAAAGAGGAGGTTAAAGGAACTGACTCTCCTAGCGGGGAGAGTGTTAGTAAAGCATCTGGAATGGTGAACCCGAGTACCGGGATACGAAAACTGAGATGTATTTTAAATCATTTCCCAATCACACGGTGGACTATACTCTGGGTTTCCCATGCATGTTTTAGCTGGAGGAAGAATGCCTTGAACCTGGAGAGTTGGGACCCATGGAATGGGTATCATGCAGTATGACTTCAAAGGGTCTGCATTTGCTCACCGAAACTCACCAATGCTATCAGCCTGAAGTGTCCAGCCTTATGTCTCAACCAGCTCTGGGTGTAGATGTGGTCAATCCCGGTTGCATCACATGTCCTGAGTGAATTATTTAAGAATTGCTCTCTATTTCACTGTCTTTGTGTTTTGTTTTCGAAATTTATTTTGATAATGGGATTTATCGGATTTTCACTGCTGCGTTTGGGCCGCTGTACACACGCTTGATTCTCTTAAGGAGACATATATATCCATGGGTTTTAAGATTCTTCCTAGTCAGGTATATTCCTAGGCGTTGAATATGAGGTGTTGAGTCCATTTCTTTGAGCAAGGAGTAGGTCTTGTCTATTAAATATTTGGCTTATGGAATGTTATCTGTGCTAATTTCAGTCTCTGGTTTTATGCAGCACCCCAAGGCACCTTTCCCCATAAGCAAGCACTAGTTGGTTTTCTAAATTTGAGACCCTGTTCTGTTTTGTAATTCAGTTCATGTGTAGTCAAGTTTACATTCCGTGTATTAGTGATACCTTATGATGTTTCTTTTTCTGTGTGACGTAGTTCACGAAGAATCACCGTACCTGCATCCACTCACTATGCCGCTACGGGCCTGATGACACAGATTTCATTGCTGAGTGATATTGCATTGTACGTACGTGCCACAACTTCTTTATCCATTTTTTGCTTTCTGGGATATTTACCTGATACTGTAGACGAGCTTCTTGTGAACACAGCCGTCCCAAATATTGGGGTGGCTGTCTGTTTTTGATTTTAATTTCCGTAAGCTATAGGACCATAAGTGGAAGTGCCATAGGCTGTGTTGCTTTGTTTCTTACGTGTTTCAGGAAACACCATACACTTCTCCAGGGTGGCTGCTGGCAATTTACATCCTGCCAATCAGCATAACAAGGCTCCCTGTTCTCCATATCCTGTCCTACCTTTCTGGATTTTACACTTTTTTCAGATGGCCCTTTTGCCCGGTGGGCAGTGAGACTTCATTTTTGTGCAGATTTCCTTTACAGGCTTGCTTGGTTTGCCAAAAAGGGCGTATGCGTTTTTTCCTGAATATATTCAGGAAAAAACGCATACACCATTTTTGGCCAAGTGCATCATTGTCGACGTTGTGCCTCTTTTCCTATGCTTTCAGTGCAATTCCAGTCTATCCCCTGCAATCGTTTTCCTGAAATTCTGCCCCGCTTTCAAGTCCCCTTCGCAGGCTTACTTCAATATATTTTTGGAGGATAGCTGTCAATTATAACTCTGCAGGTTTGTGAATTACAGTGCCCCTGAGCTCCGTTCTTCAACTCGCTTTCTTGTGAGCTGGGCACAAAACCGCAGGATTGCTTCAGGCCCTAATCTGTTTCCAGCAGGGCACACTGAGCCTTTGTTTAATTCCTCTTCCTGGTGGGCAATGAGGGTTACATTTGCCCGTGCAGACACCTAGAGGTAGTTTCTCATTGGTTCTCCCTATTCCTGTTCATCTTGCACAGAAATTGCAAGCAGTGCCAAACAGGAGGTTAAAGGCACTGACTCTCCAAGCGGGGAGACTGTTAGTAAAGCATCTGGAATGGTGAACCCGAGGACCAGGATACGAAAACTGAGATGCATTTTAAATCGTTTCCCAATCACACGGTGGACGATACTCTGGGTTTCCCATGCATGTTTTAGCTGGAGGAAGAATGCCTTGAACCTGGAGAGTTGGGACCCATGGAATGGGTACCATGCAGTATGACTTCAAAGGGTCTGCATTTGCTCACCAAAACTCACCAATGTTATCAGCCTGAAGTGTCCAGCCTTATGTCTCAACCAGCTCTGGGTGTAGATGTGGTCAATCCCGGTTGCATCACATGCCCTGAGTGAATTATTTAAGAATTGCTCTCTATTTCACTGTCTTTGTGTTTTGTTTTTGAAATTTATTTTGAAAGTGCGATTTATCGGATTTTCACTGCTGCGTTTATGCCGCTGTACACACGCTTGATTCTCTTACGGAGACATATAAATCCATGGGTTTTAAGATTCTTCCTAGTCAGGTATATTCCTAGGCGTTGAATATGTGGTGTTGAGTCCATTTCGTTGAGCAAGGAGTAGGTCTTGTCTATTACATATTTGGCTTATGGAATGTTATCTGTGCTAATTTCAGTCTCTGGTTTTATGCAGCACCCCAAGGCACCTTTCCCCATAAGCAAGCACTAGTTGGTTTTCTAAATTTGAGACCCTGTTCTGTTTTGTAATTCAGTTCATGTGTAGTCAAGTTTACATTCCTTGTATTAGTGATATCTTATGATGTTTCTTTTTATGTGTGACGTAGTTCACGTAGAATCACCGTACCTGCATCCACTCACTATGCCGCTACGTGCCTGATGACACAGATTTCTTTGCTGAGTGATACTGCATTGCACGTACGTGCCACAACTTCTTTATCCATTTTTTGCTTTCTGGGATATTTACCTGATACTGTAGACGAGCTTCTTGTGAACACAGCCGTCCCAAATATTGGGGTGGCTGTCTGTTTTTGATTTTAATTTCCGTAAGCTATAGGACCATAAGTGGAAGTGCCATAGGCTGCGCTGCTTTGTTTCTTACGTGTTTCAGGAAACACCATACACTTCTCCAAGGTGGCTGCTGGCAATTTACATCCTGCCAATCAGCATAACAAGGCTCCCTGTCCTCCATATCCTGTCCTACCTTTCTGGATTTTACACTTTTTTCAGATGGCCCTTTTGCCCGGGGGGCAGTGAGACTTCATTGTAGTGCAGATTTCCTTTACAGGCCTGCTTGGTTGGCCAAAAAGGGGGTATGCGTTTTTTCCTGAATATATTCAGGAAAAAACGCATACGCCCTTTTTGGCCAAGTGCATCATTGTTGACGTTGTGCTTCTTTTCCTATGCTTTCAGGGCAATTCCAGTCTACCCCCTGCAATCGTTTTCCTGAAATTCTGCCCCGCTTTCAAGTCCCCTTCGCAGGCTTACTTCAATATATTTTTGGAGGATAGCTGTCATTTATAACTCTGCAGGTTTGTGAACTACAGTGCCCCTGAGCTCCTTTCTTCAGCTCGCTTTCTTGTGAGCTGGGCACAAAACCGTAGGATTGCTTCAGGCCCTAATCTGTTTCCAGCAGGGCACACTGAGCCTTTGTTTCTTTCCTCTTCCTGGTGGGCAATGAGTTACATTTGGCCGTGCAGACACCTACAGCTAGTCTCTCATTGGTTCTCCCTATTCCTGTTCATCTTGCACAGAAATTGCAAACTGTGCCAAACAGGAGGTTAAAGGCACTGACTCTCCAAGCGGGGAAAGTTTTAGTAAAGCGTCTGGAATGGTGAACCCAAGGACAAGGATTCGAAAACTGAGATCCATTTTAAATCGTTTCCCAATCTCATGGTGTAGCATACACTGTTTTTCCCATGCATGTTTTAGCTGAACGAAGAATCCCTTGAACCTGGAGTGCTGGGACCCATGGAATGGGTACCATGCAGTATGACTTCAAAGGGTCTGCATTTGCTCACCGAAACTCACCAATGCTATCAGCCTGAAGTGTCCAGCCTTATGTCTCAACCAGCTCTGGGTGTAGATGTGGTCAATCCCGGTTGCATCACATGCCCTGAGTGAATTATTTAAGAATTGCTCTCTATTTCACTGTCTTTGTGTTTTGTTTTTGAAATTTATTTTGATAATGTGATTTATCGGATTTTCACTGCTGCGTTTATGCCGCTGTACACACGCTTGATTCTCTTATGGAGACATAAAAATCCATGGGTTTTAAGATTCTTCCTAGTCAGGTATATTCCTAGGCGTTGAATATGTGGTGTTGAGTCCATTTCGTTGAGCAAGGAGTAGGTCTTGTCTATTACATATTTGGCTTATGGAAAGTTATCTGTGCTAATTTCAGTCTCTGGTTTTATGCAGCACCCCAAGGCACCTTTTCCCATAAGGAAGCACTAGTTGGTTTTCTAAATTTGACACCCTGTTCTGTTTTGTAATTCAGTTAATGTGTAGTCAAGTTTACATTCCGTGTATTAGTGATATGATGTTTCTTTTTCTGTGTGACGTAGTTCACGTAGAATCACCATACCTGCATCCACTCACTATGCCGCTACGGGCCTGATGACACAGATTTCATTGCTGAGTGATATTGCATTGTACGTACGTGCCACAACTTCTTTATCCATTTTTTGCTTTCTTCGATATTTACCTGGTACTGTAGACGAGCTACTTGTGAACACAGCCGTCCCAAATACTGGGGTGGCTGTCTGTTTTTGATTTTAATTTCCGTAAGCTATAGGACCATAAGTGGAAGTGCCATAGGCTGTGTTGCTTTGTTTCTTACGTGTTTCAGGAAACACCATACACATCTCCAGGGTGGCTGCTGGCAATTTACATCCTGCCAATCAGCATAACAAGGCTCCCTGTTCTCCATATCCTGTCCTACCTTTCTGGATTTTACAATTTTTTCAGATGGCCCTTTTGCCCGGGGGGCAGTGAGACTTCATTGTAGTGCAGATTTCCTTTACAGGCTTACTTGTTTGGACAAAAAGGGCGTATGCGTTTTTTCCTGAATATATTCAGGAAAAAACGCATACGCCTTTTTTCGCCAAGTGCATCATTGCCGACGTTGTGCCTCTATTCCTATGCTTTCAGGGCAATTCCAGTCTACCCCCTGCAATCGTTTTCCTGAAATTCTGCCCCGCATTCAAGTCCCCTTCGCAGGCTTACTTCAATATATTTTTGGAGGATAGCTGTCATTTATAACTCTGCAGGTTTGTGAATTACAGTGCCCCTGAGCTCCTTTCTGCAACTCGCTTTCTTGTGAGCTGGGCACAAAACCGCAGGATTGCTTCAGGCCCTAATCTGTTTCCAGCAGGGCACACTGAGCCTTTGGTTAATTCCTCTTCCTGGTGGGAAATGAGCGTTACATTTGCCCGTGCAGACACCTACAGCTAGTCTCTCATTGGTTCTCCCTATTCCTGTTCATCTTGCACAGAAATTGCAAGCTGTGCCAAAGAGGAGATTAAAGGCACTGACTCTCCAAGCGGGGAGAGTGTTAGTAAAACATCTGGAATGGTGAACCCAAGGACCAGGATACGAAAACTGAGATGCATTTTAAATCGTTTCCCAATCACACGGTGGACGATACTCTGGGTTTCCCATACATGTTTTAGCTGGAGGAAGAATCCCTGGAACCTGGAGAGTTGGGACCCATGGAATGGGTACCATGCAGTATGACTTCAAAGGGTCTGCATTTGCTCACCGAAACTCACCAATGCTATCAGCCTGAAGTGTCCAGCCTTATGTCTCAACCAGCTCTGGGTGTAGATGTGGTCAATCCCGGTTGCATCACATGCCCTGAGTGAATTATTTAAGAATTGCTCTCTATTTCACTGTCTTTGTGTTTTGTTTTCGAAATTTATTTTGATAATGGGTTTATCGGATTTTCACTGCTGCGTTTCGGCCGCTGTACACACGCTTGATTCTCTTACAGAGACATATATATCCATGGGCTTTAAGATTCTTCCTAGTCAGGTATATTCCTAGGCGTTGAATATGTGGTGTTGGGTCCATTTCGTTGAGCAAGGAGTAGGTCTTGTCTATTACATATTTGGCTTATGGAAAGTTATCTGTGCTAATTTCAGTCTCTGGTTTTATGCAGCACCCCAAGGCACCTTTCCCCATAAGCAAGCACTAGTTGGTTTTCTAAATTTGAGACCCTGTTCTGTTTTGTAATTCAGTTCATGTGTAGTCAAGTTTACATTCCGTGTATTACTGATATCTTATGATGTTTCTTTTTCTGTGTGACGTAGTTCACGTAGAATCACCGTACCTGCATCCACTCACTATGCCGCTACGGGCCTGATGACACAGATTTCATTGCTGAGTGATATTGCATTGTACGTACGTGCCACAACTTCTTTATCCTTTTTTGCTTTCTGGGATATTTACTTGATACTGTAGACGAGCTTCTTGTGAACACAGCCGTCCCAAATATTGGGGTGGCTGTCTGTTTTTGATTTTAATTTCCGTAAGCTATAGGACCATAAGTGGAAGTGCCATAGGCTGTGTTGCTTTGTTTCTTACGTGTTTCAGGAAACACCATACACTTCTCCAGGGTGGCTGCTGGCAATTTACATCCTGCCAATCAGCATAACAAGGCTCCCTGTTCTCCATATCCTGTCCTACCTTTCTGGATTTTACACTTTTTTCAGATGGCCCTTTTACCCGGTGGGCAGTGAGACTTCATTTTTGTGCAGATTTCCTTTACAGGCTTGCTTGGTTTGCCAAAAAGGGCGTATGCGTTTTTTCCTGAATATATTCAGGAAAAAACGCATACACCATTTTTGGCCAAGTGCATCATTGTCTACGTTGTGCCTCTTTTCCTATGCTTTCAGTGCAATTCCAGTCTACCGCCTGCAATCGTTTTCCTGAAATTCTGCCCCGCTTTCAAGTCCCCTTCGCAGGCTTACTTCAATATATTTTTGGAGGATAGCTGTCAATTATAACTCTGCAGGTTTGTGAATTACAGTGCCCCTGAGCTCCGTTCTTCAACTCGCTTTCTTGTGAGCTGGGCACAAAACCGCAGGATTGCTTCAGGCCCTAATCTGTTTCCAGCAGGGCACACTGAGCCTTTGTTTAATTCCTCTTCCTGGTGGGCAATGAGGGTTACATTTGCCCGTGCAGACACCTAGAGGTAGTTTCTCATTGGTTCTCCCTATTCCTGTTCATCTTGCACAGAAATTGCAAGCAGTGCCAAACAGGAGGTTAAAGGCACTGACTCTCCAAGCGGGGAGACTGTTAGTAAAGCATCTGGAATGGTGAACCCGAGGACCAGGATACGAAAACTGAGATGCATTTTAAATCGTTTCCCAATCACACGGTGGACGATACTCTGGGTTTCCCATGCATGTTTTAGCTGGAGGAAGAATCCCTTGAACCTGGAGAGTTGGGACCCATGGAATGGGTACCATGCAGTATGACTTCAAAGGGTCTGCATTTGCTCACCGAAACTCACCAATGTTATCAGCCTGAAGTGTCCAGCCTTATGTCTCAACCAGCTCTGGGTGTAGATGTGGTCAATCCCGGTTGCATCACATGCCCTGAGTGAATTATTTAAGAATTGCTCTCTATTTCACTGTCTTTGTGTTTTGTTTTCGAAATTTATTTTGATAATGGGATTTATCGGATTTTCACTGCTGCGTTTGGGCCGCTGTACACACGCTTGATTCTCTTAAGGAGACATATATATCCATGGGTTTTAAGATTCTTCCTAGTCAGGTATATTCTTAGGCGTTGAATATGTGGTGTTGAGTCCATTTCGTTGAGCAAGGAGTAGGTCTTGTCTATTACATATTTGGCTTATGGAATGTTATCTGTGCTAATTTCAGTCTCTGGTTTTATGCAGCACCCCAAGGCACCTTTCCCCATAAGCAAGCACTAGTTGGTTTTCTAAATTTGAGACCCTGTTCTGTTTTGTAATTCAGTTCATGTGTAGTCAAGTTTACATTCCGTGTATTAGTGATATCTTATGATGTTTCTTTTTATGTGTGACGTAGTTCACGTAGAATCACCGTACCTGCATCCACTCACTATGCCGCTACGTGCCTGATGACACAGATTTCATTGCTGAGTGATACTGCATTGCACGTACGTGCCACAACTTCTTTATCCATTTTTTGCTTTCTGGGATATTTACCTGATACTGTAGACGAGCTTCTTGTGAACACAGCCGTCCCAAATATTGGGGTGGCTGTCTGTTTTTGATTTTAATTTCCGTAAGCTATAGGACCATAAGTGGAAGTGCCATAGGGTGCGCTGCTTTGTTTCTTACGTGTCTCAGGAAACACCATACACTTCTCCAAGGTGGCTGCTGGCAATTTACATCCTGCCAATCAGCATAACAAGGCTCCCTGTCCTCCATATCCTGTCCTACCTTTCTGGATTTTACACTTTTTTCAGATGGCCCTTTTGCCCGGGAGGCAGTGAGACTTCATTGTAGTGCAGATTTCCTTTACAGGCTTGCTTGGTTGGCCAAAAAGGGGGTATGCGTTTTTTCCTGAATATATTCAGGAAAAAACGCATACGCCCTTTTTGGCCAAGTGCATCATTGTCGACATTGTGCTTCTTTTCCTATGCTTTCAGGGCAATTCCAGTCTACCCCCTGCAATCGTTTTCCTGAAATTCTGCCCCGCTTTCAAGTCCCCTTCGCAGGCTTACTTCAATATATTTTTGGAGGATAGCTGTCATTTATAACTCTGCAGGTTTGTGAACTACAGTGCCCCTGAGCTCCTTTCTTCAGCTCGCTTTCTTGTGAGCTGGGCACAAAACCGCAGGATTGCTTCAGGCCCTAATCTGTTTCCAGCAGGGCACACTGAGCCTTTGTTTCTTTCCTCTTCCTGGTGGGCAATGAGTTACATTTGGCCGTGCAGACACCTACAGCTAGTCTCTCATTGGTTCTCCCTATTCCTGTTCATCTTGCACAGAAATTGCAAACTGTGCCAAACAGGAGGTTAAAGGCACTGACTCTCCAAGCGGGGAGAGTGTTAGTAAAGCGTCTGGAATGGTGAACACAAGGACAAGGATTCGAAAACTGAGATCCATTTTAAATCGTTTCCCAATCTCACGGTGTAGCATACACTGTTTTTCCCATGCATGTTTTAGCTGAAGGAAGAATCCCTTGAACCTGGAGTGCTGGGACCCATGGAATGGGTACCATGCAGTATGACTTCAAAGGGTCTGCATTTGCTCACCGAAACTCACCAATGCTATCAGCCTGAAGTGTCCAGCCTTATGTCTCAACCAGCTCTGGGTGTAGATGTGTTAAATCCCGGTTGCATCACATGCCCTGAGTGAATTATTTAAGAATTGCTCTCTATTTCACTGTCTTTGTGTTTTGTTTTTGAAATTTATTTTGATAATGTGATTTATCGAATTTTCACTGCTGCGTTTATGCCGCTGTACACACGCTTGATTCTCTTATGGAGACATAAAAATCCATGGGTTTTAAGATTCTTCCTAGTCAGGTATATTCCTAGGCGTTGAATATGTGGTGTTGAGTCCATTTCGTTGAGCAAGGAGTAGGTTTTGTCTATTACATATTTGGCTTATGGAAAGTTATCTGTGCTAATTTCAGTCTCTGGTTTTATGCAGCACCCCAAGGCACCTTTTCCCATAAGGAAGCACTAGTTGGTTTTCTAAATTTGACACCCTGTTCTGTTTTGTAATTCAGTTAATGTGTAGTCAAGTTTACATTCCGTGTATTAGTGATATGATGTTTCTTTTTCTGTGTGACGTAGTTCACGTAGAATCACCATACCTGCATCCACTCACTATGCTGCTACGGGCCTGATGACACAGATTTCATTGCTGAGTGATATTGCATTGTACGTACGTGCCACAACTTCCTTATCCATTTTTTCCTTTCTTCGATATTTACCTGGTACTGTAGACGAGCTTCTTGTGAACACAGCCGTCCCAAATACTGGGGTGGCTGTCTGTTTTTGATTTTAATTTCCGTAAGCTATAGGACCATAAGTGGAAGTGCCATAGGCTGTGTTGCTTTGTTTCTTACGTGTTTCAGGAAACACCATACACATCTCCAGGGTGGCTGCTGGCAATTTACATCCTGCCAATCAGCATAACAAGGCTCCCTGTTCTCCATATCCTGTCCTACCTTTCTGGATTTTACAATTTTTTCAGATGGCCCTTTTGCCCGGGGGGCAGTGAGACTTCATTGTAGTGCAGATTTCCTTTACAGGCTTACTTGTTTGGCCAAAAAGGGCGTATGCGTTTTTTCCTGAATATATTCAGGAAAAAACGCATACGCCTTTTTTCGCCAAGTGCATCATTGCCGACGTTGTGCCTCTATTCCTATGCTTTCAGGGCAATTCCAGTCTACCCCCTGCAATCGTTTTCCTGAAATTCTGCCCCGCATTCAAGTCCCCTTCGCAGGCTTACTTCAATATATTTTTGGAGGATAGCTGTCATTTATAACTCTGCAGGTTTGTGAATTACAGTGCCCCTGAGCTCCTTTCTTCAACTCGCTTTCTTGTGAGCTGGGCACAAAACCGCAGGATTGCTTCAGGCCCTAATCTGTTTCCAGCAGGGCACACTGAGCCTTTGGTTAATTCCTCTTCCTGGTGGGAAATGAGCGTTACATTTGCCCGTGCAGACACCTACAGCTAGTCTCTCATTGGTTCTCCCTATTCCTGTTCATTTTGCACAGAAATTGAAAGCTGTGCCAAAGAGGAGTTTAAAGGCACTGACTCTCCAAGCGGGGAGAGTGTTAGTAAAGCATCTGGAATGGTGAACCCGAGGACCAGGATACGAAAACTGAGATGCATTTTAAATCGTTTCCCAATCACACGGTGGACGATACTCTGGGTTTCCCATGCATGTTTTAGCTGGAGGAAGAATCCCTTGAACCTGGAGAGTTGGGACCCATGGAATGGGTACCATGCAGTATGACTTCAAAGGGTCTGCATTTGCTCACCGAAACTCACCAATGCTATCAGCCTGAAGTGTCCAGCCTTATGTCTCAACCAGCTCTGGGTGTAGATGTGGTCAATCCCGGTTGCATCACATGCCCTGAGTGAATTATTTAAGAATTGCTCTCTATTTCACTGTCTTTGTGTTTTGTTTTCGAAATTTATTTTGATAATGGGATTTATCGGATTTTCACTGCTGCGTTTCGGCCGCTGTACACACGCTTGATTCTCTTACAGAGACATATATATCCATGGGTTTTAAGATTCTTCCTAGTCAGGTATATTCCTAGGCGTTGAATATGTGGTGTTGGGTCCATTTCGTTGAGCAAGGAGTAGGTCTTGTCTATTACATATTTGGCTTATGGAAAGTTATCTGTGCTAATTTCAGTCTCTGGTTTTATGCAGCACCCCAAGGCACCTTTCCCCATAAGCAAGCACTAGTTGGTTTTCTAAATTTGAGACCCTGTTCTGTTTTGTAATTCAGTTCATGTGTAGTCAAGTTTACATTCCGTGTATTACTGATATCTTACGATGTTTCTTTTTCTGTGTGACGTAGTTCACGTAGAATCACCGTACCTGCATCCACTCACTATGCCGCTACGGGCCTGATGACACAGATTTCATTGCTGAGTGATATTGCATTGTACGTACGTGCCACAACTTCTTTATCCTTTTTTGCTTTCTGGGATATTTACCTGATACTGTAGACGAGCTTCTTGTGAACACAGCCGTCCCAAATATTGGGGTGGCTGTCTGTTTTTGATTTTAATTTCCGTAAGCTATAGGACCATAAGTGCAAGTGCCATAGGCTGTGTTGCTTTGTTTCTTACGTGTTTCAGGAAACACCATATACTTCTCCAGGGTGGCTGCTGGCAATTTACATCCTGGCAATCAGCATAACAAGGCTCCCTGTTCTGCGTATCCTGTCCTATCTTTCTGGATTTTACACTTTTTTCAGATGGCCCTTTTGCCCGGGGGGCAGTGAGACTTCATTGTAGTGCAGATTTCCTTTACAGGCTTGCTTGGTTGGCCAAAAAGGGCGTATGCGTTTTTTCCTGAATATATTCAGGAAAAAACGCATACGCCTTTTTTCGCCAAGTGCATCATTGCCGACGTTGTGCCTCTATTCCTATGCTTTCAGGGCAATTCCAGTCTACCCCCTGCAATCGTTTTCCTGAAATTCTGCCCCGCATTCAAGTCCCTTTCGCAGGCTTACTTCAATATATTTTTGGAGGATAGCTGTCATTTATAACTCTGCAGGTTTGTGAATTACAGTGCCCCTGAGCTCCTTTCTTCAATTCGCTTTCTTGTGAGCTGGGCACAAAACCGCAGGATTGCTTCAGGCCCTAATCTGTTTCCAGCAGGGCACACTGAGCCTTTGGTTAATTCCACTTCCTGGTGGGAAATGAGCGTTACATTTGCCCGTGCAGACACCTACAGCTAGTCTCTCATTGGTTCTCCCTATTCCTGTTCATCTTGCACAGAAATTGCAAGCTGTGCCAAAGAGGAGGTTAAAGGCACTGACTCTCCAAGCGGGGAGAGTGTTAGTAAAACATCTGGAATGGTGAACCCGAGGACCAGGATACGAAAACTGAGATGCATTTTAAATCGTTTCCCAATCACACGGTGGACGATACTCTGGGTTTCCCATGCATGTTTTAGCTGGAGGAAGAATCCCTTGAACCTGGAGAGTTGGGACCCATGGAATGGGTACCATGCAGTATGACTTCAAAGGGTCTGCATTTGCTCACCGAAACTCACCAATGCTATCAGCCTGAAGTGTCCAGCCTTATGTCTCAACCAGCTCTGGGTGTAGATGTGGTCAATCCCGGTTGCATCACATGCCCTGAGTGAATTATTTAAGAATTGCTCTCTATTTCACTGTCTTTGTGTTTTGTTTTTGAAATTTATTTTGATAATGGGATTTATCGGATTTTCACTGCTGCATTTCGGCCGCTGTACACACGCTTGATTCTCTTACGGAGACATATATATCCATGGGTTTTAAGATTCTTCCTAGTCAGGTATATTCCTAGGCGTTGAATATGTGGTGTTGGGTCCACTTCGTTGAGCAAGGAGTAGGTCTTGTCTATTACATATTTGGCTTATGGAAAGTTATCTGTTCTAACTTCAGTCTCTGGGTTTATGCAGCACCCCAAGGCACCTTTCCCCATAAGCAAGCACTAGTTGGTTTTCTAAATTTGAGACCCTGTTCTGTTTTGTAATTCAGTTCATGTGTAGTCAAGTTTACATTCCGTGTATTAGTGATATCTTATGATGTTTCTTTTTATGTGTGACGTAGTTAACGTAGAATCACCGTACCTGCATCCACTCACTATGCCGCTACGGGCCTGATGACACAGATTTCATTGCTGAGTGATATTGCATTGTACGTACGTACCACAACTTCTTTATCCATTTTTTGCTTTCTGGG
Source organism: Phocoena phocoena (assembly GCF_963924675.1). Lineage (NCBI taxonomy): Eukaryota > Metazoa > Chordata > Mammalia > Artiodactyla > Phocoenidae > Phocoena > Phocoena phocoena. The sequence continues at coordinate 226,524 of NW_027077480.1, forward strand.
ATATTTACCTGATACTGTAGACGAGCTTCTTGTGAACACAGCCGTCCCAAATATTGGGGTGGCTGTCTGTTTTTGATTTTAATTTCCGTAAGCTATAGGACCATAAGTGGAAGTGCCATAGGCTGTGTTGCTTTTTTTCTTCCGTGTTTCAGGAAACACCATACACTTCTCCAGGGTGGCTGCTGGCAATTTACATCCTGCAAATCAGCATAACAAGGCTCCCTGTTCTCCATATCCTGTCCTACCTTTCTGGATTTTACACTTTTTTCAGATGGCCCTTTTGCCAGGGGGGCAGTGAGACTTCATTGTAGTGCAGATTTCCTTTACAGGCTTGCTTGGTTGGCCAAAAAGGGCGTATGCGTTTTTTCCTGAATATATTCAGGAAAAAACCCATACGCCCTTTTTGGCCAAGCGCATCATTGCCGACGTTGTGCCTCTTTTCCTAGGCTTTCAGGGCAATTCCAGTCTACCCCCTGCAATCGTTTTCCTGAAATTCTGCTCCGCTTTCAAGTCCCCTTCGCAGGCTTACTTCAATATATTTTTGGAGGATAGCTGTCATTTATAACTCTGCAGGTTTGTGAATTACAGTGTCCCTGAGCTCCTTTCTTCAACTCGCTTTCTTGTGAGCTGGGCACAAAACCGCAGGATTGCTTCAGGCCCTAATCTGTTTCCAGCAGGGCACACTGAGCCTTTGGTTAATTCCTCTTCCTGGTGGGAAATGAGCGTTACATTTGCCCGTGCAGACACCTACAGCTAATCTCTCATTGGTTCTCCCTATTCCTCTTCATCTTGCACAGAAATTGCAAGCTGTGCCAAAGAGGAGGTTAAAGGCACTGACTCTCCAAGCGGGGAGAGTGTTAGTAAAGCATCTGGAATGGTGAACCCGAGGACCAGGATACGAAAACTGAGATGCATTTTAAATCGTTTCCCAATCACTTGGTGGACGATACTCTGGTTTTCCCATGCATGTTTTAGCTGGAGGAAGAATCCCTTGAACCTGGAGAGTTGGGACCCAGGGAAGGGGTACCATGCAGTATGACTTCAAAGGGTCTGCATTTGCTCACCGAAACTCACCAATGCTATCAGCCTGAAGTGTCCAGCCTTATGTCTCCACCAGCTCTGGGTGTAGATGTGGTCAATCCCGGTTGCATCACATGCCCTGAGTGAATTATTTAAGAATTGCTCTCTATTTCACTGTCTTTGTGTTTTGTTTTCGAAATTTAGTTTGATAATGGGATTTATCGGATTTTCACTGCTGCGTTTCGGCCGCTCTACACACGCTTGATTCTCTTACGGAGTCATATATATCCGTGGGTTTTAAGATTCTTCCTAGTCAGGTATATTCCTAGGCGTTGAATATGTGGTGTTGGGTCCATTTCGTTGAGCACGGAGTAGGTCTTGTCTATTACATATTTGGCTTATGGAAAGTTATCTGTGCTAATTTCAGTCTCTGGTGTTATGCAGCACCCCAAGGCACCTTTCCCCATAAGCAAGCACTAGTTGGTTTTCTAAATTTGAGACCCTGTTCTGTTTTGTAATTCAGTTCATGTGTAGTCAAGTTTACATTCCGTGTATTAGTGATATCTTATGATGTTTCTTTTTCTGTGTGACGTAGTTCACGTAGAATCACCGTACCTGCATCCACTCACTATGCCGCTACGGGCCTGATGACACAGATTTCATTGCTGAGTGATATTGCATTGTACGTACGTGCCACAACTTCTTTATCCATTTTTTGCTTTCTGGGATATTTACCTGGTACTGTAGACGAGCTTCTTGTGAACACAGCCGTCCCAAATATTGGGGTGGCTGTCGGTTTTTGATTTTAATTTCCGTAAGCTATAGGACCATAAGTGGAAGTGCCATAGGCTGTGTTGCTTTGTTTCTTACGTGTTTCAGGAAACACCATACACTTCTCCAGGGTGGCTGCTGGCAATTTACATCCTGCCAATCAGCATAACAAGGCTCCCTGTTCTCCATATCCTGTCCTACCTTTCTGGATTTTACACTTTTTTCAGATGGCCCTTTTGCCCGGGGGGCAGTGAGACTTCATTCTAGTGCAGATTTCCTTTACAGGCTTGCTTGGTTGGCCAAAAAGGGCGTAAGCGTTTTTTTCCTGAATATATTCAGGAAAAAACGCATACGCCCTTTTTGGCCAAGTGCATCATTGTCGACGTTCTGCCTCTTTTCCTATGCTTTCAGGGCAATTCCAGTCTACCCCCTGCAATCGTTTTCCTGAAATTCTGCCCCGCTTTCAAGTCCCCTTCGCAGGCTTACTTCAGTATATTTTTGTAGGATAGCTGTCATGTATAACTCTGCATGTTTGTGAATTACAGTGACCCTGAGCTCCTTTCTTCAACTCGCTTTCTTGTGAGCTGGGCACAAAACCGCAGGATTGCTTCAGGCCCTAATCTGTTTCCAGCAGGGCACACTGAGCCTTTGGTTAATTCCTGTTCCTGGTGGGAAATGAGCGTTACGTTTGCCCGTGCAGACACCTACAGCTAATCTCTCATTGGTTCTCCCTATTCCTGTTCATCTTGCACAGAAATTGCAAGCTGTGCCAAAGAGGAGGTTAAAGGCACTGACTCTCCAAGCGGGGAGAGTGTTAGTAAAGCATCTGGAATGGTGAACCCGAGGACCAGGATACGAAAACTGAGATGCATTTTAAATCGTTTCCCAATCACATGGTGGACGATGCTCTGGTTTTCCCATGCATGTTTTAGCTGGAGGAAGAATCCCTTGAACCTGGAGAGTTGGGACCCATGGAATGGGTACCATGCAGTATGACTTCAAAGGGTCTGCATTTGCTCACCGAAACTCACCAATGCTATCAGCCTGAAGTGTCCAGCCTTATGTCTCCACCAGCTCTGTGTGTAGATGTGGTCAATCCCGGTTGCATCACATGCCCTGAGTGAATTATTTAAGAATTGCTCTCTATTTCACTGTCTTTGTGTTTTGTTTCGAAATTTATTTTGATAATGGGATTTATCGGATTTTCACTGCTGCGTTTCGGCCGCTGTACACACGCTTGATTCTCTTACGGAGTCATATATATCCATGGGTTTTAAGATTCTTCCTAGTCAGGTATATTTCTAGGCGTTGAATATCTGGTGTTGGGTCCATTTCGTTGAGCAAGGAGTAGGTCTTTTCTATTACATATTTGGCTTATGGAAAGTTATCTGTGCTAATTTCAGTCTCTGGTGTTATGCAGCACCCCAACGCACCTTTCCCCATAAGCAAGCACTAGTTGGTTTTCTAAATTTGAGACCCTGTTCTGTTTTGTAATTCAGTTCATGTGTAGTCAAGTTTACATTCCGTGTATTAGTGATATCTTATGATGTTTCTTTTTCTGTGTGACGTAGTTCACGTAGAATCACCGTACCTGCATCCACTCACTATGCCGCTACGGGCCTGATGACACAGATTTCATTGCTGAGTGATACTGCATTGCACGTACGTGCCACAACTTCTTTATCCATTTTTTGCTTTCTGAGATATTTACCTGATACTGTAGACGAGCTTCTTGTGAACACAGCCGTCCCAAATATTGGGGTGGCTGTCTGTTTTTGATTTTAATTTCCGTAAGCTATAGGACCATAAGTGGAAGTGCCATAGGCTGTGTTGCTTTGTTTCTTACGTGTTTCAGGAAACACCATACACTTCTCCAGGGTGGCTGCTGGCAATTTACATCCTGCCAATCAGCATAACAAGGCTCCCTCTTCTCCATATCCTGTCCTACCTTTCTGGATTTTACACTTTTATCAGATGGCCCTTTTGCCCGGGGGGCAGTGAGACTGCATTGTAGTGCAGATTTCCTTTACAGGCTTGCTTGGTTGGCCAAAAAGGGCGTATGCGTTTTTTCCTGAATATATTCAGGAAAAAACCATACGCCCTTTTTGGCCTAGTGCATCATTGTCGACGCTGTGCCTTTTTTCCTATGCTTTCAGGGCAATTCCAGTCTACCCCCTGCAATCGTTTTCCTGAAATTCTGCCCCGCTTTCAAGTCCCCTTCGCAGGCTTACTTCAATATATTTTTGGAGGATAGCTGTCATTTATAACTCTGCAGGTTTGTGAATTACAGTGCCCCTGAGCTCCTTTCTTCAACTCGCTTTCTTGTGAGCTGGGCACAAAACCGCAGGATTGCTTCAGGCCCTAATCTGTTTGCAGCAGGGCACACTGAGCCTTTGTTTAATTCCTCTTCCTGGTGGGCAATGAGCGTTACATTTGCCCGTGCAGACACCTACAGCTAGTCTCTCATTGGTTCTCCCTATTCCTGTTCATTTTGCACAGAAATTGCAAGCTGTGCCAAAGAGGAGGTTAAAGGCACTGACTCTCCAAGCGGGGAGAGTGTTAGTAAAGCATCTGGAATGGTGAACCCGAGGACCAGGATACGAAAACTGAGATGCATTTTAAATCATTTCCCAATCACACGGTGGATGATACTCTGGGTTTCCCATGCATGTTTTAGCTGGAGGAAGAATGCCTTGAACCTGTAGAGTTGGGACCCATGGAATGGGTATCATGCAGTATGACTTCAAAGGGTCTGCATTTGCTCACCGAAACTCACCAATGCTATCAGCCTGAAGTGTCCAGCCTTATGTCTAAACCAGCTCTGGGTGTAGATGTGGTCAATCCCGGTTGCATCACATGCCCTGAGTGAATTATTTAAGAATTGCTCTCTATTTCACTGTCTTTGTGTTTTGTTTTCGAAATTTATTTTGATAATGGGATTTATCGGATTTTCACTGCTGCGTTTCGGCCGCTGTACACACGCTTGATTCTCTTACGGAGACATATATATCCATGGGTTTTAAGATTCTTCCTAGTCAGGTATATTCCTAGGCATTGAATATGTGGTGTTGGGTCCATTTCGTTGAGCAAGGAGTAGGTCTTTTCCATTACATATTTGGCTTATGGAAAGTTATCTGTGCTAATTTCAGTCTCTGGTTTTATGCAGCACCCCAAGGCACCTTTCCCCATAAGCAAGCGCTAGTTGGTTTTCTAAATTTGAGACCCTGTTCTGTTTTGTAATTCAGTTCATGTGTAGTCAAGTTTACATTCCGTGTATTAGTGATATCTTATGATGTTTCTTATTCTGTGTGACGTAGTTCACGTAGAATCACCGTACCAGCATCCACTCACTATGCCCCTACGGGCCTGATGACACAGATTTCATTGCTGAGTGATACTTCATTGCACGTACGTGCCACAACTTCTTTATCCATTTTTTGCTTTCTGGGATATTCACCTGGTACTGTAGACGAGCTTCTTGGGAACACAGCCGTCCCAAACTTTGGGGTGGCTCTCTATTTTTGATTTTAATTTCCCTAAGGAATAGGACCATAAGTGCAATTGCCATAGGCTGTGTTGCTTTATTTCTTACGTGTTTCAGGAAACACCATACACTTCTCCAGGGTGGCTGTTGGCAATTTACATCCTGCCAATCAGCATACCAAGGCTCCCTGTTCTCCATATCCTGTCCTACCTTTGTGGATTTTACACTTTTTTCAGATGGCCCTTTTGCCCGGGGGGGCAGTGAGACTTCATTGTAGTGCAGATTTCCTTTACAGGATTGCTTGGTTGGCCAAAAAGGGCGTATGCGTTTTTTCCTGAATATATATTTTTCCTGAATATATTCAGGAAAAAACGCATACGCCCTTTTTGGCCAAGTGCATCATTGTCGACCTTGTGCCTCTTTTCCTATGCTTTCAGTGCAATTCCAGTCAACCCCATTCAATCGTTTTCCTGAAATTCTGCCCCGCTTTCAAGTCCCCTTCGCAGGCTTACTTCAATATATTTTTGGAGAATAGCTGTCAATTATAACTCTGCAGGTTTGTGAATTACAGTGCCCCTGAGCTCCTTTCTTCAACTCGCTTTCTTGTGAGCTGGGCACAAAACCGCAGGATTGCTTCAGGCCCTAATCTGTTTCCAGCAGGGCACACTGAGCCTTTGTTTAATTCCTCTTCCTGGTGGGCAATGAGTGTTACATTTGACCGTGCAGACACCTACAGCTAGTCTCTCATTGGTTCTCCCTATTCCTGTTCATCTTGCACAGAAATTGCAAACTGTGCCAAACAGGAGGTTAAAGGCACTGACTCTCCAAGTGGGGAGAGTGTTAGTAAAGCATCTGGAATGGTGAACCCGAGGACCAGGATACGAAAACTGAGATGCATTTTAAATCGTTTCCCAATCACACGGTGGACGATACTCTGGGTTTCCCATGCATGTTTTAGCTGGAGGAAGAATGCCTTGAACCTGGAGAGTTGGCACCCATGGAATGGGTACCATGCAGTATGACTTCAAAGGGTCTGCATTTACTCACCGAAACTCACCAATGCTATCAGCCTGAAGTGTCCAGCCTTATGTCTCAACCAGCTCTGGGTGTAGATGTGGACAATCCCGGTTGCATCACATGCCCTGAGTGAATTATTTAAGAATTGCTCTCTATTTCACTGTCTTTGTGTTTTGTTTTCGAAATTTATTTTGATAATTGGATTTATCGGGTTTTCACTGCTGCGTTTCGGCCGCTGTACACACGCTTGATACTCTTACGGAGACATATATATCCATGGGTTTTAAGATTCTTCCTAGTCAGGTATATTCCTAGGCGTTGAATATGTGCTGTTGGGTCCATTTCGTTGAGCAAGGAGTAGGTCTTGTCTATTACATATTTGGCTTATGGAATGTTATCTGTGCTAATTTCAGTTTGTGGTTTTATGCAGCACCCCAAGGCACCTTTCCCCATAAGCAAGCACTAGTTGGTTTTCTAAATTTGAGACCCTGTTCTGTTTTGTAATTCAGTTCATGTGTAGTCAAGTTTACATTCCGTGTATTAGTGATAACTTATGATGTTTCTTTTTCTGTGTGACGTAGTTCACGTAGAATCACCGTACCGGCATCCACTTACTATGCCGCTACGGGCCTGATGACACAGATATCATTGCTGAGTGATATTGCATTGCACGTACGTGCCACAACTTCTTTATCCATTTTTTGCTTTCTGGGATATTTACCTGATACTGTAGACGAGCTTCTTGTGAACACAGCCGTCCCAAATATTGGGGTGGCTGTCTGTTTTTGATTTTAATTTCCGTAAGCTATAGGACCATAAGTGGAAGTGCCATAGGCTGTGTTGCTTTGTTTCTTACATGTTTCAGGAAACACCATACACTTCTCCAGGGTGGCTGCTGGCAATTTACATCCTGCCAATCAGCATAACAAGGCTCCCTGTTCTCCATATCCTTTCCAAACTTTCTGGATTTTATACTTTTTTCAGATGGCCCTTTTGCCCGGGGGGCAGTGAGACTTCATTGTAGTGCAGATTTCCTTTACAGGCTTGCTTGGTTGGCCAAAAAGGGCGTATGCGTTTTTTCCTGAATATATTCAGGAAAAAACGCATACGCCCTTTTTGGCCAAGTGCATCATTGTCGACGTTCTGCCTCTTTTCCTATGCTTTCAGGGCAATTCCAGTCTACCCCCTGCAATCGTTTTCCTGAAATTCTGCCCCGCTTTCAAGTCCCCTACGCAGGCTTACTTCAATATATTTTTGGAGGATAGCTGTCATTTATAACTCTGCAGGTTTGTGAATTACAGTGCCCCTGAGCTCCTTTCTTCAACTCGCTTTCTTGTGAGCTGGGCACAAAACCGCAGGATTGCTTCAGGCCCTAATCTGTTTCCGGCAGGGCATGCTGAGCCTTTGGTTAATTCCTCTTCCTGGTGGGAAATGACCATTACATTTGCCCGTGCATACACCTACAGCTAGTCTCTCATTGGTTCTCCCTATTCCTGTTCATCTTGCACAGAAATTGCAAGCTGTGCCAGACAGGAGGTTAAAGGCACTGACTCTCCAGGCGGGGAGAGTGTTAGTAAAGCATCTGGAATGGTGAACCCGAGGACCAGGATACGAAAACTGAGATGTATTTTAAATCATTTCCCAATTACACCGTGGACGATACTCTGGGTTTCCCATGCATGTTTTAGCTGGAGGAAGAATGCCTTGAACCTGGAGAGTTGGGACCCATGGAATGGGTACCATGCAGTATGACTTCAAAGGGTCTGCATTTGCTCACCGAAACTCACCAATGCTATCAGCCTGAAGTGTCCAGCCTTATGTCTGAACCAGCTCTTGGAGTAGATGTGGTCAATCCCGGTTGCATCACATGCCCTGAGTGAATTATTTAAGAATTGCTCTCTATTTCACTGTCTTTGTGTTTGGTTTTCGCAATTTATTTTGATAATGGAATTTATCGGATTTTCACTGCTGTGTTTATGCCGCTGTACACACGCTTGATTCTCCTATGGAGACATATAAATCCATGGGTTTTAAGATTCTTCCTAGTCAGGTATATTCCTAGGCGTTGAATATGTGGTATTGATTCCATTTCTTTGAGCAAGGAGTAGGTCTTGTCTATTAAATATTTGGCTTATGGAATGTTATCTGTGCTAATTTCAGTCTCTGGTTTTATGCAGCATGCCAAGGCACCTTTACCCGTAAGCAAGCAGTAGTTGGTTTTCTAAATTTGAGACCCTGTTCTGTTTTGTAATTCAGTTCATGTGTAGTCAAGTTTATATTCCGTGTATTAGTGATATCTTATGATGTTTCTTTTTCTGTGTGACGTAGTTCACGTAGAATCACCATACCTGCATCCACTCACTATGCCGCTACGGGCCTGATGACACAGATTTCATTGCTGAGTGATATTGCATTGCACGTACGTGCCACAACTTCTTTATCCATTTTTTGCTTTCTGGGATATTTACCTGGTACTGTAGACGAGCTTCTTGGGAACACAGCCGTCAAAAACTTTGGGGTGGCTCTCTGTTTTTGATTTTAATTTCCCTAAGCAATAGGACCATAATTGCAATTGCCATAGGCTGTGTTGCTTTATTTCTTATGTGTTTCAGGAAACACCATACACTTCTCCAGGTTGGCTGTTCACAATTTACATCCTGCCAATCAGCATAACAAGGCTCCCTGTTCTACATATCCTGTCCTACCTTTCTGGATTTTACACTTTTTTCAGATGGCACTTTTGCCTGGGGGGGGCAGTGAGATTTCATTGTAGTGCAGATTTCCTTTACAGGCTTTCTTGGTAGGCCAAAATGGGCGTATGCGTTTTTTCCTGAATATATTCAGGAAAAAACGCATACGCAATTTTTGGCCAAGTGCATCATTGTCGACGTTGTGCCTCTTTTCCTATGCTTCCAGGGCAATTCCAGTCTAGCCCCTGCAATCGTTTTCCTGAAATTCTGTCCCGCTTTCAAGTCCCCTTCGCAGGCTTACTTCAATATACTTTTGGAGGGTAGCTGTCATTTTAACTCTAGAGGTTTGTGAATTACAGTGCCCCTGAGCTCCTTTCTTCAACTCGCTTTCTTGTGAGCTGGGCACAAAACCGCAGGATTGCTTCAGGCCCTAATCTGTTTTCAGCAGGGCACGCTGAGCCTTTGTTTAATTCCTCTTCCTGTTCGGCAATGAGCGTTACATTTGCCCGTGCAGACACCTACAGCTAGTCTCTCATTGGTTCTCCCTATTCCTGTTCATCTTGCACAGAAATTGCAAGCTGTGCCAAACAGGAGGTTAAAGGCACTGACTCTCCAAGCGGGGAGAGTGTTAGTAAAGCATCTGGAATGGTGAACTCGAGGACCAGGATACTAAAACTGAGATGCATTTTAAATCGTTTCCCAATCACACGGTGGACGATACTCTGGGTTTCCCATGCATGTTTTAGCTGGAGGAAGAATGCCTTGAACCTGGAGAGTTGGGACCCATGGAATGGGTACCATGCAGTATGACTTCAAAGGGTCTGCATTTGCTCACCGAAACTCACCAATGCTAGCAACCTGAAGTGTCCAGCCTTATGTCTCAACCAGCTCTGGGTGTAGATGTGGTCAATACCGGTTGCATCACATGCCCTGAGTGAATTATTTAAGAATTGCTCTCTATTGCACTGTCTTTGTGTTTTGTTTTCGAAATTTATTTTGATAATGGGATTTATTGGATTTTCACTACTGCGTTTCGGCCGCTGTACACACGCTTGATTCTCTTACGGAGACATATATATCCATGGGTTTTAAGATTCTTCCTAGTCAGGTATATTCCTAGGCGTTGAATATGTGGTGTTGGGTCCATTTCGTTGAGCAAGGAGTAGGTCTTGTCTATTACATATTTGGCTTATGGAAAGTTATCTGTGCTAATTTCAGTCTCTGGTTTTATGCAGCACCCCAAGGCACCTTTCCCCATAAGCAAGCACTAGTTGGTTTTCTAAATTTGAGACCCTGTTCTGTTTTGTAATTCAGTTCATGTGTAGTCAAGTTTACATTCCGTGTATTAGTGATATCTTATGATGTTTCTTTTTCTGTGTGACGTAGTTCACGTAGAATCACCGTACCTGCATCTACTCGCTATGCCGCTACGGGCATGATGACACAGATTTCATTGCTGAGTGATATTGCATTGTACGTACGTGCCACAACTTCTTTATCCATTTTTTGCTTTCTGGGATATTTACCTGGTACTGTAGACGAGCTTCTTGGGAACACAGCCGTCCCAAACTTTGGGGTGGCTCTCTGTTTTTGATTTTAATTTCCCTAAGGAATAGGACCATAAGTGCAATTGCCATAGGCTGTGCTGCTTTATTTCTTATGTGTTTCAGTAAACACCATACACTTCTCCAGGGTGGCTGTTGGCAATTTACATCCTGCCAATCAGCATAACAAGGCTCCCTGTTCTCCATATCCTGTCCTACCTTTCTGCATTTTACACTTTTTTCAGATGGCCCTTTTTCCTGGGGGGCAGTGAGACTTCATTGTAGTGCAGAATTCCTTTACAGGCATGCTTGGTTGGCCAAAAAGTGCGTATGCGTTTTTTCCTGAATATATTCAGGTAAAAACGCATACGCCTTTTTTAGCCAATTGCATCATTGTCGACGTTCTGCCTCTTTTCCTATGCTTTCAGGGCAATTCCAGTCTACCCCCTGCAATCGTTTTCCTGAAATTCTGCCCCGCTTTCAAGTCCCCTTCGCAGGCTTACTTCAATATATTTTTGGAGGATAGCTGTCATTTATAACTCTGCAGGTTTGTGAATTACAGTGCCCCTGAGCTCCTTTCTTCAACTCACTTTCTTTTGAGCTGGGCACAAAACCGCAGGATTGCTTCAGGCCCTAATCTTTTTTCAGCAGGGCACGCTGAGCCTTTGTTTAATTCCACTTCCTGGTGGAAAATGAGCGTTACATTTCCCCGTGCAGACACCTACACTTAGTCTCTCATTGGTTCTCCCTATTCCTGTTCATCTTGCACAGAAATTGCAAGCTGTGCCAAACAGGAGGTTAAAGGCACTGACTCTCCAAGCGGGGAGAGTTTTAGTGAAGCATCTGGAATGGTGAACCCGAGGACCAGGATACGAAAACTGAGATGCATTTTAAATCGTTTCCCAATCACACGGTGGACCATACTGTGGGTTTCCCATGCATGTTTTAGATGGAGGAAGAATCCCTTGAACCTGAAGAGTTGGGACCCATGGAATAGGTACCATGCAGTATGACTTCAAAGGGTCTGCATTTGCTCACCGAAACTCACCAATGCTATCAGCCTGAAGTGTCCAGCCTTATGTCTCAACCAGCTCTGGGTATAGATGTGGTCAATCCCGGTTGCATCACATGCCCTGAGTGAATTATTTAAGAATTGCTCTCTATTTCACTGTCTTTGTGTTTTGTTTTCGAAATTTATTTTGATAATGGGATTTATCGGATTTTCACTGCTGCGTTTCGGCCGCTGTACACACGCTTGATTCTCTTACGGAGACATATATATCCATGGGTTAAGATTCTTCCTAGTCAGGTATATTCCTAGGCGTTGAATATGTGGTGTTGGGTCCATTTCGTTGAGCAAGGAGTAGGTCTTGTCTATTGCATATTTGGCTTATGGAAAGTTATCTGTGCTAATTTCAGTCTCTGGTTTTATGCAGCACCCCAAGGCACCTTTCCCCATAAGCAAGCAGTAGTTAGTTTTCTAAATTTGAGACCCTGTTCTGTTTTGTAATTCAGTTCATGTGTAGTCAAGTTTTCATTCCGTGTATTAGTGATATCTTATGATGTTTCTTTTTCTGTGTGACGTAGTTCACGTAGAATCACCGTACCTGCATCCACTCACTATGCCGCTACGGGCCTGATGACACCGATTTCATTGCTGAGTGATACTGCATTGCACGTACGTGCCACAACTTCTTTATCCATTTTTTGCTTTCTGGGGTATTTACCTGGTACTGTAGACGAGCTTCTTGGGAACACAGCCGTCCCAAACTTTGGGGTGGCTCTCTGTTTTTGATTTTAATTTCCCTAAGGAATAGGACCATAAGTGCAATTGCCATAGGCTGTGTTGCTTTATTTCTTACGTGTTTCAGGAAACACCATACACTTCTCCAGGGTGGTTGTTGGCAATTTACATCCTGCCAATCAGCATAACAAGGCTCCCTGTTCTCCATATCCTGTCCTACCTTTCTGGATTTTACACTTTTTTCAGATGGCCCTTTTGCCCGGGGGCAGTGAGACTTCATTGTAGTGCAGATTTCCTTTACAGGCTTGCTTGGTTGGCCAAAAAGGGGGTATGCGTTTTTTCCTGAATATATTCAGGAAAAAACGCATACGCCCTTTTTGGCCAAGTGCATCATTGTCGACGTTGTGCCTCTTTTCCTATACTTTCAGGGCAATTCCAGTGTACCCCTGCAATCGTTTTCCTGAAATTCTGCCTCGCTTTCAAGTCCCCTTCGCAGGCTTACTTCAATATACTTTTGGAAGATAGCTGTCATTTATAACTCTGCAGGTTTGTGAATTACAGTGCCCCTGAGCTCCTTTCTTCAACTCGCTTTCTTGTGAGCTGGGCACAAAACCGCAGGATTGCTTCAGGCCCTAATCTGTTTCCAGCAGGGCACACTGAGCCTTTGTTTAATTCCTCTTCCTGCAGGGCAATGAGCGTTACATTTGCCCGTGCAGACACCTACAGCTAGTCTCTCATTGGTTCTCCCTATTCCTGTACATCTTGCACAGAAATTGCAAGCTGTGCCAAATAGGAGGTTAAAGGCACTGACTCTCCAAGCGGGGAGAGTGTTAGTAAAGCATCTGGAATGGTGAACCCGAGGACCAGGATACGAAAACTGAGATGCATTTTAAATCGTTTCCCAATCACACGGTGGACGATACTCTGGGTTTCCCATGCATGTTTTAGGTGGAGGAAGAATCCCTTGAACCTGGAGAGTTGGGACCCATGGAATGGGTACCATGCAGTATGACTTCAAAGGGTCTGCATTTGCTCACCGAAACTCACCAATGCTATCAGCCTGAACTGTCCAGCCTTATGTCTCAACCAGCTCTGGGTGTAGATGTGGTCAATCCCGGTTGCATCACATGCCCTGAGTGAATTATTTAAGAATTGCTCTCTATTTCACTGTCTTTGTGTTTTGTTTTTAAAATTTATTTTGATAATGGGATTTATCGGATTTTCACTGCTGCGTTTCGGCCGCTGTACACACGCTTGATTCTCTTACGGAGACATATATATCCATGGGTTTTAAGATTCTTCCTAGTCAGGTATATACCTAGGCGTTGAATATGTGGTGTTGGGTCCATTTCGTTGAGCAAGGAGTAGGTCTTGTCTATTACATATTTGGGTAATGGAAAGTTATCTGTGCTAATTTCAGTCTCTGGTTTTATGCAGCAAGCCAAGGCACCTTTCCCCATAAGCAAGCACTAGTTGGTTTTCTAAATTTGAGAACCTGTTCTGTTTTGTAATTCAGTTCATGTGTAGTCAAGTTTACATTCCGTGTATTAGTGATATCTTATGATGTTTCTTTTTCTGTGTGACGTAGTTCACGTAGAATCACCGTACCTGCATCCACTCACTATGCCGCTACCGGCCTGATGACACAGATTTCATTGCTGAGTGATATTGCATTGCACGTACGTGCCACAACTTCTTTATCCATTTTTTGCTTTCTGGGACATATACCTGGTACTGTAGACTAGCTTCTTGTGAACACAGCCGTCCCAAATATTGGGATGACTATCTGTTTTTGATTTTAATTTCCGTAAGCTATAGGACCATAAGTGGAAGTGCCATAGGCTGTGTTGCTTTGTTTCTTACGTGTTTCAGGAAACACTATACACTTCTCCAGGGTGGCTGCTGGCAATTTATATCCTGCCAGTCTGCATAACAAGGCACCCTGTTCTCCATATCCTGTCCTACCTTTCTGGATTTTACACTTTTTTCAGATGGCCCTTTTGCCCGGGGGGCAGTGAGACTTCATTGTAGTGCAGATTTCCTTTGCAGGCTTGCTTGGTTGGCAAAAAAGTGCGTATGCGTTTTTTCCTGAATATATTCAGGAAAAAACGCATACGCCCTTTTTGGCCAAGTGCATCATTCTCGACGTTGTGCCTCTTTTCCTATGCTTTCAGGGCAAATCCAGTCTACCCCCTGCAATCGTTTTCCTGAAATTCTGCCCCGCTTTCAAGTCCCCTTCGCAGGCTTACTTCAATATATTTTTGGAGGATAGCTGTCATTTATAACTCTGCAGGTTTGTGAATTACAGTGCCCCTGAGCTCCTTTCTTCAACTCGCTTTCTTGTGAGCTGGGCACAAAACCGCAGGATTGCTTCAGGCCCTAATCTCTTTCTGGCAGGGCACACTGAGCCTTTGTTTAATTCCTCTTCCTGGTGGGCAATGAGCATTACATTTGCCCGTGCAGACACCTACAGCGAGTCTCTCATTGGTTCTCCCTATTCCTGTTCATCTTGCACAGAAATTGCAAGCTGTGCCAAACAGGAGGTTAAAGGCACTGACTCTCCAAGCAGGGAGAGTGTTAGTAAAGCATCTGGAATGGTGAACCCGAGGACCAGGATACGAAAACTGAGATGCATTTTAAATCGTTTCCCAATCACACGGTGGACCATACTGTGGGATTCCCATGCATGTTTTAGATGGAGGAAGAATCCCTTGAACCTGAAGAGTTGGGACCCATGGAATAGGTACCAGGCAGTATGACTTCAAAGGGTCTGCATTTGCTCACCGAAACTCACCAATGCTATCAGCCTGAACTGTCCAGCCTTATGTCTCAACCAGCTCTGGGTGTAGATGTGGTCAATCCCGGTTGCATCACATGCCCTGAGTGAATTATTTAAGAATTGCTCTCTATTTCACTGTCTTTGTGTTTTGTTTTCGAAATTTATTTTGATAATGGGATTTATCGGATTTTCACTGCTGTGCTTCGGCCGCTGTACACACGCTTGATTCTCTTACGGAGACATATATATACATGGGTTTTAAGTTTCACCCTAGTCAGGTATATTCCTAGGCGTTGAATATGTGGTGTTGAGTCCATTTCGTTGAGCAAGGAGTAGGTCTTGTCTATTACATATTTGGCTTATGGAAAGTTATCTGTGCCAATTTCAGTCTCTGGTTTTATGCAGCACCCCAACGCACCTTTCCCCATAAACAAGCACTAGGTGGTTTTCTAAATTTGAGACCCTGTTCTGTTTTGTAATTCAGTTCATGTGTAGACAAGTTTACATTCCGTGTATTAGTGATATCTTATGATGTTTCTTTTTCTGTGTGACGTAGTTCACGTAGAATCACCGTACCTGCATCCACTCACTATGCCGCTATGGGCCTGATGACACAGATTTCATTGCTGAGTGATATTGCATTGTACGTACGTGCCACAACTTCTTTATCCATTTTTTGCTTTCTGGGATATTTACCTGATACTGTAGACGAGCTTCTTGTGAACACAGCCGTCCCAAATATTGGGGTGGCTGTCTGTTTTTGATTTTAATTTCCGTAAGCTATAGGACCATAAGTGGAAGTGCCATAGGCTGTGTTGCTTTGTTTCTTACGTGTTTCAGGAAACACCATACACTTCTCCAGGGTGGCTGCTGGCAATTTACATCCTGCCAATCAGCATAACAAGGCTCCCTGTTCTCCATATCCTGTCCTACCTTTCTGGATTTTACCCTTTTTTCAGATGGCCCTTTTGCCCGGGGGGCAGTGAGACTTCATTGTAGTGCAGATTTCCTTTACAGGCTTTCTTGGTTGGCCAAAAAGGGCGTATGCGTTTTTTCCTGAATATATTCAGGAAAAAACGCATACGCACTTTTTGGCCAAGTGCATCATTGTCGACGTTGTCCCTCTTTTCCTATGCTTTCAGGGCAATTCCAGTCTATACCCTGCAATCGTTTTCCTGAAATTCTGCCCCGCTTTCAAGTCCCCTTCGCAGGCTTACTTCAATATATTTTTGGAGGATAGCTGTCATTTATAACTCTGCAGGTTTGTGAATTACAGTGCCCCTGAGCTCCTTTCTTCAACTCGCTTTCTTGTGAGCTGGGCACAAAACCGCAGGATTGCTTCAGGCCCTAATCTGTTTCCAGCAGGGCACACTGAGCCTTTGTTTAATTCCTCTTCCTGGTGGGAAATGAGCGTTACATTTGCCCGTGCAGACACCTACACTTAGTCTCTCATTGGTTCTCCCTATTCCTGTTCATCTTGCACAGAAATTGCAAGCTGTGCCAAACAGGAGGTTAAAGGCACTGACTCTCCAAGCGGGGAGAGTTTTAGTAAAGCATCTGGAATGGTGAACCCGAGGACCAGGATACGAAAACTGAGATGCATTTTAAATCGTTTCCCAATCACACGGTGGACCATACTGTGGGTTTCCCATGCATGTTTTAGATGGAGGAAGAATCCCTTGAACCTGAAGAGTTGGGACCCATGGAATAGGTACCATGCAGTATGACTTCAAAGGGTCTGCATTTGCTCATCGAAACTCACCAATGCTATCAGCCTGAAGTGTCCAGCCTTATGTCTCAACCAGCTCTGGGTGTAGATGTTGTCAATCCCAGTTGCATCACATGCCCTGAGTGAATTATTTAAGAATTGCTCTCTATTTCACTGTCTTTGTGTTTTGTTTTCGAAATTTATTTTGATAATGGGATTTATCGGATTTTCACTGCTGCGTTTCGGCCGCTGTACACACGCTTGATTCTCTTACGGAGACATATATATCCATGGGTTTTAAGATTCTTCCTAGTCAGGTATATTCCTAGGCGTTGAATATGTGGTGTTGGGTCCATTTCGTTGAGCAAGGAGTAGGTCTTGTCTATTACATATTTGGCTTATGGAAAGTTATCTGTGCTAATTTCAGTCTCTGGTTTTATGCAGCACCCCAAGGCACCTTTCCCCATAAGCAAGCACTAGTTGGTTTTCTAAATTTGAGACCCTGTTCTGTTTTGTAATTCAGTTCATGTGTAGTCAAGTTTTCATTCCGTGTATTAGTGATATCTTATGATGTTTCTTTTTCTGTGTGACGTAGTTCACGTAGAATCACCGTACCTGCATCCACTCACTATGCCGCTACAGGCCTGATGACACAGATTTCATTGCTGAGTGATACTGCATTGCACGTACGTGCCACAACTTCTTTATCCATTTTTTGCTTTCTGGGGTATTTACCTGGTACAGTAGACGAGCTTTTTGGGAACACAGCCGTCCCAAACTTTGGGGTGGCTCTTTGTTTTTGATTTTAATTTCCCTAAGGAATAGGACCATAAGTGCAATTGCCATAGGCTGTGTTGCTTTATTTCTTACGTGTTTCAGGAAACACCATACACTTCTCCAGGGTGACTGTTGGCAATTTACATCCTGCCAATCAGCATAACAAGGCTCACTGTTCTCCATATCCTGTCCTACCTTTCTGGATTTTACCCTTTTTTCAGATGGCCCTTTTGCCCGGGGGGCAGTGAGACTTCATTGTAGTGCAGATTTCCTTTACAGGCTTGCTTGGTTGGCCAAAAAGGGCGTATGCGTTTTTTCCTGAATATATTCAGGAAAAAACGCATACGCCCTTTTTGGCCAAGTGCATCATTGTCGACGTTGTGCCTCTTTTCCTATGCTTTCAGGGCAAATCCAGTCTACCCCCTGCAATCGTTTTCCTGAAATTCTGACCCGCTTTCAAGTCCCATTCGCAGGCTTACTTCAATATATTTTTGGAGGATAGCTGTCATTTATAACTCTGCAGGTTTTTGAATTACAGTGCCCCTGAGCTCCTTTCTTCAACTCACTTTCTTGTGAGCTGGGCACAAAACCGCAGGATTGCTTCAGGCCCTAATCTTTTTCCGGCAGGGCATGCTGTGCCTTTGGTTAATTCCTCTTCCTGGTGGGAAATGAGCATTACATTTGCCCGTGCAGACACCTACAGCTAGTCTCTCATTGGTTCTCCCTATTCCTGTTCATCTTGCACAGAAATTGCAAGCTGTGCCAAACAGGAGGTTAAAGGCACTGAGTCTCCAAGCAGGGAGAGTGTTAGTAAAGCATCTGGAATGGTGAAACCGAGGAGCAGGATACGAAAACTGAGATGCATTTTAAATCGTTTCCCAATCACATGGTGGACCATACTGTGGGTTTCCCATGCATGTTTTAGCTGGAGGAAGAATCCCTTGAACCTGAAGAGTTGGGACCCATGGAATAGGTACCATGCAGTATGACTTCAAAGGGTCTGCATTTGCTCACCGAAACTCACCAATGTTATCACCCTGAAGTGTCCAGCCTTATGTCTCAACCAGCTCTGGGTGTAGATGTGGTCAATCCCGGTTGCATCACATGCCCTGAGTGAATTATTTAAGAATTGCTCTCTATTTCACTGTCTTTGTGTTTTGTTTTCGAAATTTATTTTGATAATGGGATTTATCGGATTTTCACTGCTGTGCTTCGGCCGCTGTACACACGCTTGATTCTCTTACGAAGACATATATATCCATGGGTTTTAAGTTTCACCCTAGTCAGGTATATTCCTAGGCGTTGAATATGTGGTGTTGAGTCCATTTCGTTGAGCAAGGAGTAGGTATTGTCTATTACATATTTGGCTTATGGAAAGTTATCTGTGCCAATTTCAGTCTCTGGTTTTATGCAGCACCCCAACGCACCTTTACCCATAAACAAGCACTAGGTGGTTTTCTAAATTTGAGACCCTGTTCTGTTTTGTAATTCAGTTCATGTGTAGTCAAGTTTACATTCCGTGTATTAGTGATATCTTATGATGTTTCTTTTTCTGTGTGACGTAGTTCACGTAGAATCACCGTACCTGCATCCACTCACTATGGCGCTATGGGCCTGATGACACAGATTTCATTGCTGAGTGATATTGCATTGTACGTACGTGCCACAACTTTTTTATCCATTTTTTGCTTTCTGGGATATTTACCTGATACTGTAGACGAGCTTCTTGTGAACACAGCCGTCCCAAATATTGGGGTGGCTGTCTGTTTTTGATTTTAATTTCCATAAGCTATAGGACCATAAGTGGAAGTGCCATAGGCTGTGTTGCTTTGTTTCTTACGTGTTTCAGGAAACACCATACACTTCTCCAGGGTGGCTGCTGGCAATTTACATCCTGCCAATCAGCATAACAAGGCTCCCTGTTCTCCATATCCTGTCCTACCTTTCTGGATTTTACCCTTTTTTCAGATGGCCCTTTTGCCCGGGAGGCAGTGAGACTTCATTGTAGTGCAGATTTCCTTTACAGGCTTGCTTGGTTGGCCAAAAAGGGCGTATGCGTTTTTTCCTGAATATATTCAGGAAAAAACGCATACGCACTTTTTGGCCAAGTGCATCATTGTCGACGTTGTGCCTCTTTACCTATGCTTTCAGGGCAATTCCTGTCTACCCCCTGCAATCGTTTTCCTGAAATTCTGCCCCGCTTTCAAGTCCCCTTCGCAGGCTTACTTCAATATATTTTTGGAGGATAGCTGTCATTTATAACTCTGCAGGTTTGTGAATTACAGTGCCCCTGAGCTCCTTTCTTCAACTCGCTTTCTTGTGAGCTGGGCACAAAACCGCAGGATTGCTTCAGGCCCTAATCTGTTTCCGGCAGGGCACGCTGAGCCTTTGTTTAATTCCTCTTCCTGGTGGGCAATGAGCATTACATTTGCCCGTGCAGACACCTACAGCTAGTCTCTCATTGGTTCTCCCTATTCCTGTTCATCTTGCACAGAAATTGCAAGCTGTGCCTAACAGGAGGTTAAAGGCACTGACTCTCCAAGCGGGGAGAGTGTTAGTAAAGCATCTGGAATGGTGAACCCGAGGACCAGGATACGAAAACTGAGATGCATTTTAAATCGTTTCCCAATCACACGGTGGACGATACTCTGGGTTTCCCATGCATGTTTAGCTGGAGGAAGAATCCCATGAACCTGGAGAGTTGGGATCCATGGAATGGGTACCATGCAGTATGACTTCAAAGGGTCTGCATTTGCTCACCGAAACGCACCAATGCTATCACCCTGAAGTGTCCAGCCTTATGTCTCAACCAGCTCTGGGTGTAGATGTGGTCAATCCCGGTTGCATCACATGCCCTGAGTGAATTATTTAAGAATTGCTCTCTATTTCACTGTCTTTGTGTTTTGTTTTCGAAATTTATTTTTATAATGGGATTTATCGGATATTCACTGCTGCGTTTCGGCCGCAGTACACCCGCTTGATTCTCTTACGGAGACATATATATCCATGGGTTTTAAGATTCTTCCTAGTCAGGTATATTCCTAGGCGTTGAATATGTGGTGTTGGGTCCATTTCGTTGAGCAAGGAGTAGGTCTTGTCTATTACATATTTGGCTTATGGAAAGTTATCTGTGCTAATTTCAGTCTCTGCTTTTATGCAGCACCCCAAGGCACCTTTCCCCATAAGCAAGCACTAGTTGGTTTTCTAAATTTGAGACCCTGTTCTGTTTTGTAATTCAGTTCATGTGTAGTCAAGTTTACATTCCGTGTATAAGTAATATCTTATGATGTTTCTTTTTCTGTGTGACGTAGTTCACGTAGATTCACCGTACCTGCATCCACTCACTATGGCACTACTGGCCTGATGACACAGATTTCATTGCTGAGTGATATTGCATTGTACGTACGTGCCACAACTTCTTTATCCATTTTTTGCTTTCTGCGATATTTACCTGGTACTGTAGACGAGCTTATTGGGAACACAGCCGTCCCAAACTTTGGGGTGGCTCTCTGTTTTTGATTTTAATTTCCCTAAGGAATAGGACCATAAGTGCAATTGCCATAGGCTGTGTTGCTTTATTTCTTACGTGTTTCCGGAAACACCATACACTTCTCCAGGGTGGCTGTTAGCAATTTACATCCTACCAATCAGCATAACAAGGCTCCCTGTTCTCCATATCCTGTCCTACCTTTCTGGATTTTACACTTTTTTCAGATGGCCCTTTTGCCCGGGGGGCAGTGAGACTTCATTTTAGTGCAGATTTCCTTTACAGGCTTGCTTGGTTGGCCAAAAAGGGCATATGCTTTTTTCCTGAATATATTCAGGAAAAAACGCATACGCCCTTTTTGGCCAAGTGCATCATTGTCAACGTTGTGCCTCTTTTCCTATGCTTTCAGGGCAATTCCAGTCTACCCCCTGCAATCGTTTTCCTGAAATTCTGCCCCGCTTTCAAGTCCCCTTCGCAGGCTTACTTCAATATATTTTTGGAGGATAGCTGTCATTTATAACTCTGCAGGTTTGTGAATTACAGTGCCACTGAGCTGCTTTCTTCAACTCACTTTCTTGTGAGCTGGGCACAAAACCGCAGGATTGCTTCAGGCCCTAATCTGTTTCCGGCAGGGCATGCTGTGCCTTTGGTTAATTCCTCTTCCTGGTGGGAAATGAGCGTTACATTTGCCCGTGCAGACACCTACAGCTAGTCTCTCATTGGTTCTCCCTATTCCTGTTCATCTTGCACAGAAATTGCAAACTGTGCCAAACAGGAGGTTAAAGGCACTGACTCTCCAAGCGGGGAGAGTGTTAGTAAAGCGTCTGGAATGGTGAACCCGAGGACAAGGATACGAAAACTGAGATCCATTTCAAATCGTTTCCCAATCTCACGGTGTACCATACTCTGTGTTTCCCATGCATGTTTTAGCTGAAGGAAGAAGCCCTTGAACCTGGAGAGTTGGGACTCATGGAATGGGTACCATGCAGTATGACTTCAAAGGGTCTGCATTTGCTCACAGAAACTCACCAATGCTATCAGCCTGAAGTGTCCAGCCTTATGTCTCAACCAGCTCTGGGTGTAGATGTGTTAAATCCCGGTTGCATCACATGCCCTGAGTGAATTATTTAAGAAGTGCTCTCTATTTCACTGTCTTTGTGTTTTGTTTTCGAAATTTATTTTGATAATGGGATTTATCGCATTTTCACTGCTGCGTTTATGCCGCTGTACACACGGTTGATTCTCTTACGGAGACATATATATCCATGGGTTTTAAGATTCTTCCTAGTCAGGTATATTCCTAGGTGTTGAATATGTGGTGTTGGGTCCATTTCGTTGAGAAACGAGTAGGTCTTGTCTATTACATATTTGGCTTATGGAAAGTTATCTGTGCTAATTTCAGTCTCTGGTTTTATGCAGCACCCCAAGGCACCTTTCCCCATAAGCAAGCACTAGTTGGTTTTCTAAATTTGAGACCCTGTTCTGTTTTGTAATTCAGTTCATGTGTAGTCAAGTTTTCATTCCGTGTATTAGTGATATCTTATGATGTTTCTTTTTCTGTGTGACGTAGTTCACGTAGAATCACCGTACCTGCATCCACTCACTATGCCGCTACGGGCCTGATGACACAGATTTCATTGCTGAGTGATACTGCATTGCACGTACGTGCCACAACTTCTTTATCCATTTTTTGCTTTCTGGGGTATTTACCTTGTACTGTAGACGAGCTTCTTGGGAACACAGCCGTCCCAAACTTTGGGGTGGCTCTCTGTTTTTGATTTTAATTTCCCTAAGGAATAGGACCATAAGTGCAATTGCCATAGGCTGTGTTGCTTTATTGCTTACGTGTTTCAGGAAACACCATACACTTTTCCAGGGTGGCTGTTGGCAATTTACATCCGGCCAATCAGCATAACAAGGCTCCCTGTTCTCCATATCCTGTCCTATCTTTCTGGATGTTACACTTTTTTCAGATGGCCCTTTTCCCGGGGGGCAGTGAGACTTCATTGTAGTGCAGATTTCCTTTACAGGCTTGCTTGGTTGGCCAAAAAGGGCGTGTGCGTTTTTTTCCTGAATATATTCAGGAAAAAACGCATACGCCCTTTTTGGCCAAGTGCATCATTGTCGACGTTGTGCCTCTTTTCCTATGCTTTCAGGGCAATTCCAGTGTACCCCTGCAATCGTTTTCCTGAAATTCTGCCTCGCTTTCAAGTCCCCTTCGCAGGCTTACTTCAATATACTTTTGGAAGATAGCTGTCATTTATAACTCTGCAGGTTTGTGAATTACAGTGCCCCTGAGCTCCTTTCTTCAACTCGCTTTCTTGTGAGCTGGGCACAAAACCGCAGGATTGCTTCAGGCCCTAACCTGTTTCCAGCAGGGCACACTGAGCCTTTGTTTAATTCCTCTTCCTGGTGGGCAATGAGCGTTACATTTGCCCGTGCAGACACCTACAGCTAGTCTCTCATTGGTTCTCCCTATTGCTGTTCATCTTGCTCAGAAATTGCAAGCTGTGCCAAACAGGAGGTTAAAGGCACTGACTCTCCAAGCGGAGAGAGTGTTAGTAAAGCATCTGGAATGGTGAACCCGAGGACCAGGATACGAAAACTGAGATGCATTTTAAATCGTTTCCCAATCACACGGTGGACCATACTGTGGGTTTCCCATGCATGTTTTAGATGGAGGAAGAATCCCTTGAACCTGAAGAGTTGGGACCCATGGAATATGTACCATGCAGTATGACTTCAAAGGGTCTGCATTTGCTCACCGAAACTCACCAATGCTATCAGCCTGAAGTGTCCAGCCTTATGTCTCAAACAGCTCTGGGTGTAGATGTGGTCAATCCCGGTTGCATCACATGCCCTGAGTGAATTATTTAAGAATTGCTCTCTATTTCACTGTCTTTGTGTTTTGTTTTCGAAATTTATTTTGATAATGGGATTTATCGGATTTTCACTGCTGCGTTTCGGCCGCTGTACACCCGCTTGATTCTCTTACGGAGACATATATATCCATGGGTTTTAAGATTCTTCCTAGTCAGGTATATTCCTAGGCGTTGAATATGTGGTGTTGGGTCCATTTCGTTGAGCAAGGAGTAGGTCTTGTCTATTACATATTTGGCTTATGGAAAGTTATCTGTGCTAATTTCTGTCTCTGGTTTTATGCAGCACCCCAAGGCACCTTTCCCCATAAGCAAGCACTAGTTGGTTTTCTAAATTTGAGACCCTGTTCTGTTTTGTAATTCAGTTCATGTGTAGTCAAGTTTTCATTCCGTGTATTAGTGATATCTTATGATGTTTCTTTTTCTGTGTGACGTAGTTCACGTAGAATCACCGTACCTGCATCCACTCACTATGCCGCTACGGGCCTGATGACACAGATTTCATTGCTGAGTGATACTGCATTGCACGTACGTGCCACAACTTCTTTATCCATTTTTTGCTTTCTGGGGTATTTACCTGGTACTGTAGACGAGCTTCTTGGGAACACAGCCGTCCCAAACTTTGGGGTGGCTCTCTGTCTTTCATTTTAATTTCCCTAAGGAATAGGACCATAAGTGCAATTGCCATAGGCTGTGTTGCTTTATTTCTTACGTGTTTCAGGAAACACCATACACTTCTCCAGGGTGGCTGTTGGCAATTTACATCGTGCCAATCAGCATAACAAGGCTCCCTGTTCTCCATATCCTGTCCTAACTTTCTGGATTTTACCCTTTTTTCAGATGGCCCTTTTGCCCGGGGGGCAGTGAGACTTCATTGTAGTGCAGATTTCCTTTACAGGCTTGCTTGGTTGGCCAAAAAGTGCGTATGCGTTTTTTCCTGAATATATTCAGGAAAAAACGCATACGCCGTTTTTGGCCAAGTTCATCATTGTCGACGTTGTGCCTCTTTTCCTATGCTTTCCGGGCAATTCCAGTCTACCCCCTGCAATCGTTTTTCCTGAAATTCTGCCCCGCTTTCAAGTCCCCTTCGCAGGCTTACTTCAATATATTTTTGGAGGATAGCTGTCATTTATAACTCTGCAGGTTTGTGAATTACAGTGCCCCGGAGCTCCTTTCTTCAACTCGCTTTCTTGTGAGCTGGGCACAAAACCGCAGGATTGCTTCAGGCCCTAATCTGTTTTCAGCAGGGCACGCTGAGCCTTTGTTTAATTCTTCTTCCTGGTGGGAAATGAGCGTTAAATTTGCCCGTGCAGACACCTACAGCTAGTCTCTCATTGGCTCTCCCTATTCCTGTTCATCTTGCACAGAAATTGCAAGCTGTGCCAAAGAGGAGGTTAAAGGCACTGACTCTCCAAGCGGGGAGAGTGTTAGTAAAGCATCTGGAATGGTGAACCCGAGGACCAGGATACGAAACCTGAGATGCATTTTAAATCGTTTCCCAATCACACGGTTGACGATACTCTGCGTTTCCCATGCATGTTATACCTGGAGGAAGAATCCCTTGAACCTGGAGAGTTGGGACCCATGGAATGGGTACCATGCAGTATGTCTTCAAAGGGTCTGCATTTGCTCACCGAAACTCACCAATGCTATCAGCCTGAACTGTCCAGCCTTATGTCTCAACCAGCTCTTGTTGTAGATGTGGTCAATCCCAGTTGCATCACATGCCCTGAGTGAATGATTTAAGAATTGCTCTCTATTTCACTGTCTTTGTGTTTTGTTTTCGAAATTTCTTTTGATAATGGGATTTATCGGATTTTCACTGCTGTGTTTCGGCCGCTGTACACACGCTTGATTCTCTTACAGAGACATATATATCCATGGGTTTTAAGATTCTTCCTAGTCAGGTATATTCCTAGGCGTTGAATATGTGGTGTTGGGTCCATTTCGTTGAGCAAGGAGTAGGTCTTCTCTATTACATATTTGGCTTATGGAAAGTTATCTGTGCTAATTTCAGTCTCTCGTTTTATGCAGCACCCCAAGGCACCTTTTCCCATAAGCAAGCACTAGTTGGTTTTCTAAATTTGAGACCCTGTTCTGTTTTGTAGTTCAGTTCATGTGTAGTCAAGTTTACATTCCGTGTATTAGTGATATCTTATGATGTTTCTTTTTCTGTGTGACGTAGTTCACGTAGAATCACCGTACCTCCATCCACTCACTATGCCGCTACGGGCCTGATGACACAGATTTCATTGCTGAGTGATATTGCATTGTACGTACGTGCCACAACTTCTTTATCCATTTTTTGCTTCCTGGGATATTTACCTGATACTGTAGACGAGCTTCTTGTGAACACAGCCGTCCCAAATATTGGGGTGGCTGTCTGTTTTTGATTTTAATTTCCGTAAGCTATAGGACCATAAGAGGAAGTGCCATAGGCTGTGTTGCTTTGTTTCTTACTTGTTGCAGGAAACACCATACACATCTCCAGGGTGGCTGCTGTCAATTTACATCCTGCCCATCAGCATAACAAGGCTCCCTGTTCTCCATATCCTGTCCTACCTTTCTGGATTTTACACTTTTTTCAGATGGCCCTTTTGCCCGGGGGGCAGTGAGACTGCATTGTAGTTCAGATTTCCTTTACAGGCTTGCTAGGTTGGCCAAAAAGGGCGTATGCGTTTTTTCCTGAATATATTCAGGAAAAAACGCATACGCCCTTTTGGCCAAGTGCATCATTGTCGACGTTCTGCCTCTTTTCCTATGCTTTCAGGGCAATTCCAGTCTACCCCCTGCAATCGTTTTCCTGAAATTCTGCCCCGCTTTCAAGTCCCCTTCGCAGGCTTACTTCAATATATTTTTGGAGGATAGCTGTCATTTATAACTCTGCAGGTTTGTGAATTACAGTGCCCCTGAGCTGCTTTCTTCAACTCACTTTCTTGTGAGCTGGGCACAAAACCGCAGGATTGCTTCAGGCCCTAATCTTTTTCCTGCAGAATATGCTGTGCCTTTGGTTAATTCCTCTTCCTGGTGGGAAATGAGCGTTACATTTGCCCGTGCAGACACCTACAGCTAGTCTCTCATTGGTTCTCCCTATTCCTGTTCATCTTGCACAGAAATTGCAAGCTGTGCCAAACAGGAGGTTAAAGGCACTGACTCTCCAAGCAGGGAGAGTGTTAGTAAAGAATCTGGAATGGTGAACCCGAGGACCAGGATACGAAAACTGAGATGCATTTTAAATCGTTTCCCAATCACACCGTGGACCATAATGTGGGTTTCCCATGCATGTTTTAGCTGGAGGAAGAATCCCTTGAACCTGAAGATTTGGGACCCATGGAATAGGTACCATGCAGTATGACTTCAAAGGGTCTGTATTTGCTCACGGAAACTCACCAATGCTATCAACCTGAAGTGTCCAGCCTTATGTCTCAACCAGCTCTGGGTGTAGATGTGGTCAATCCCGGTTGCATCACATGCCCTAAGTGAATTATTTAAGAATTGCTCTCTATTTCACTGTGTTTGTGTTTTGTTTTCGAAATTTATTTTGATAATAGGATTTATCGGATTTTCACTGCTGCGTTTTGGCCGCTGTACACACGCTTGATTCTCTTACGGAGACATATATATCCATGGGTTTTAAGATTCTTCCTAGTCAGGTATATTCCTAGGCGTTGAATATGTGGTGTTGAGTCCATTTCTTTGAGCAAGGAGTAGGTCTTGTTTATTACATATTTGGCTTATGGAATGTTATCTGTGCTAATTTCAGTCTCTGGTTTTATGCAGCACCCCAAGGCACCTTTCCCCATAAGCAAGCACTAGTTGGTTTTCTAAATTTGAGACCCTGTTCTGTTTTGTAATACAGTTCATGTGTAGTCAAGTTTACATTCCGTGTATTAGTGATATCTTATGATGTTTCTTTTTCTGTGTGACGTAGTTCACGTAGAATCACCGTACCTGCATCCACTCACTATGCCGCTACGGGCCTGATGACACAGATTTCATTGCTGAGTGCTACTGCATTGCACGTAAGTGCCACAACTTCTTTATCCATTTTTTGCTTTCTGGGATATTTACCTGGAACTGTAGACGAGCTTATTGAGAACACAGCCGTCCCAAACTTTGGCGTGGCTCTCTGTTTTTGATTTTAATTTCCCTAAGGAATAGGACCATAAGTGCAATTGCCATAGGCTGTGTTGCTTTATTTCTTACGTGTTTCAGGAAACACCATACACTTCTCCAGGGTGGCTGTTAGCAATTTACATCCTACCAATCAGCATAACAAGGCTCCCTGTTCTCCATATCCTGTCCTACCTTTCTGGATTTTACACTTTTTTCAGATGGCCCTTTTGCCCGGGGGGCAGTGAGACTTCATTGTAGTGCAGATTTCCTTTACAGGCTTGCTTGGTTGGCCAAAAAGTGCGTATGCGTTTTTTCCTGAATATATTCAGGAAAAAACGCATAAGCCCTTTTTGGCCAAGTGCATCATTGTCGACGTTCTGCCTGTTTTCCTATGCTTTCAGGGCAATTCCAGTCTACCCCCTGCAATCGTTTTCCTGAAATTCTGCCCCGCTTTCAAGTCCCCTTCGCAGGCTTACTTCAATATATTTTTGGAGGATAGCTGTCATTTATAACTCTGCAGGTTTGTGAATTACAGTGCCCTTGAGCTCCTTTCTTCAACTCGCTTTCTTGTGAGCTGGGCATAAAACCGCAGGATTGTTTCAGGCCCTAATCTTTTTCCGGCAGGGCATGCTGAGCCTTTGGTTAATTCCTCTTCCTGGTGGGAAATGAGCGTTACATTTGCCCGTGCAGACATCTACAGCTAGTCTCTCATTGGTTCTCCCTATTCCTGTTCATCTTGCACAGAAATTGCAAGCTGTGCCAAACAGGAGGTTAAAGGCACTGACTCTCCAAGCGGGGAGAGTGTTATTAAAGCATCTGGAATGGTGAACCCGAGGACCAGGATACGAAAACTGAGATGCATTTTAAATCGTTTCCCAATCACATGGTGGATGATACTCTGGGTTTCCCATGCATGTTTTAGCTGGAGGAAGAATCCCTTGAACCTGGAGAGTTGGGACCCATGGAATGGGTACCATGCAGTATGACTTCAAAGGGTCTGCATTTGCTCACCGAAACTCACCAATGCTATCAGCCTGAAGTGTCCAGCCTTATGTCTCAACCAGCTCTGGGTGTAGATGTGGTCAATCCCGGTTGCATCACATGCCCTGAGTGAATTATTTAAGAATTGCTCTCTATTTCACTGTCTTTGTGTTTTGTTTTCGAAATTTATTTTGATAATGGGATTTATCGGATTTTCACTGCTGCGTTTCGGCCGCTGTACACACGCTTGATTCTCTTACGGAGACATATATATCCATGGGTTTTAAGATTCTTCCTAGTCAGGTATATTCCTAGGCGTTGAATATGTGGTGTTGGGTCCATTTCGTTGAGCAAGGAGTAGGTCTTTTCTATTACATATTTGGCTTATGGAAAGTTATCTGTGCTAATTTCAGTCTCTGGTTTTATGCAGCACCCCAAGGCACCTTTCCCCATAAGCAAGCACTAGTTGGTTTTCTAAATTTGAGACCCTGTTCTGTTTTGTAATTCAGTTCATGTGTAGTCAAGTTTACATTCCGTGTATTAGTGATATCTTATGATGTTTCTTTTTCTGTGTGACGTAGTTCACGTAGAATCACCGTACCTGCATCCACTCATTATGCCGCTACGGGCCTGTTGGCAGAGATTTCATTGCTGAGTGATATTGCATTGTACGTACGTGCCACAACTTCTTTATCCATTTTTTGCTTTCTGGGATATTTACCTGATACTGTACACGAGCTTCTTGTGAACACAGCCGTCCCAAATATTTGGGTGGCTGTCTGTTTTTGAATTTAATTTCCGTAAGCTATAGGACCATAAGTGGAAGTGCCATAGGCTGTGTTGCTTTGTTTCTTACGTGTTTCAGGAAACACCATACACTTCTCCAGGGTGGCTGCTGGCAATTTACATCCTGCCAATCAGCATAACAAGGCTCCCTGTTGTCCATATCCTGTCCTACCTTTCTGGATTTTACACTTATTTCAGATGGCCCTTTTGCCCGGGGGGCAGTGAGACTTTATTGTAGTGCAGATTTCTTGACAGGCTTGCTTGGTTGGCCAAAAAGGGCATATGCGTTTTTTCCTGAATATATTCAGGAAAAAACACATACGCACTTTTTGGCCAATTGCATCATTGTTGACGTTGTGCCTCTTTTCCTATGCTTTCAGGGCAATTCCAGTCTACCACCTGCAATCGTTTTCCTGAAATTCTGCCCCGCTTTCAAGTCCCCTTCGCAGGCTTACTTCAATATATTTTTGGAGGATAGCTGTCAATTATAACTCTGCAGGTTTGTGAATTACAGTGCCCCTAGCTCCTTTCTTCAACTCGCTTTCTTGTGAGCTGGGCACAAAACCGCAGGATTGCTTCAGGCCCTAATAGGTTTCCAGCAGGGCACACTGAGCCTTTGTTTAATTCCTCTTCCTGGTGGGCAATGAGTGTTACATTTGCCCGTGCAGACACCTACAGCTAGTCTCTCATTGGTTCTCCCTATTCCTGTTCATCTTGCACAGAAATTGCAAACTGTGCCAAACAGGAGGTTAAAGGCACTGACTCTCCAAGCGGGGAGAGTGTTAGTAAAGCGTCTGGAATGGTGAACCCGAGGACAAGGATACGAAAACTGAGATCCATTTCAAATCGTTTCCCAATCTCACGGTGTACCATACTCTGTGTTTCCCATGCATGTTTTAGCTGAAGGAAGAATCCCTTGAACCTGGAGAGTTGGGACTCATGGAATGGGTACCATGCAGTATGACTTCAAAGGGTCTGCATTTGCTCACAGAAACTCACCAATGCTATCAGCCTGAAGTGTCCAGCCTTATGTCTCAACCAGCTCTGGGTGTAGATGTGTTAAATCCCGGTTGCATCACATGCCCTGAGTGAATTATTTAAGAATTGCTCTCTATTTCACTGTCTTTGTGTTTTGTTTTCGAAATTTATTTTGATAATGGGATTTATCGGATTTTCACTGCTGCGTTTATGCCGCTGTACACACGCTTGATTCTCTTACGGAGACATATATATCCATGGGTTTTAAGATTCTTCCTAGTCAGGTATATACCTAGGCGTTGAAAATGTGGTGTTGAGTCCATTTCGTTGAGCAAGGAGTAGGTCTTGTCTATTACATATTTGGCTTATGGAATGTTATCTGTGCTAATTTCAGTCTCTGGTTTTATGCAGCACCCCGAGGCACCTTTCCCCATAAGCAAGCACTAGTTGGTTTTCTAAATTTGGACCCTGTTCTGTTTTGTAATTCAGTTCATGTGTAGTCAAGTTTACATTCCGTGTATTACTGATATCTTATGATGTTTCTTTTTCTGTGTGACGTAGTTCTTGTAGAATCACCGTATCTGCATCCACTGACTATGCCGCTACGCGCCAGATGACACAGATTTCATTGCTGAGTGATATTGCATTGTATGTACGTGCCACAGCTTCTTTATCCATTTTTTGCTTTCTGGGATATTTACCTGATACTGTAGACGAGCTTCTTGTGAACACAGCCGTCCCAAATATTGGGGTGGCTGTCTGTTTTTGATTTTAATTTCCGTAAGCTATAGGACCATAAGTGGAAGTGCCATAGGCTGTGTTGCTTTGTTTCTTACGTGTTTCAGGAAACATCATACACTTCTCCAGGGTGGCTGCTGGCAATTTACATCCTGCCAATCAGCATAACAAGGCTCCCTGTTCTCCATATCCTGTCCTAACTTTCTGGATTTTACACTTTTTTCAGATGGCCCTTTTGCCCGGGGGGCAGTGAAACTTCATTGTAGTGCAGATTTCCTTTACAGGCTTGCTTGGTTGGCCAAAAAGGGCGTATGCGTTTTTTCCTGAATATATTCAGGAAAAAACGCATACGCCCTTTTTGGCCAAGTGCATCATTGTCGACGTTGTGCCTCTTTTCCTATGCTTTCAGGGGAATTCCAGTCTACCCCCTGCAATCGTTTTCCTGAAATTCTACCCCGCTTTCAAGTCCCCTTCGCAGGCTTACTTCAATATATTTTTGGAGGATAGCTGTCATTTATAACTCTGCAGGTTTGTGAATTACAGTGCCCCTGAGCTCCTTTCTTCAACTCGCTTTCTTGTGAGCTGGGCACAAAACCGCAGGATTGCTTCAGGCCCTAATCTGTTTCCGGCAAGGCACGCTGAGCCTTTGGTTAATTCCTCTTCCTGGTAGGAAATGAGCGTTACATTTGCCCGTGTAGACACCTATAGCTAGTCTCTCATTGGTTCTCCCTATTCCTGTTCATCTTGCACAGAAATTGCAAGCTGTGCCAAAGAGGAGGTTAAAGGCACTGACTCTCCAAGCGGGGAGAGTGTTAGTAAAGCATCTGGAATGGTGAACCCGAGGACCAGGATACGAAAACTGAGATGCATTTTAAATCGTTTCCCAATCACACGGTGGACGATACTCTGGGTTTCCCATGCATGTTTTAACTAGAGGAAGAATGCCTTGAACCTGGAGATTTGGGACCCATGGAATGGGTACCATGCAGTATGACTTCAAAGGGTCTGCATTTGCTCACCGAAACTCACCAATGCTATCAGCCTGAAGTGTCCAGCCTTATGTCTCAACCAGCTCTGGGTTTAGATGTGGTCAATCCCGGTTACATCACATGCCCTGAGTGAATGATTTAAGAATTGCTCTCTATTTCACTGTCTTTGTGTTTTGTTTTCGAAATTTATTTTGATAATGGGATTTATCTGATTTTCACTGCTGCGTTTCGGCCGCAGTACACACGCTTGATTCTCTTATGGAGACATATATATCCATGGGTTTTAAGATTCTTCCTAGTCAGGTATATTCCTAGGCGTTGAATATGTGGTGTTGGGTCCATTTCGTTGAGCAAGGAGTAGGTCTTGTCTATTACATATTTGGCTTATGGAAAGTTATCTGTGCTAATTTCAGTCTCTGGTTTTATGCAGCACCCCAAGGCACCTTTCCCCATAAGCAAGCACTAGTTGGTTTTCTAAATTTGAGACCCTGTTCTGTTTTGTATTTCTGTTCATGTGTAGTCAAGTTTACATTCCGTGTATTAGTGATATCTTATGATGTTTCTTTTTCTGTGTGACGTATTTCACGTAGAATCACCGTACCTGCATCCACTCACTATGCCGCTACGGGCCTGATGACACAGAGATCATTGCTGAGTGATATTGCATTGTACGTACGTGCCACAACTTCTTTATCCATTTTTTGCTTTCTGGGATATTTACCTGATACTGTAGACGAGCTTCTTGTGAACACAGCCGTCCCAAATATTGGGGTGGCTGTCTGTTTTTGATTTTAATTTCCGTAAGCTATAGGACCATAAGTGGAGGTGCGATAGGCTGTGTTCCTTTATTTCTTACGTGTTTCAGGAAACACCATACACTTCTCCAGGGTGGCTGTTGGCAATTTACATCCTCCCAATCTGCATAACAAGGCTCACTGTTCTCCATATCCTGTCCTACCTTTCTGGATTTTACACTTTTTTCAGATGGCCCTTTTGCCAGGGGGACAGTGAGACTTCATTGTAGTGCAGATTTCCTTTACAGGCTTGCTTGGTTGGCCAAAAAGTGCATATGCGTTTTTTCCTGAATATATTCAGGAAAAAACGCATACGCACTTCTTGGCCAAGTGCATCATTGTCGACGTTGTGCCTCTTTTCCTATGCTTTCAGGGCAATTCCAGTCTACCCCCTGCAATCGTTTTCATGAAATTCTGCCCCGCTTTCAAGTCCCCTTCGCAGGCTTACTTCAATATACTGTTGGAAGAAAGCTGTCATTTATAACTCTGCAGGTTTGTGATTTAAAGTGCCCCTGAGCTCCTTTCTTCAACTCGCTTTCTTGTGAGCTGGGCAAAAAACCGCAGGATTGCTTCAGGCACTAATCTGTTTCCAGCAGGGCACGCTGAGCCTTTGGTTAATTCTTCTTCCTGGTGGGAAATGAGCGTTACATTTACCCGTGCAGACAACTACAGCTAGTCTCTCATTGGTTCTCCCTATTCCTGTTCATCTTGCACAGAAACTGCAAGCTGTGCCAAACAGGAGGTTAAAGGCACTGACTCTCCAAGCGGGGAGAGTGTTAGTAAAGCGTCTGGAATGGTGAACCCGAGGACAAGGATATGAAAACTGAGATGCATTTTAAATCGTTTCCCAATCACACGGTGAACGATACTCTGGGTTTCCCATGCATGTTTTAGCTGGAGGAAGAATCCCTTGAACCTGGAGTCTTGGGACCCTTGGAATGGGTACCATGCAGTATGACTTCAAAGGGTCTGCATTTACTCACCGAACCTCACCAATGCTATCAGCCTGAAGTGTCCAGCCTTATGTCTCAACCAGCTCTGGGTGTAGATGTGGTCAATCCCGGTTGCATCACATGCCCTGAGTGAATTATTTAAGAATTGCTCTCTATCTCACTGTCTTTGAGTTTTGTTTTTGAAATTTATTTTGATAATGGTCTTTATCGGATTTTCGCTGCTGCGTTTCGGCCGCTGTACACACGCTTGATTCTCTTACGGAGACATATATATCCATGGGTTTTAAGATTCTTCCTAGTCAGGTATATTCCTAGGCGTTGAATATGTGGTGTTGGGTCCATTTCGTTGAGCAAGGAGTAGGTCTTGTCTATTACATATTTGGCTTATGGAAAGTTATCTGTGCTAATTTCAGTCTCTGGTTTTATGCAGCACCCCAAGGCACCTTTCCCCATAAGCAAGCACTAGTTGGTTTTCTGAATTTGAGACCCTGTTCTGTTTTGTAATTCAGTTCATGTGTTATCAAGTTTACATTCCGTGTATTAGTGATATCTTATGATGTTTCTTTTTCTGTGTGACGTAGTTCATGTAGAATCACCGTAGCTGCATCCACTCACTATGCCACTACGGGCCTGATGACACAGATTTCATTGCTGAGTGATATTGCATTGTAGGTACGTGCCACAACTTCTTTATCCATTTTTTGCTTTCTGGGATATTTACCTGATACTGTAGACAAGCTTCTTGTGAACACAGCCGTCCCAAATATTGGGGTGGCTGTCTGTATTTGATTTTAATTTCCCTAAGCTATAGGACCATAAGTGGTAGTGCCATAGGCTGTGTTACTTTGTTTCTTACGTGTTTCAGGAAACACCATACACTTCTCCAGGGTGGCTGCTGTTAATTTACATCCTGCCAATCAGCATAACAAGGCTGCCTGTTCTCCATATCCTGTCCTACCTTTCTGGATTTTACACTTTTTTCAGATGGCCCTTTTGCCCGTGGGTGGGGCAGTGAGATTTCATTCTAGTGGACATTTCTTTTACAGGCTTGCATGGTTGGCCAATTAGGGCGTATGCGTTTTTTTCTGAATATATTCAGGAAAATACGCATACGCCCTTTTTGGCCAAGTTCATCATTGTCGACGTTGTGCCTCTATTCCTATGCTTTCAGGACAATTCCAGTCTACCCCCTGCAATCGTTTTCCTAAAATTCTGCCCCGCTATCAAGTCCCGTTCGCAGGCTTATTTCAATATATTTTTGGAAGATAGCTGACATTTATAACTCTGTAGGTTTGTGAATTACAGTGCCCCTGAGCTCCTTTCTTCTACTCGCTTTCTTGTGAACTGGGCACAAAACCGCAGGATTGCTTCAGGCCCTAATCTGTTTCCAGCAGGGCACACTGAGCCTTTGTTTAATTTCTCTTCCTGGTGGGCAATGAGCGTTACATTTGCCCGTGCAGACACCTACAGCTAGTCTCTCATTGGTTCTCCCTATTCCTGTTCATCTTGCACAGAAATTGCAAGCTGTGCCAAAGAGGAGGTTAAAGGCACTGACTCTCCAAGTGGGGAGAGTGTTAGTAAAGCATCTGGAATGGTGAACCCGAGGACCAGGATACGAAAACTGAGATTCATTTTAAATCGTTTCCCAATCACACAGTGGACGATACTCTGGGTTTCCCATGCATGTTTTAGCTGGAGGAAGAATCCCTTGAACCTGGAGAGTTGGGACCCATGGAATGGGTACCATGCAGTATGACTTCAAAGGGTCTGCATTTGCTCACCGAAACTCACCAATGCTATCAGCCTGACGTGTCCAGCCTTATGTCTCAACCAGCTCTGGGTGTAGATGTGGTCAATCCCGGTTGCATCACATGCCCTGGGTGAATTATTTAAGAATTGCTCTCTATTTCACTTTCTTTGTGTTTTGTTTTTGAAATTTATTTTGATAAGGGGATTTATCGGATTTTCAATGCTGCGTTTATGCCGCTGTACACACGCTTGATTCTCTTACGGAGACATATAAATCCATGGGTTTTAAGATTCTTCCTAGTCAGGTATATTCCAAGACGTTGAATATGTGGTGTTGAGTCCATTTCGTTGAGCATGGAGTAGGTCTTGTCTATTACATATTTGGCTTATGGAATGTTATCTGTGCTAATTTCAGTCTCTGGTTTTATGCAGCACCCCAAGGCACCTTACCCCATAAGCAAGCACTAGTTGGTTTTCTAAATTTGAGACCCTGTTCTGTTTTGTAATTCAGTTCATGTGTAGTCAAGTTTACATTCCGTGTATTAGTGATATCTTATGATGTTTCTTTTTCTGTGTGACGTAGTTCACGTAGAATCACCGTACCTGCATCCACTCACTATGCCGCTACGGGCCTGATGACACAGATTTCATTGCTGAGTGATATTGCATTGCACGTACGTGCCACAATTTCTTTATCCATTTTTTGCTTTCTGGGATATTTACCTGGTACTGTAGACGAGCTTCTTGTGAACACAGCCGTCCCAAACTTTGGGGTGGCTCTCTCTTTTTGATTTTAATTTCCCTAAGCAATAGGACCATAAGTGCAATTGCCATAGGCTGTGTTGCTTTATTTCTTACGTGTTTCAGGAAACACCATACTCTTCTCCAGGGTGGCAGTTCACAATTTACATCCTGCCAATCAGCATAACAAGCCTCCCTGTTCTCCATATCCTGTCCTACCTCTCTGGATTTTACACTTTTCTCAGATGGCCCTTTTGCCCGGGGGGGGGGGGGCAGTGAGATTTCATTGTATTGCAGATTTCTTCTACAGGCTTGCTTGGTTGGCCAAAAAGGGCGTATGCGTTTTTCCCTGAATATATTCAGGAAAAAACGCATACGCCCTTTTTGGCCAAGTGCATCATTGTCGACGTTGTGCCTCTTTTCCTATGCTTTCAGGGCAATTCCAGTCTACCCCCTGCAGTCGTTTTCCTGAAATTCTGTCCCGCTTTCAAGTCCCCTTCGCAGGCTTACTTCAATATATTTTTGGAGGATAGCTGTCATTTATAACTCTGCAGGTTTGTGAATTACAGTGCCCCTGAGCTCCTTTCTTCAACTCGCTTTCTTGTGAGCTGGGCACAAAACCGCAGGATTGCTTCAGGCCCTAATCTGTTTCCAGCAGGGCACACTGAGCCTTTGTTTAATTCCTCTTCCTGGTGGGCATTGAGCGTTACATTTGTCCGTGCCGACACCTACAGCTAGTCTCTCATTGGTTCTCCCTATTCCTGTTCATCTTGCACAGAAATTGCAAGCTATGCCAAAGAGGAGGTTAAAATCACTGACTCTCCAAGCAGGGAGAGAGTTAGTAATGCGTCTGGAATTGTGAACCCGAGGACCAGGATACGAAAACTGAGATGCATTTTAAATCGTTTCCCAATCACACGGTGGACGATACTCTGGTTTCCCCATGCATGTTTTAGCTGGAGGAAGAATCCCTTGAACCTGGAGAGTTGGGACCCATGGAATGGGTACCATGCAGTATGACTTCAAAGGGTCTGCATTTGCTCACCGAAACTCACCAATGCTATCAGCCCGAAGTGTCCAGCGTTATGTCTCAACCAGCTCTGGGTGTAGATGTGGTCAATCCCGGTTGCATCACATGCCCTGAGTGAATTATTTAAGAATTGCTCTCTATTTCACTGTCTTTGTGTTTAGTTTTAGAAATTTATTTTGATAATGGGATTTATCGGATTTTCAGTGCTGCGTATCGGCCGCTGTACACACGCTTGATTCTCTTACGGAGACATATATATCCATGGGTTTTAAGATTCTTCCTAGTCAGGTATATTCCTCGGCATTGAATATGTGGTGTTGGGTCCATTTCGTTGAGCAAGGAGTAGGTCTTGTCTATTAAATATTTGGCTTATGGAATGTTATCTGTGCTAATTTCAGTCTCTGGTTTTATGCAGCTCCCCAAGGCTCCTTTCCCCATAAGAAAGCACTAGTTGGTTTTCTAAATTTGAGACCCTGTTCTGTTTTGTAATTCAGTTCATGTGTAGTCAAGTTTACATTCCGTGTATTAGTGATATCTTATGATGTTTCTTTTTCTGTGTGACGTAGTTCACGTAGAATCACCGTACCTGCATCCAGTCACTATGCCGCTACAGGCCTGATGACACAGATTTCATTGCTGAGTGATAATGCATTGTACGTACATGCCACAACTTCTTTATCCATTTTTTGCTTTCTGGGATATTTACCTGATACTGTAGATGAGCTTCTTGTGAACACAGCCGTCCCAAATATTGGGGTGGCTGTCTGTTTTTGATTTTAATTTCCGTAAGCTATAGGACCATAAGTGGAAGTGCCATAGGCTGTGTTGCTTTGTTTCTTACGTGTTTCAGGAAACACCATACACTTCTCCAGGGTGGCTGCTGGCAATTTACATCCTGCCAATAAGCATAACAAGGCTCCCTGTTCTCCATATCCTGTCCTACCTTTCTGGATTTTACACTTTTTTCAGATGGCCCTTTTGCCCGGGGCGCAGTGAGACTTCATTGTAGTGCAGATTTCCTTTACAGGCTTGCTTGGTTGGCCAAAAAGGGCGTATGCGTTTTTTCCTGAATATATTCAGGAAAAAACGCATACGCCCTTTTTGGCCAAGTGCATCATTGTCGACGTTCTGCCTCTTTTCCTATGCTTTCAGGGCAATTCCAGTCTACCCCCTGCAATCGTTTTCCTGAAATTCTGCCC
The DNA here is from genome assembly GCF_963924675.1 of Phocoena phocoena. Classification (NCBI taxonomy): domain Eukaryota; kingdom Metazoa; phylum Chordata; class Mammalia; order Artiodactyla; family Phocoenidae; genus Phocoena; species Phocoena phocoena. The sequence continues at coordinate 265,478 of NW_027077480.1, forward strand.
CACTTTCAAGTCCCCTTCGCAGGCTTACTTCAATATATTTTTGGAGGAAAGCTGTCATTTATAACTCTGCAGGTTTGTGAATTACAGTGCCCCTGCGCTCCTTTCTTCAACTCACTTTCATGTGAGCTGGGCACAAAACCGCAGGATTGCTTCAGGCCCTAATCTGTTTTCAGCAGGGCATGCTGAGCCTTTGTTTAATTCCTCTTCCTGGTCAGCAATGAGCGTTACATTTGGCCGTGCAGACACCTACAGCTAGTCTCTCATTGGTTCTCCCTATTCCTGTTCATCTTGCACCGAAATTGCAAGCTGTGCCAAACAGGAGGTTAAAGGCACTGACTCTCCAAGCGGGGAGAGTGTTAGTAAAGCATCTGGAATGGTGAACCCGAGGACCAGGATACGAAAACTGAGATGCATTTTAAATCGTTTCCCAATCACACGGTGGACCATACTGTGGGTTTCCCATGCATGTTTTAGCTGGAGGAAGAATGCCTTGAACCTGGAGTGTTGGGACCCATGGAATTGGGTACCATTCAGTATGACTTCAAATGGTCTGCATTTGCTCACCGAAACTCACCAATGCTATCAGCCTGAAGTGTCCAGCCTTATGTCTCAACCAGCTCTGGGTGTAGATGTGGTCAATCCCGGTTGCATCACATGCCCTGAGTGAATTATTTAAGAATTGCTCTCTATTTCACTGTCTTTGTGATTTGTTTTCGAAGTTTATTTTGATAATGGGATTTATCGGATTTTCACTGCTGCGTTTCGGCCTCTGTACACACGCTTGATTCTCTTATGGAGACATATATATCCATGGGTTTTAAGATTGTTCCTAGTCAGGTATATTCCTAGGCGTTGAATATGTGGTGTTGAGTCCATTTCGTTGAGCAAGGAGTAGGTCTTGTCTATTACATATTTGGCTTATGGAATGTTATCTGTGCTAATTTCAGTCTCTGGTTTTATGCAGTACCCCAAGGCACCTTTCCCCATAAGCAAGCACTAGTTGGTTTTCTAAATTTGAGACCCTGTTCTGTTTTGTAATTCAGTTCATGTGTAGTCAAGTTTACATTCCGTGTATTAGTGATATCTTATGATGTTTCTTTTTCTGTGTGACGTAGTTCACGTAGAATCACCGTACCTGCATCCACTCACTATGCCGCTACGGGCCTGATGACACAGATTTCATTGCTGAGTGATATTGCATTGCACGTACGTGCCACAACTTCTTTATCCATTTTTTGCTTTCTGGGATATTTACCTGGTACTGTAGACGAGCTTCTTGGGAACACAGCCATCCCAAATTTTGGGGTGGCTCTCTGTTTTTGATTTTAATTTCCCTAAGGAATAGGACCATAAGTGCAATTGCCATAGGCTGTGTTGCTGTATTTCTTACGTGTTTCAGGAAACACCATACACTTCTCCAGTGTGCCTGTTGGCAATTTACATCCTGCCAATCAGCATAACAAGGCTCCCTTTTCTCCATATCCTGTCCTACCTTTCTGGATTTTACACTTTTTTCAGATGGCCCTCTTGCCCGGGGGGCAGTGAGACTTCATTGTAGTGCAGATTTCCTTTACAGGCTTGCTTGGTTGGCCAAAAAGGGCGTATGCGTTTTTTCCTGAATATATTCAGGAAAAAACGCATACGCCCTTTTTGGCCAAGTGCATCATTGTCGACGTTCTGCCTCTTTTCCTATGCTTTCAGGGCAATTCCAGTCTACCCCTACAATTGTTTTCCTGAAATTCTGCCCCGCATTCAAGTCCCCTTCGCAGGCTTACTTCAATATACTTTTGGAAGATAGCTGTCATTTATAACTCTGCAGGTTTGTGAATTACAGTGCCCCTGAGCTCCTTTCTTCAACTCGCTTTCTTGTGAGCTGGGCACAAAACCGCAGGATTGCTTCAGGCCCTAATCTCTTTCCAGCAGGGCACACTGAGCCTTTGGTTAATTCCTCTTCCTGGTGGGAAATGAGCGTTACATTTGCCCGTGCAGACACCTACAGCTAGTCTCTCATTGGTTCTCCCTATTCCTGTTCATCTTGCACAGAAATTGCAAGCTGTGCCAAAGAGGAGGTTAAAGGCACTGACTCTCCAAGCAGGGAGAGTGTGAGTAAAGCGTCTGGAATGGTGAACCCGAGGACATGGATACGAAAACTGAGATACATTTTAAATCGTTTCCCAATCACACGGTGGACCATACTGTGGGTTTCCCATGCATGTTTTAGCTGGAGGAAGAATCCCTTGAACCTGGAGAGTTGGGACCCATGGAATGGGTACCATGCAGTATGACTTCAAAGGGTCTGCATTTGCTCACCGAAACTCACCAATGCTATCAGCCTGACGTGTCCAGCCTTATGTCTCAACCAGCTCTGGGTGTAGATGTGGTCAATCCCGGTTGCATCACATGCCCTTAGTGAATTATTTAAGAATTGCTCTCTATTTCACTGTCTTTGTGTTTTGTTTTCGAAATTTATTTTGATAATGGGATTTATCGGATTTTCACTGCTGCGTTTCGGCCGCTGTACACACGCTTGATTCTCTTACGGAGACATATATATCCATGGGTTTTAATATTCTTCCTAGTCAGGTATATTCCTAGGCGTTGAATATGTGGTGTTGGGTCCATTTCGTTGAGCAAGGAGTAGGTCTTGTCTATTACATATTTGGCTTATGGAAAGTTATCTGTGCTAATTTCAGTCTCTGGTTTTATGCAGCACCCCAAGGCGCCTTTCCCCATAAGCAAGCACTAGCTGGTTTACTAAATTTGAGACCCTGTTCTGTTTTGTAATTCAGTTCATGTGTAGTCAAGTTTACATTCCGTGTATTAGTGATATCTTATGATGTTTCTTTTTCTGTGTGAGGTAGTTCACGTAGAATCACCGTACCTGCATCCACTCACTATGCCGCTACGGGCCTGATGACACAGATTTCATTGCTGAGTGATATTGCATTGTACGTACGTGCCACAACTTCTTTATCCATTTTTTGCATTTTGGGATATTTACCTGATACTGTAGACGAGCTTCTTGTGAACACAGCCGTCCCAAATATTGAGGTGGCTGTCTGTTATTGATTTTAATATCCGTAAGCTATAGAACCATAAGTGCAAGTGCCATAGGCTGTGTTGCTTTGTTTCTTACGTGTTGCAGGAAACACCATACACTTCTCCAGGGTGGCTGCTGGCAATTTACATCTTGCCAATCAGCATAACAAGGCTCCCTGTTCTCCATATCCTGTCCTAACTTTCTGGATTTTACACTTTTTTCAGATGGCCCTCTTGCCCGGGGGGCAGTGAGACTTCATTGTAGTGCAGATTTCCTTTACAGGCTTGCTTGGATGCCCAAAAAGGGTGTATGCGTTTTTTCCTGAATATATTCAGGAAAAAACGCATACGTCCTTTTTGGCCAAGTGAATCATTGTCGACGTTGTGCCTCTTTTCCTATGCTTTCAGGGCAATTCCAGTCTACCCCCTGCAACCGCTTTCCTGAAATTCTGCCCGGCTTTCAAGTCCCCTTCACAGGCTTACTTCAATATATTTTTGGAGGATAGCTGTCATTTATAACTCTGCAGGTTTGTGAATTACAGTGCCCCTGATCTCCTTTGTTCAACTCGATTTCTTGTGAGCTGGGCACAAAACCGCAGGATTGCTTCAGGCCCTAATCTGTTTCAAGCAGGGCACACTGAGCCTTTGTTTAATTCCTCTTCCTGGTGGGCAATGGGCGTTACATTTGCCCGTGCAGACACCTACAGCTAGTCTCTCATTGGTTCTCCCTATTCCTGTTCATCTTGCACAGAAATTGCAAGCTGTGCCAAACAGGAGGTTAAAGGCACTGACTCTCCAACCGGGGAGAGTGTTAGTAAAGCATCTGGAATGGTGAACCCGAGGACCAGGATACGAAAACTGAGATGCATGTTAAATCGTTTCCCAATCACAAGGTGAACGATACTCTGGGTTTCCCATGCATGTTTTAGCTGGAGGAAGAATCCCTTGAACCTGGAGAGTCGGGACCCATGGAATGGGTACCATGCAGTATGACTTCAAAGGGTCTGCATTTGCTCACCGAAACTCACCAATGCTATCAGCCTGACGTGTCCAGCCTTATGTCTCAACCAGCTCTGGGTGTAGATGTGGTCAATCCCGGTTGCATCACATGCCCTTAGTGAATTATTTAAGAATTGCTCTCTATTTCACTGTCTTTGTGTTTTGTTTTCGAAATTTATTTTGATAATGGGATTTATCGGATTTTCACTGCTGCGTTTTGGCCGCTGTACACACGCTTGATTCTCTTACGGAGACATATATATCCATGGGTTTTAATATTCTTCCTAGTCAGGTATATTCCTAGGCGTTGAATATGTGGTGTTGGGTCCATTTCGTTGAGCAAGGAGTAGGTCTTGTCTATTACATATTTGGCTTATGGAAAGTTATCTGTGCTAATTTCAGTCTCTGGTTTTATGCAGCACCCCAAGGCGCCTTTCCCCATAAGCAAGCACTAGCTGGTTTACTAAATTTGAGACCCTGTTCTGTTTTGTAATTCAGTTCATGTGTAGTCAATTTTACATTCCGTGTATTAGTGATATCTTATGATGTTTCTTTTTCTGTGTGAGGTAGTTCACGTAGAATCACCGTACCTGCATCCACTCACTATGCCGCTACGGGCCTGATGACACAGATTTCATTGCTGAGTGATATTGCATTGTACGTACGTGCCACAACTTCTTTATCCATTTTTTGCATTTTGGGATATTTACCTGATACTGTAGACGAGCTTCTTGTGAACACAGCCGTCCCAAATATTGAGGTGGCTGTCTGTTATTGATTTTAATATCCGTAAGCTATAGAACCATAAATGCAAGTGCCATAGGCTGTGTTGCTTTGTTTCTTACGTGTTGCAGGAAACACCATACACTTCTCCAGGGTGGCTGCTGGCAATTTACATCTTGCCAATCAGCATAATAAGGCTCCCTGTTCTCCATATCCTGTCCTAACTTTCTGGATTTTACACTTTTTTCAGATGGCCCTCTTGCCCGGGGGGCAGTGAGACTTCATTGTAGTGCAGATTTCCTTTACAGGCTTGCTTGGATGCCCAAAAAGGGTGTATGCGTTTTTTCCTGAATATATTCAGGAAAAAACGCATACGTCCTTTTTGGACAAGTGAATCATTGTCGACGTTGTGCCTCTTTTCCTATGCTTTCAGGGCAATTCCAGTCTACCCCCTGCAACCGCTTTCCTGAAATTCTGCCCGGCTTTCAAGTCCCCTTCACAGGCTTACTTCAATATATTTTTGGAGGATAGCTGTCATTTATAACTCTGCAGGTTTGTGAATTACAGTGCCCCTGATCTCCTTTGTTCAACTCGATTTCTTGTGAGCTGGGCACAAAACCGCAGGATTGCTTCAGGCCCTAATCTGTTTCCAGCAGGGCACACTGAGCCTTTGTTTAATTCCTCTTCCTGGTGGGCAATGGGCGTTAAATTTGCCCGTGCAGACACCTACAGCTAGTCTCTCATTGGTTCTCCCTATTCCTGTTCATCTTGCACAGAAATTGCAAGCTGTGCCAAACAGGAGGTTAAAGGCACTGACTCTCCAACCGGGGAGAGTGTTAGTAAAGCATCTGGAATGGTGAACCCGAGGACCAGGATACGAAAACTGAGATGCATGTCAAATCGTTTCCCAATCACACGGTGAACGATACTCTGGGTTTCCCATGCATGTTTTAGCTGGAGGAAGAATCCCTTGAACCTGGAGAGTCGGGACCCATGGAATGGGTACCATGCAGTATGACTTCAAAGGGTCTGCATTTGCTCACCGAAACTCACCAATGCTATCAGCCTGACGTGTCCAGCCTTATGTCTCAACCAGCTCTGGGTGTAGATGTGGTCAATCCCGGTTGCATCACATGCCCTTAGTGAATTATTTAAGAATTGCTCTCTATTTCACTGTCTTTGTGTTTTGTTTTCGAAATTTATTTTGATAATGGGATTTATCGGATTTTCACTGGGGCGTTTCGGCCGCTGTACACACGCTTGATTCTCTTACGGAGACATATATATCCATGGGTTTTAATATTCTTCCTAGTCAGGTATATTCCTAGGCGTTGAATATGTGGTGTTGGGTCCATTTCGTTGAGCAAGGGGTAGGTCTTGTCTATTACATATTTGGCTTATGGAAAGTTATCTGTGCTAATTTCAGTCTCTGGTTTTATGCAGCACCCCAAGGCGCCTTTCCCCATAAGCAAGCACTAGCTGGTTTACTAAATTTGAGACCCTGTTCTGTTTTGTAATTCAGTTCATGTGTAGTCAAGTTTACATTCCGTGTATTAGTGATATCTTATGATGTTTCTTTTTCTGTGTGAGGTAGTTCACGTAGAATCACCGTACCTGCATCCACTCACTATGCCGCTACGGGCCTGATGACACAGATTTCATTGCTGAGTGATATTGCATTGCACGTACGTGCAACAACTTCTTTATCCATTTTTTTCTTTCTGGGATATTTACCTGGTACTGTAGACGAGCTTCTTGGGAAAACAGCCGTCCCAAACTTTGGGGTGGATCTCTGTTTTTGATTTTAATTTCCCTAAGCAAGAGGACCATAAGTGCAATTGCTATAGGCTGTGTTCCTTTATTTCTTACGTGTTTCAGGAAACACTATACACTTCTCCAGGGTGGCTGTTGGCAATTTACATCCTCCCAATCAGCATAACAATGCTCCCTGTTCTCCATATCCTGTCCTACCTTTCTGGATTTTACACTTTTTTCAGATGGCCCTTTTGACAGGGGGGCAGTGAGACTTCATTGTAGTGCAGATTTCCTTTACAGGCTTGCTTGTTTGGCCAAAAAGTGCATATGCGTTTTTTCCTGAATATATTCAGGAAAAAACGCATACGCCCTTTTTGGCCAAGTGCATCATTGTCGACGTTGTGCCTCTTTTCCTATGCTTTCAGGGCAATTCCAGTCTACCCCCTGCAATCGTTTTCCTGAAATTCTGCCCCGCTTTCAAGTCCCCTTCGCAGGCTTACTTCAATATACTTTTGGAAGATAGCTGTCATTTATAACTCTGCAGGTTTGTGAATTACAGTGCCCCTGAGCTCCTTTCTTCAACTCGCTTTCTTGTGAGCTGGGCACAAAACGGCAGGATTGCTTCAGCCACTAATCTGTTTCCTGCAGGGCACGCTGAGCCTTTGGTTAATTCCTCTTCCTGGTGGGAAATGAGCGTTACATTTCCCCGTGCAGACACCTACAGCTAGTCTCTCATTGGTTCTCCCTATTCCTGTTCATCTTGCACAGAATTTGCCAGCTGTGCCAAACAGGAGGTTAAAGGCACTGATTCTCCAAGCAGGGAGAGTGTTAGTAAAGCGTCTGGAATGGTGAACCCGAGGACCAGGATACGAAAACTGAGATGCATTTTAAATCGTTTCCCACTCACACGGTGGACGATACTCTGGGTTTCCCATGCATGTTTTAGCTGGAGGAAGAATCCCTTGAACCTGGAGTGTTGGGACCCATGGAATGGGTACCATGCAGTATGACTTCAAAGGGTCTGCATTTACTCACCGAACCTCACCAATGCTATCAGCCTGAAGTGTCCAGCCTTATGTCTCAACCAGCTCTGGGTGTAGATGTGGTCAATCCCGGTTGCATCACATGCCCTGAGTGAATTATTTAAGAATTGCTCTCTATTTCACTGTCTTTGTGTTTTGTTTTCGAAATTTATTTTGATAATGGGATTTATCGGATTTTCACTGCTGAATTTCGGCCGCTGTACACACGCTTGATTCTCCTACGGAGACATATATATCCATGGGTTTTAAGATTCTTCCTAGTCAGGTATATTCCTAGGCATTGAATATGTGGTGTTGAGTCCATTTCGTTGAGCAAGGAGTAGGTCTTGTCTATTACATATGTGGCTTATGGAATGTTATCTGTGCTAATTTCAGTCTCTGGTTTTATGCAGCACCCCAAGGCACCTTTCCCCATAAGCAAGCACTAATTGGTTTTCTAAATTTGAGACCCTGTTCTGTTTTGTAATTCAGTTCATGTGTAGTCAAGTTTATATTCGGTGTATTAGTGATATCTTATGATGTTTCTTTTTCTGTGTGACGTAGTTCACGTAGAATCACGGTACCTGCATCCACTCACTATGCTGCTAGGGGCCTGAAGACACAGATTTCATTGCTGAGTGATACTGCATTGCACGTACGTGCCACAACTTCTTTATCCATTTTTTGCTTTCTGGGATATTTACCTGGTACTGTAGACGAGCTTCTTGTGAACAGAGCCGTCCCAAATATTGGGGTGGCTGTCTGTTTTTGATTTTAATTTCCGTAAGCTATAGGACCATAAGTGGAAGTGCCATAGGCTGTGTTGCTTTGTTTCTTACGTGTTTCAGGAAACACCATACACTTCTCCAGGGTGGCTGCTGGCAATTTACATCCTGCCAATCAGCATAACAAGGCTCCCTGTTCTCCATATCCTGTCCTACCTTTCTGGATTTTACACTTTTTTCAGATGGCCCTTTTGCCCGGGGTGGCAGTGAGATTTCATTGTAGTGCAGATTTCCTTTACAGGCTTGCTTGTTTGGCCAAAAAGGGCGTATGCGTTTTTTCCTGAATATATTCAGGAAAAAACGCATACGCCCTTTTTGGCCAAGTGCATCATTGTCGACGTTGTGCCTCTTTTCCTATGCTTTCAGGGCTATTCCAGTCTACCCCCTGCAATCGTTTTCCTGAAATTCTGCCCCGCTTTCAAGTCCCCTACGCAGGCTTACTTCAATATATTTTTAGAGGATAGCTGTCATTTATAACTCTGCAGGTTTGTGAATTACAGTGCCCCTGAGCTCCTTTCTTCAACTCGCTTTCTTGTGAGCTGGGCAAAAAACCGCAGGATTGCTTCAGGCCCTAATCTGTTTCCGGCAGGGCACGCTGAGCCTTTGGTTAATTCCTCTTCCTGGTGGGCAATGAGCGTTACATTTGCCCGTGCAGACACCTACAGCTAGTCTCTCATTGGTTCTCCCCATTCCTGTTCATCTTCCACAGAAATTGCAAGCTGTGCCAAACAGGAGTTTAAAGACACTGACTCTCCAAGCGGGGAGAGTGTTAGTAAAGCATCTGGAATGGTGAACCCGAGGACCAGGATACGAAAACTGAGATGCATTTTAAATCGTTTCCGAATCACACGGTGGATGATACTCTGGGTTTCCCATGCATGTTTTAGCTGGAGGAAGAATCCCTTGAACCTGGAGAGTTGGGACCCATGGAATGGGTACCATGCAGTATGACTTCAAAGGGTCTGCATTTGCTCACCGAAACTCACCAATGCTATCAGCCTGAAGTGTGCAGCCTTATGTCTCAACCAGCTCTGGGTGTAGATGTGGTCAATCCCGGTTGCATCACATGCCCTGAGTGAATTATTTAAGAATTGCTCTCTATTTCACTGTCTTTGTGTTTTGATTTTGAAATTTATTTTGATAATGGGATTTTTCGGATTTTCACTGCTGCGTTTCGGCCGCTGTACACACGCTTGATTCTCTTACGGAGACATATATATCCATGGGTTTTAAGATTCTTCCTAGTCAGGTATATTCCTAGGCGTTGAATATGTGGTGTTGGGTCCATTTCGTTGAGCAAGGAGTAGGTCTTGTCTATTACATATTTGGCTTATGGAAAGTTATCTGTGCTAATTTTAGTCTCTGGTTTTATGCAGCACACCAACGCACCTTTCCACATAAGCAAGCACTAGTTGGTTTTCTAAATTTGAGACCCTGTTCTGTTTTGTAATTCAGTTCATGTGTAGTCAAGTTTACATTCCGTGTATTAGTGATATCTTATGATGTTTCTATTTCTGTGTGACGTAGTTCACGTAGAATCACCGTACCTGCATCCACTCACTATGCCGCTACGGGCCTGATGACACAGATTTCATTGGTGAGTGATATTGCATTGCACGTACGTGCCACAACTTCTTTATCCATTTTTTGCTTTCTGGGATATTTACTTGGTACTGTAGACGAACTTCTTGTGAACACAGCCGTCCCAAATATTGGGGTGGCTGTCTGTTTTTGATTTTAATTTCCGTAAGCTATAGGACCATAAGTGGAAGTGCCATAGGCTGTGTTGCTTTGTTTCTTACGTGTTTCTGGAAACACCATACACTTCTCCAGGGTGGCTGCTGGCAATTTACATCCTGCCAATCAGCATAACAAGGCTCCCTGTTCTCCATATCCTGTCCTAACTTTCTGGATTTTACACTTTTTTCAGATGGCCCTTTTGCCCGGGGGGAAGTGAGACTTCATTGTAGTGCAGATTTCCTTTACAGGCTTGCTTGGTTGCCCAAAAAGGGTGTATGCGTTTTTTCCTGAATATATTCAGGAAAAATCGCATACGCCCTTTTTGGCCAAGTGCATCATTGCCGACGTTGTGCCTCTTTTCCTATGCTTTCAGGGCAATTCTAGTCTACCCCCTGCAATCGTTTTCCTGAAATTCTGTCCCGCCTTCAAGTCCCCTTCGCAGGCTTACTTCAATATATTTTTGGAGGATAGCTGTCATTTATAACTCTGCAGGTTTGTGAATTACAGTGCCCCTGAGCTCCTTTCTTCAACTCGCTTTCTTGTGAGCTGGGCACAAAATCGCAGGATTGCTTCAGGCCCTAATCTGTTTCCAGCAGGGCACACTGAGCCTTTGTTTAATTCCTCTTCCTGGTGGGCAATGAGTGTTACATTTGCCCGTGCAGACATCTACAGCTAGTCTCTCATTTGTCCTCCCTATTCCTGTTCATCTTGCACAGAAATTGCAAACTGTGCCAAACAGGAGGTTAAAGGCACTGACTCTCCAAGCGGGGAGAGTGCTAGTAATGCGTCTGGAATGGTGAACCCGAGGACAAGGATACGAAAACTGAGATCCATTTTACATCATTTCCCAATCTCACGGTGTACCATACTCTGTGTTTCCCATGCATGTTTTAGCTGAAGGAAGAATCCCTTGAACCTGGAGAGTTGGGACCCATGGAATGGGTACCATGCAGTATGACTTCAAAGGGTCTGCATTTGCTCACTGAAACTCACCAATGCTATCAGCCAGAAGTGTCCAGCCTTATGTCTCAACCAGCTCAGGGTGTAGATGTGGTCAATCCCTGTTGCATCACATGTCCTGAGTGAATTATTTAAGAATTGCTCTCTATTTCACTGTCTTTGTGTTTTGTTTTCGAAATTTATTTTGATAATGGGATTTATCGGATTTCCACTGCTGCGTTTCGGCCGCTGTACACACGCTTGATTCTCTTAAGGAGACATATATATCCATAGGTTTTAAGATTCTTCCTAGTCAGGTATATTCCTAGGCGTTGAATATGTGGTGTTGGGTCCATTTCGTTGAGCAAGGAGTAGGTCTTGTCTATTACATATTTGGCTTATGGAAAGTTATCTGTGCTAATTTCAGTCTCTGGTTTTATGCAGCACCCCAACGCACCTTTCCCCATAAGCAAGCACTAGTTGGTTTTCTAAATTTGAGACCCTGTTCTGTTTTGTAATTCAGTTCATGTGTAGTCAAGTTTACATTCCGTGTATTAGTGATATCTTATGATGTTTCTTTTACTGTGTGACGTAGTTCACGTAGAATCACCGTACCTGCATCCACTCACTATTCCGCTACGGGCCTGATGACACAGATTTCATTGCTGAGTGATATTGCATTGTACGTACGTGCCACAACTTCTTTATCCATTTTTTGCTTTCTGGGATATTTACCTGATACTGTAGACGAACTTCTTGTGAACACAGCCGTCCCAAATATTGGGGTGGCTGTCTGTTTTTGATTTTAATTTCCGTAAGCTATAGGACCATAAGTGGAAGTACCATAGGCTGTGTTGCTTTGTTTCTTACGTGTTTCAGGAAACACCATACACTTCTCCAGGGTGGCTGCTGGCAATTTACATCCTGCCAATCAGCATAACTAGGCACCCTGTTCTCCATATCCTGTCCTACCTTTCTGGATTTTACACTTTTTTCAGATGGCCCTTTTGCCCGGGGGGCAGTGAGACTTCATTGTAGTGCAGATTACCTTTACAGGCTTGCTTGGTTTGCCAAAAAGGGCGTATGCGTGTTTTCCTGAATATATTCAGGAAAAAACGCATAAGCCCTTTTTGGCCAAGTGCATCATTGTCGACGTTCTGCCTCTTTTCCTATGCTTTCAGGGCAATTCCAGTCTACCCCCTGCAATCGTTTTCCTGAAATTCTGCCCCGCTTTCAAGTCCCCTTCGCAGGCTTTCTTCAATATATTTTTGGAGGATAGCTGTCATTTATAACTCTGCAGGTTTGTGAATTACAGTGCCCCTGAGCTCCTTTCTTCATCTCGCTTTCTTGTGAGCTGGGCACAAAACGGCAGGATTGCTTCAGGCCCTAATCTGTTTCCGGCAGGGCACACTGAGCCTTTGGTTAATTCCTCTTCCTGGTGGGAAATGAGCGTTACATTTGCCCGTGCAGACACCTACAGCTAGTCTCTCATTGGTTCTCCCTATTCCTGTTCATCTTGCACAGAAATTGCAAGCTGTGCCAAACAGGAGGTTAAAGGCACTGACTCTCCAAGCGGGGAGAGTGTTAGTAAAGCATGTGGAATGGTGAACCCGAGGACCAGGATACGAAAACTGAGATGCATTTTAAATCATTTCCCAATCACACGGTGGATGATACTCTGGGTTTCCCATGCATGTTTTAGCTGGAGGAAGAATCCCTTGAAGCTGGAGAGTTTGGACCCATGGAATGAGTACCATGCAGTATGACTTCAAAGGGTCTGCATTTGCTCACCGAAACTCACCAATGCTATCAGCCTGAAGTGTCCAGCCTTATGTCTCAACCAGCTCTGGGTGTAGATGTGTTAAATCCCGGTTGCATCACATGCCCTGAGTGAATTATTTAAGAATTGCTCTCTATTTCACTGTTTTTGTGTTTTGTTTTTGAAATTTATTTCAATAATGGGATTTATCGGATTTTCACTGCTGCGTTTATGCCGCTGTACACACGCTTGATTCTCTTACGGAGACATATAAATCCATGGGTTTTAAGATTCTTCCTAGTCAGGTATATTCCTAGGCGTTGAATATGTGGTGTTGAGTCCATTTCGTTGAGCAAGGAGTAGGTCTTGTCTATTACATATTTGGCTTATGGAATGTTATCTGTGCTAATTTCAGTCTCTGGTTTTATGCAGCTCCCCAAGGCACCTTTCCCCATAAGCAAGCACTAGTTGGTTTTCTAAATTTGAGACCCTGTTCTGTTTTGTAATTCAGTTCATGTGTAGTCAAGTTTACATTCCGTGTATTAGTGATATCTTATGATGTTTCTTTTTCTCTGTGACGTAGTTCACGTAGAATCACCATACCTGCATCCTCTCACTATGCCGCTACGGGCCTGATGACACAGATTTCATTGCTGAGTGATATTGCATTGTACGTACGTGCCACAACCTCTTTATCCATTTTTTGCTTTCTGCGATATTTACCTGATACTGTAGACGAGCTTCTTGTGAACACAGCCGTCCCAAATATTGGGGTGGCTGTCTGTTTTTGATTTTAATTTCCGTAAGCTATAGGACCATATTTGGAAGTGCCATAGGCTGTGTTGCTTTCTTTCTTACGTGTTTCAGGAAACACCATACACTTCTCCAGGGTGGCTGCTGGCAATTTACATCCTGCCAATCAGCATAACAAGGCTCCCTGTTCTCCATATCCTGTCCTACCTTTCTGGATTTTACACATTTTTCAGATGGCCCTTTTGCCCGGGGGGCAGTGAGACTTCATTGTAGTGCAGATTTCCTTTACAGGCTTGCTTGGTTGGCCAAAAAGGGCGTATGCGTTTTTTCCTGAATATATTCAGGAAAAAACGCATATGCCCTTTTTGGCCAAGTGCATCATTGTCGACGTTCTGCCTCTTTTCCTATGCTTTCAGGGCAATTCCAGTCTACCCCCTGCAATCGTTTTCCTGAAATTCTGCCCCGCGTTCAAGTCCCCTTCGCAGGCTTACTTCAATATATTTTTGGAGAATAGCTGTCATTTATAACTCTGCAGGTTTGTGAATTACAGTGCCCCCGAGCTCCTTTCTTCAACTCGCTTTCTTGTGAGCTGGGCACAAAACCGCAGGATTCCTTCAGGCCCTAATCTGTTTTCAGCAAGGCATGCTGAGCCTTTGGTTACTTCCTCTTCCTGGTGGGAAATGAGCGTTACATTTGCCCGTGCAGACACCTATAGCTAGTCACTCATTGGTTCTCCCTATTCCTATTCATCTTGCACAGAAATTGCAAGCTGTGCCAAAGAGGAGGTTAAACGCACGGACACTCCAAGCAGGGAGAGTGTTAGTAAAGCGTCTGGAATGGTGAACCCGAGGACCAGGATACGAAAACTGAGATGCATTTTAAATCGTTTCCCAATCACACGGTGGATGATACTCTGGGTTTCCCATGCATGTTTTAGCTGGAGGAAGAATCCCTTGAACCTGGAGAGTTGGGACCCGTGGAATGGGTACCATGCAGTATGACTTCAAAGGGTCTGCATTTGCTCACCGAAACTCACCAATGCTATCAGCCTGAAGTGTCCAGCCTTATGTCTCAACCACCTCAGGGTGTAGATGTGGTCAATCCCTGTTGCATCACATGCTCTGAGTGAATTATTTAAGAATTGCTCTCTATTTCAGTCTCTTTGTGTTTTGTTTTTGAAATTTATTTTGATAATTGGATTTATTGGATTTTCACTGCTGCGTTTATGCCGCTGTGCACACGCTTGATTCTCTTACGGAGACATATAAATCCATGGGTTTTAAGATTCTTCCTAGTCAGGTATATTCCTAGGCGTTGAATATGTGGTGTTGAGTGTATTTCGTTGAGCAAGGAGTAGGTCTTATCTATTACATATTTGGCTTATGGAATGTTATCTGTGCTAATTTCAGTCTCTGGTTTTATGCAGCACCCCAAGGCACCTTACCCCATAAGCAAGCACTAGTTGGTTTTCTAAATTTGAGACCCTGTTCTGTTTTGTAATTCAGTTCATGTGTAGTCAAGTTTACATTCCGTGTATTAGTGATATCTTATGATGTTTCTTTTTCTGTGTGACGTAGTTCACGTAGAATCACCGTACCTGCATCCACTCACTATGCCGCTACGGGCCTGATGACACAGATTTCATTGCTGAGTGATATTGCATTGTACGTACGTGCCACAACTTCTTTATCCATTTTTTGTTTTCTGGGATATTTACCTAATACTGTAGACGAGCTTCTTGTGAACACAGCCGTCCCAAATAATGGGGTGGCTGTCTGTTTTTGATTTTAATTTACGTAAGCTATAGGACCATAAGTGGAAGTGCCATAGGCTGTGTTGCTTTTTTTCTTACGTGTTGCAGGAAACACCATACACTTCTCCAGGGTGGCTGCTGGCAATTTACATCCTGCTAATCAGCATAACAAGGCTCCCTGTTCTCCATATCCTGTCCTACCTTTCTGGATTTTACACTTTTTTCAGATGGCCCTTTTGCCCGGGGGGCAGTGAGACTTCATTGTAGTGCAGATTTCTTTTACAGGCTTGCTTGGTTGGCCAAAAAGGGCGTATGCGTTTTTTCCTGTATATATTCAGGAAAAAACGCCTACGCCCGTTTTGGGCAAGTGCATCATTGTCGACGTTGTGCCTCTTTTCCTATGTTTTCAGGGCAATTCCAGTCTACCCCCTGCAATCGTTTTCCTGAAATTCTGCCCCGCTTTCAAGTCCCCTTCGCAGGCTTACTTCAATATATCTTTGGAGGATAGCTGTCATTTATAACTCTGCAGGTTTGTGAATTACAGTGCCCCTGAGCTCCTTTCTTCAACTCGCTTTCTTTTGAGCTGGGAACAAAACCGCAGGATTGCTTCAGGCCCTAATCTGTTTCCGGCAGGGCATGCTGAGCCTTTGGTTAATTCCTCTTCCTGGTGGGAATGAGCGTTACATTTGCCCGTGCAGACACCTACAGCTAGTCTCTCATTGGTTCTCCCTATTCCTGTTCATCTTGCACAGAAACTGTAAGCTGTGCCAAACAGGAGGTTAAAGGCACTGACTCTCCAAGCAGGGAGAGTGTTAGTAAAGCATCTGGAATGGTGAAACCGAGGACCAGGATACGAAAACTGAGATGCATTTTAAATCGTTTCCCAATCACACGGTGGACCATACTGTGGGTTTCCCATGCATGTTTTAGCTGGAGGAAGAATCCCTTGAACCTGAAGAGTTGGGACCCATGGAATAGGTACCATGCAGTATGACTTCAAAGGGTCTGCATTTGCTCACCGAAACTCACCAATGCTATCAGCCTGAAGTGTCCATCCTTATGTCTCAACCAGCTCTGGGTGTAGATGTGGTCAATCCCGGTTGCATCACATGCCCTGAGTGAATTATTTAAGAATTGCTCTCTATTTCACTGTCTTTGTGTTTTGTTTTCGAAATTTATTTTGATAATGGGATTTATCGGATTTTCACTGCTGCGTTTCGGCCGCTGTACACACGCTTGATTCTCTTACAGAGACATATATATCCATGGGTTTTAAGATTCTTCCTAGTCAGGTATATTCCTAGGCGTTGAATATGTGGTGTTGGGTCCATTTCGTTGAGCAAGGAGTAGGTCTTGTCTATTACATATTTGGCTTATGGAAAGTTATCTGTGCTAATTTCAGTCTCTGGTTTTATGCAGCACCCCAACGCACCTTTCCCCATAAGCAAGCACTAGTTGGTTTTCTAAATTTGAGACCCTGTTCTGTTTTGTAATTCAGTTCATGTGTAGTCAAGTTTACATTCCGTGTATTAGTGATATCTTATGATGTTTCTTTTACTGTGTGACGTAGTTCACGTAGAATCACCGTACCTGCATCCACTCACTATTCCGCTACGGGCCTGATGACACAGATTTCATTGCTGAGTGATATTGCATTGTACGTACGTGCCACAACTTCTTTATCCATTTTTTGCTTTCTGGGATATTTACCTGATACTGTAGACGAACTTCTTGTGAACACAGCCGTCCCAAATATTGGGGTGGCTGTCTGTTTTTGATTTTAATTTCCGTAAGCTATAGGACCATAAGTGGAAGTACCATAGGCTGTGTTGCTTTGTTTCTTACGTGTTTCAGGAAACACCATACACTTCTCCAGGGTGGCTGCTGGCAATTTACATCCTGCCAATCAGCATAACTAGGCACCCTGTTCTCCATATCCTGTCCTACCTTTCTGGATTTTACACTTTTTTCAGATGGCCCTTTTGCCCGGGGGGCAGTGAGACTTCATTGTAGTGCAGATTACCTTTACAGGCTTGCTTGGTTTGCCAAAAAGGGCGTATGCGTGTTTTCCTGAATATATTCAGGAAAAAACGCATAAGCCCTTTTTGGCCAAGTGCATCATTGTCGACGTTCTGCCTCTTTTCCTATGCTTTCAGGGCAATTCCAGTCTACCCCCTGCAATCGTTTTCCTGAAATTCTGCCCCGCTTTCAAGTCCCCTTCGCAGGCTTTCTTCAATATATTTTTGGAGGATAGCTGTCATTTATAACTCTGCAGGTTTGTGAATTACAGTGCCCCTGAGCTCCTTTCTTCATCTCGCTTTCTTGTGAGCTGGGCACAAAACGGCAGGATTGCTTCAGGCCCTAATCTGTTTCCGGCAGGGCACACTGAGCCTTTGGTTAATTCCTCTTCCTGGTGGGAAATGAGCGTTACATTTGCCCGTGCAGACACCTACAGCTAGTCTCTCATTGGTTCTCCCTATTCCTGTTCATCTTGCACAGAAATTGCAAGCTGTGCCAAACAGGAGGTTAAAGGCACTGACTCTCCAAGCGGGGAGAGTGTTAGTAAAGCATGTGGAATGGTGAACCCGAGGACCAGGATACGAAAACTGAGATGCATTTTAAATCATTTCCCAATCACACGGTGGATGATACTCTGGGTTTCCCATGCATGTTTTAGCTGGAGGAAGAATCCCTTGAAGCTGGAGAGTTTGGACCCATGGAATGAGTACCATGCAGTATGACTTCAAAGGGTCTGCATTTGCTCACCGAAACTCACCAATGCTATCAGCCTGAAGTGTCCAGCCTTATGTCTCAACCAGCTCTGGGTGTAGATGTGTTAAATCCCGGTTGCATCACATGCCCTGAGTGAATTATTTAAGAATTGCTCTCTATTTCACTGTTTTTGTGTTTTGTTTTTGAAATTTATTTCAATAATGGGATTTATCGGATTTTCACTGCTGCGTTTATGCCGCTGTACACACGCTTGATTCTCTTACGGAGACATATAAATCCATGGGTTTTAAGATTCTTCCTAGTCAGGTATATTCCTAGGCGTTGAATATGTGGTGTTGAGTCCATTTCGTTGAGCAAGGAGTAGGTCTTGTCTATTACATATTTGGCTTATGGAATGTTATCTGTGCTAATTTCAGTCTCTGGTTTTATGCAGCTCCCCAAGGCACCTTTCCCCATAAGCAAGCACTAGTTGGTTTTCTAAATTTGAGACCCTGTTCTGTTTTGTAATTCAGTTCATGTGTAGTCAAGTTTACATTCCGTGTATTAGTGATATCTTATGATGTTTCTTTTTCTCTGTGACGTAGTTCACGTAGAATCACCATACCTGCATCCTCTCACTATGCCGCTACGGGCCTGATGACACAGATTTCATTGCTGAGTGATATTGCATTGTACGTACGTGCCACAACCTCTTTATCCATTTTTTGCTTTCTGCGATATTTACCTGATACTGTAGACGAGCTTCTTGTGAACACAGCCGTCCCAAATATTGGGGTGGCTGTCTGTTTTTGATTTTAATTTCCGTAAGCTATAGGACCATATTTGGAAGTGCCATAGGCTGTGTTGCTTTCTTTCTTACGTGTTTCAGGAAACACCATACACTTCTCCAGGGTGGCTGCTGGCAATTTACATCCTGCCAATCAGCATAACAAGGCTCCCTGTTCTCCATATCCTGTCCTACCTTTCTGGATTTTACACATTTTTCAGATGGCCCTTTTGCCCGGGGGGCAGTGAGACTTCATTGTAGTGCAGATTTCCTTTACAGGCTTGCTTGGTTGGCCAAAAAGGGCGTATGCGTTTTTTCCTGAATATATTCAGGAAAAAACGCATATGCCCTTTTTGGCCAAGTGCATCATTGTCGACGTTCTGCCTCTTTTCCTATGCTTTCAGGGCAATTCCAGTCTACCCCCTGCAATCGTTTTCCTGAAATTCTGCCCCGCGTTCAAGTCCCCTTCGCAGGCTTACTTCAATATATTTTTGGAGAATAGCTGTCATTTATAACTCTGCAGGTTTGTGAATTACAGTGCCCCCGAGCTCCTTTCTTCAACTCGCTTTCTTGTGAGCTGGGCACAAAACCGCAGGATTCCTTCAGGCCCTAATCTGTTTTCAGCAAGGCATGCTGAGCCTTTGGTTACTTCCTCTTCCTGGTGGGAAATGAGCGTTACATTTGCCCGTGCAGACACCTATAGCTAGTCACTCATTGGTTCTCCCTATTCCTATTCATCTTGCACAGAAATTGCAAGCTGTGCCAAAGAGGAGGTTAAACGCACGGACACTCCAAGCAGGGAGAGTGTTAGTAAAGCGTCTGGAATGGTGAACCCGAGGACCAGGATACGAAAACTGAGATGCATTTTAAATCGTTTCCCAATCACACGGTGGATGATACTCTGGGTTTCCCATGCATGTTTTAGCTGGAGGAAGAATCCCTTGAACCTGGAGAGTTGGGACCCGTGGAATGGGTACCATGCAGTATGACTTCAAAGGGTCTGCATTTGCTCACCGAAACTCACCAATGCTATCAGCCTGAAGTGTCCAGCCTTATGTCTCAACCACCTCAGGGTGTAGATGTGGTCAATCCCTGTTGCATCACATGCTCTGAGTGAATTATTTAAGAATTGCTCTCTATTTCAGTCTCTTTGTGTTTTGTTTTTGAAATTTATTTTGATAATTGGATTTATTGGATTTTCACTGCTGCGTTTATGCCGCTGTGCACACGCTTGATTCTCTTACGGAGACATATAAATCCATGGGTTTTAAGATTCTTCCTAGTCAGGTATATTCCTAGGCGTTGAATATGTGGTGTTGAGTGTATTTCGTTGAGCAAGGAGTAGGTCTTATCTATTACATATTTGGCTTATGGAATGTTATCTGTGCTAATTTCAGTCTCTGGTTTTATGCAGCACCCCAAGGCACCTTACCCCATAAGCAAGCACTAGTTGGTTTTCTAAATTTGAGACCCTGTTCTGTTTTGTAATTCAGTTCATGTGTAGTCAAGTTTACATTCCGTGTATTAGTGATATCTTATGATGTTTCTTTTTCTGTGTGACGTAGTTCACGTAGAATCACCGTACCTGCATCCACTCACTATGCCGCTACGGGCCTGATGACACAGATTTCATTGCTGAGTGATATTGCATTGTACGTACGTGCCACAACTTCTTTATCCATTTTTTGTTTTCTGGGATATTTACCTAATACTGTAGACGAGCTTCTTGTGAACACAGCCGTCCCAAATAATGGGGTGGCTGTCTGTTTTTGATTTTAATTTACGTAAGCTATAGGACCATAAGTGGAAGTGCCATAGGCTGTGTTGCTTTTTTTCTTACGTGTTGCAGGAAACACCATACACTTCTCCAGGGTGGCTGCTGGCAATTTACATCCTGCTAATCAGCATAACAAGGCTCCCTGTTCTCCATATCCTGTCCTACCTTTCTGGATTTTACACTTTTTTCAGATGGCCCTTTTGCCCGGGGGGCAGTGAGACTTCATTGTAGTGCAGATTTCTTTTACAGGCTTGCTTGGTTGGCCAAAAAGGGCGTATGCGTTTTTTCCTGTATATATTCAGGAAAAAACGCCTACGCCCGTTTTGGGCAAGTGCATCATTGTCGACGTTGTGCCTCTTTTCCTATGTTTTCAGGGCAATTCCAGTCTACCCCCTGCAATCGTTTTCCTGAAATTCTGCCCCGCTTTCAAGTCCCCTTCGCAGGCTTACTTCAATATATCTTTGGAGGATAGCTGTCATTTATAACTCTGCAGGTTTGTGAATTACAGTGCCCCTGAGCTCCTTTCTTCAACTCGCTTTCTTTTGAGCTGGGAACAAAACCGCAGGATTGCTTCAGGCCCTAATCTGTTTCCGGCAGGGCATGCTGAGCCTTTGGTTAATTCCTCTTCCTGGTGGGAATGAGCGTTACATTTGCCCGTGCAGACACCTACAGCTAGTCTCTCATTGGTTCTCCCTATTCCTGTTCATCTTGCACAGAAACTGTAAGCTGTGCCAAACAGGAGGTTAAAGGCACTGACTCTCCAAGCAGGGAGAGTGTTAGTAAAGCATCTGGAATGGTGAAACCGAGGACCAGGATACGAAAACTGAGATGCATTTTAAATCGTTTCCCAATCACACGGTGGACCATACTGTGGGTTTCCCATGCATGTTTTAGCTGGAGGAAGAATCCCTTGAACCTGAAGAGTTGGGACCCATGGAATAGGTACCATGCAGTATGACTTCAAAGGGTCTGCATTTGCTCACCGAAACTCACCAATGCTATCAGCCTGAAGTGTCCATCCTTATGTCTCAACCAGCTCTGGGTGTAGATGTGGTCAATCCCGGTTGCATCACATGCCCTGAGTGAATTATTTAAGAATTGCTCTCTATTTCACTGTCTTTGTGTTTTGTTTTCGAAATTTATTTTGATAATGGGATTTATCGGATTTTCACTGCTGCGTTTCGGCCGCTGTACACACGCTTGATTCTCTTACAGAGACATATATATCCATGGGTTTTAAGATTCTTCCTAGTCAGGTATATTCCTAGGCGTTGAATATGTGGTGTTGAGTCCATTTCGTTGAGCAAGGAGTAGGTCTTGTCTATTACATATTTGGCTTATGGAATGTTATCTGTGCTAATCTCAGTCTCTGGTTTTAAGCAGCGCCCCAACGCAACTTTCCCCATAAGCAAGCACTAGTTGGTTTTCTAAATTTGAGACCCTGTTCTGTTTTGTAATTCAGTTCATGTGTAGTCAAGTTTACATTCCGTGTATTAGTGATATCTTATGATGTTTCTTTTTCTGTGTGACGTAGTTCACGTAGAATCACCATACCTGCATCCACTCACAATGCCGCTACAGGCCTGATGACACAGATTTCATTGCTGAGTGATATTGCATTGTACGTACGTGCCACAACTTCTTTATCCATTTTTTGCATTCTGGGATATTTACCTGATACTGTAGACGAGCTTCTTGTGAACCCAGCCGTCCCAAATACTGGGGTGGCTGTCTGTTTTTTTTTTTAATTTCCTTAAGCTATAGGACCATAAGTGGAAGTGCCATAGGCTGTGTTGCTTTGTCTCTTACGTGTTTCAGGAAACTCCATACACTTCTCCAGGATTGCTGCTGGCAATTTACATCCTGCCAATCAGCATAACAAGGCTCCCTGTTCTCCATATCCTGTCCTACCTTTCTGGATTTTACACTTTTTTCAGATGGCCCTTTTGCCCGGCGGGCAGTCAGACATCATTGTAGTGCAGATTTCCTTTACAGGCTTGCTTGGTTGGCCAAAAAGGGCGTATGCGTTTTTTCCTGAATATATTCAGGAAAAAACGCATACGCCCTTTTTGGGCAAGTGCATCATTTTCGACGTTGTGCCTCTTTTCCTATGCTTTCAGGGCAATTCCAGTCTACCCCCTGCAATCGTTTTCCTGAAATTCTGCCCCGTTTTCAAGTCCCCTTCGCAGTCTTACTTCAATATATTTTTGGAGGATAGCTGTCATTTATAACTCTGTAGGTTTGTGAATTACAGTGCCCCTGAGCTCCTTTCTTCAACTCCCTTTCTTTTGAGCTGGGCACAAAACCGCAGGATTGCTTCAGGCCTTAATCTGTTTTCAGCAGGGCACGATGAGCCTTTGTTTAATTCCTCTTCCTGGTGGGAAATGAGCGTTACATTTGCCCGTGCAGACACCTACAGCTAGTCTCTCATTGGTTCTACCTATTCCTGTTCATCTTGCACAGAAATTGCAAGCTGTGCCAAACAGGAGGTTAAAGGCACTGACTCTCCAAGCGGGGAGAGTGTTAGTAAAGCATCTGGAATGGTGAAGCCGAGGACCAGGTTACGAAAACTGAGATTCATTTTAAATCGTTTCCCAATCACACCGTGGACCATAATGTGGGTTTACCTTGCATGTTTTAGCTGGAGGAAGAATGCCTTGAACCTGGCGAGTTGGGACCCATGGAATGGGTACCATGCAGTATGACTTCAAAGGGTCTGCATTTGCTCACCGAAACTCACCAATGCTATCAGCCTGAACTGTCCAGCCTTAGGTCTCAACCAGCTCTGGGTGTAGATGTGGTCAATCCCGGTTGCATCACATGCACTGAGTGAATTATTAAGAATTGCTCTCTATTTCACTGTCTTTGTGTTTTGTTTTCGAAATTTATTTTGATAATGGGATTTATCGGATTTTCACTGCTGTGTTTCGGCCGCTGTACACACGCTTGATTCTCTTACAGAGACATATATATCCATGGGATTTAAGATTCTTCCTAGTCAGGTATATTCCTAGGCGTTGAATATGTGGTGTTGGGTCCATTTCGTTGAGCAAGGAGTAGGTCTTGTCTATTACATATTTGGCTTATGGAAAGTTATCTGTGCTAATTTCAGTCTCTGGTTTTATGCAGCACCCCAAGGCACCTTTTCCCATAAGCAAGCACTAGTTGGTTTGCTAAATTTGAGACCCTGTTCTGTTTTGTAATTCAGTTCATGTGTAGTCAAGTTTACATTCCGTGTATTAGTGATATCTTATGATGTTTCTTTTTCTGTGTGACGTAGTTCACGTAGAATCACCGTACCTGCCTCCACTCACTATGCCGCTACGGGCCTGATGACACAGATTTCATTTCTGAGTGATATTGCATTGTACGTACGTGCCACAACTTCTTTATCCATTTTTTGTTTTCTGGGATATTTACCTAATACTGTAGACGAGCTTCTTGTGAACACAGCCGTCCCAAATATTGCTGTGGCTGTCTGTTTTTGATTTTAATTTACGTAAGCTATAGGACCATAAGTGGAAGTGCCATAGGCTGTGTTGCTTTTTTTCTTACGTGTTGCAGGAAACACCATACACTTCTCCAGGGTGGCTGCTGGCAATTGACATCCTGCCAATCAGCATAACAAGGCTCCCTGTTCTCCATATCCTGTCCTACCTTTCTGGATTTTACACTTTTTTCAGATGGCCCTTTTGCCCGGGGGGCAGTGAGACTTCATTGTAGTGCAGATTTCTTTTACAGGCTTGCTTGGTTGGCCAAAAAGGGCGTATGCGTTTTTTCCTGAATATATTCAGGAAAAAACGCCTACGCCCGTTTTGGCCAAGTGCATCATTGTCGACGTTGTGCCTCTTTTCCTATGTTTTCAGGGCAATTCCAGTCTACACCCTGCAATCGTTTTCCTGAAATTCTGCCCCGCTTTCAAGTCCCCTTCGCAGGCTTACTTCAATATATCTTTGGAGGATAGCTGTCATTTATAACTCTGCAGGTTTGTGAATTACAGTGCCCCTGAGCTCCTTTCTTCAACTCGCTTTCTTTTGAGCTGGGCACAAAACCGCAGGATTGCTTCAGGCCCTAATCTTTTTCCGGCAGGGCATGCTGAGCCTTTGGTTAATTCCTCTTCCTGGTGGGAAATGAGCGTTACATTTGCCCGTGCAGACACCTACAGCTAGTCTCTCATTGGTTCTCCCTATTCCTGTTCATCTTGCACAGAAACTGTAAGCTGTGCCAAACAGGAGGTTAAAGGCACTGACTCTCCAAGCAGGGAGAGTGTTAGTAAAGCATCTGGAATGGTGAAACCGAGGACCAGGATACGAAAACTGAGATGCATTTTAAATCGTTTCCCAATCACATGGTGGACCATACTGTGGGTTTCCCATGCATGTTTTAGCTGGAGGAAGAATCCCTTGAACCTGAAGAGTTGGGACCCATGGAATAGGTACCATGCAGTATGACTTCAAAGGGTCTGCATTTGCTCACCGAAACTCACCAATGCTATCAGCCTGAAGTGTCCAGCCTTATGTCTCAACCAGCTCTGGGTGTAGATGTGGTCAATCCCGGTTGCATCACATGCCCT
This sequence comes from Phocoena phocoena, assembly GCF_963924675.1. NCBI lineage: Eukaryota > Metazoa > Chordata > Mammalia > Artiodactyla > Phocoenidae > Phocoena > Phocoena phocoena. Next base: position 290,594 of record NW_027077480.1, read on the forward strand.
GAGTGAATTATTTAAGAATTGCTCTCTATTTAACTGTCTTTGTGTTTTGTTTTCGAAATTTATTTTGATAATGGGATTTATCGGATTTTCACTGCTGCGTTTATGCCGCTGTACACACGCTTGATTCTCTTACGGAGACATATATATCCATGGGTTTTAATATTCTTCCTAGTCAGGTATATTCCTAGGCGTTGAATATGTGGTGTTGGGTCCATTTCGTTGAGCAAGGAGTAGGTCTTGTCTATTACATATTTGGCTTATGGAAATTTATCTGTGCTAATTTCAGTCTCTGGTTTTATGCAGCACCCCAACGCACCTTTCCCCATAAGCAAGCACTAGTTGGTTTTCTAAATTTGAGACCATGTTCTGTTTTGTAATTCAGTTCATGTGTAGTCAAGTTTACATTCCGTGTATTAGTGATATCTTATGATGTTTCTTTTTCTGTGTGACGTAGTTCACGTAGAATCACCATACTTGCATCCACTCACTATGCCGCTACGGTCCTGATGACACAGATTTCATTGCTGAGTGATATTGCATTGTACGTACGTGCCACAATTTCTTTATCCATTTTTTGCATTCTGGGATATTTACCTGATACTGTAGACGAGCTTCTTGTCAACCCAGCCTTCCCAAATATTGGGGTGGCTGTCTGTTTTTTATTTTAATTTCCTTAAGCTCTAGGACCATAAGTGGAAGTGCCATAGGCTGTGTTGCTTTGTTTCTTACGTGTTTCAGGAAACTCCATACACTTCTCCAGGGTTGCTGCTGGCAAATTTCATCCTGCCAATCAGCATAACAAGGCTCCCTGTTCTCCATATCCTGTCCTACCTTTCTGGATTTTACACTTTTTTCAGATGGCCCTTTTGCCCGGCGGGCAGTCAGACATCATTGTAGTGCAGATTTCCTTTACAGGCTTGCTTGGTTGGCCAAAAAGGGCGTATGCGTTTTTTCCTGAATATATTCAGGAAAAAACGCATATGCCCTTTTTGGCCAAGAGCATCATTTTCGACGTTGTGCCTCTTTTCCTATGCTTTCAGGGCAATTCTAGTCTACCCCCTGCAATCGTTTCCCTGAAATTCTGCCCCGCTTTCAAGTCCCCTTCGCAGTCTTACTTCAATATATTTTTGGAGGATAGCTGTCATTTATAACTCTGTAGGTTTGTGAATTACAGTGCCCCTGAGCTCCTTTCTTCAACTCCCTTTCTTGTGAGCTGGGCACAAAACCGCAGGATTGCTTCAGGCCCTAATCTGTTTTCAGCAGGGCACGCTGAGCCTTTGTTTAATTCCTCTTCCTGGTGGGAAATGAGCGTTACATTTGCCCGTGCAGACACCTACAGCTAGTCTCTCATTGGTTCTCCCTATTCCTGTTCATCTTGCACAGAAATTGCAAGCTGTGCCAAACAGGAGGTTAAAGGCACTGACTCTCCAAGCGGGGAGATTGTTAGTAAAGCATCTGGAATGGTGAAGCCGAGGACCAGGATACGAAAACTGAGATGCATTTTAAATCGTTTCCCAATCACACGGTGGACCATAATGTGGGTTTCCCTTGCATGTTTTAGCTGGAGGAAGAATGCCTTGAACCTGGCGAGTTGGGACCCATGGATTGGGTACCATGCAGTATGACTTCAAAGGGTCTGCATTTGCTCACCGAAACTCACCAATGCTATCAGCCTGAAGTGTCCAGCCTTATGTCTCAACCAGCTCTGGGTGTAGATGTGGTCAATCCCGGTTGCATCACATGCCCTGAGTGAATTATTTAAGAATTGCTCTCTATTTCACTGTCTTTGTGTTTTGTTTTCGAAATTTATTTTGATAATGGGATTTATCGGATTTTCACTGCTGTGTTTCGGCCGCTGTACACACGCTTGATTCTCTTACAGAGACATATATATCCATGGGTTTTAAGATTCTTCCTAGTCAGGTATATTCCTAGGCGTTGAATATGTGGTGTTGGGTCCATTTCGTTGAGCAAGGAGTAGGTCTTGTGTATTACATATTTGGCTTACTGAAAGTTATCTGTGCTAATTACAGTCTCTGCTTTTATGCAGCACCCCAAGGCACCTTTTCCCATAAGCAAGCACTAGTTGGTTTTCTAAATTTGAGACCCTGTTCTGTTTTGTAATTCAGTTCATGTGTAGTCAAGTTTACATTCCGTGTATTAGTGATATCTTATGATGTTTCTTTTTCTGTGTGACGTAGTTCACGTAGAATCACCGTACCTGCATCCACTCACTATGCCGCTACTGGCCTGATGACACAGATTTCATTTCTGAGTGATATTGCATTGTACGTACGTGCCACAACTTCTTTATCCATTTTTTGCTTTCTGGGATATTTACCTAATACTGTAGACGAGCTTCTTTTGAACACAGCCGTCCCAAATATTGGGGTGGCTGTCTGTTTTTGATTTTAATTTACGTCAGCTATAGGACCATAAGTGGAAGTGCCATAGGCTGTGTTGCTTTGTTTCTTACGTGTTGCAGGAAACACCATACACTTCTCCAGGGTGGCTGCTGGCAATTGACATCCTACCAATTAGCATAACAAGGCTCCCTGTTCTCCATATCCTGTCCTACCTTTCTGGATTTTACACTTTTTTCAGATGGCCCTTTTGCCCGGGGGGCAGTGAGACTTCATTGTAGTGCAGATTTCTTTTACAGGCTTGCTTGGTTGGCCAAAAAGGGCATATGCGTTTTTTCCTGAATATATTCAGGAAAAAACGCATACGCCCGTTTTGGCCAAGTGCATCATTGTCGACGTTGTGCCTCTTTTCCTATGTTTTCAGGGCAATTCCAGTCTACCCCCTGCAATCGTTTTCCTGAAATTCTGCCCCGCTTTCAAGTCCCCTACGCAGGCTTACTTCAATATATTTTTGGAGGATAGCTGTCATTTATAACTCTGCAGGTTTGTGAATTACAGTGCCCCTGAGCTCCTTTCTTCAACTCGCTTTCTTTTGAGCTGGGCACAAAACCGCAGGATTGCTTCAGGCCCTAATCTTTTTCCGGCAGGGCATGCTGAGCCTTTGGTTAATTCCTCTTCCTGGTGGGAAATGAGCGTTACATTTGCCCGTGCAGACACCTACAGCTAGTCTCTCATTGGTTCTCCCTATTCCTGTTCATCTTGCACAGAAACTGTAAGCTGTGCCAAACAGGAGGTTAAAGGCACTGACTCTCCAAGCAGGGAGAGTGTTAGTAAAGCATCTGGAATGGTGAACCCGAGGACCAGGATACGAAAACTGAGATGCATTTTAAATCGTTTCCCAATCACACTGTGGACGATACTCTGGTTTTCCCATGCATGTTTTAGCTGGAGGAAGAATCCCTTGAACCTGGAGAGTTGGGACTCATGGAATGGGTACCATGCAGTATGACTTCAAAGGGTCTGCATTTGCTCACCGAAACTCACCAATGCTATCAGCCTGAACTGTCCAGCCTTATGTCTCAACCAGCTCTGGGTGTAGATGTGGTCAATCCCGGTTGCATCACATGCCCTGAGTGAATTATTTAAGAATTGCTCTCTATTTCACTCTCTTTGTGTTTTGTTTTCGAAATTTATTTTGATAAAGGGATTTATCGGATTTTCACTGCTGCCTTTCGGCCGCTGTACACATGCTGGATTCTCTTACGGAGACATATATATCCATGGGTTTTAAGATTCTTCCTAGTCAGGTATATTCCTAGGCGTTGAATATGTGGTGTTGGGTCCATTTCGTTGAGCAAGGAGTAGGTCTTGTCTATTACATATTTGCCTTATGGAAATATCTGTGCTAATTTCAGTCTCTGGTTTTATGCAGCACCCCAAGGCACCTTTCCCCATAATCAAGCACTAGTTGGTTTTCTAAATTTGAGACCCTGTTCTGTTTTGTAATTCAGTTCATGTGTAGTCAAGTTTACATTCCGTGTATTAGTGATATCTTATGATGTTTCTTTTTCTGTGTGACGTAATTCACGTAGAATCACCGTACCTGCATCCACTCACTATGCCGCTACGGGCCTGATGACACAGATTTCATTGCTGAGTGATATTGCATTGTACGTACGTGCCACAACTTCTTTATCCATTTTTTGCTTTCTGGGATATTTACCTGATACTGTAGACGAGCTTCTTGTGAACCCAGCCGTCCCAAATACTGGGGTGGCTGTCTGTTTTTGATTTTAGTTTCCTTAAGCTATAGGACCATAAGTGGAAGTGCCATAGGCTGTGTTGCTTTGTTTCTTACGTGTTTCAGGAAAATCCATACACTTCTCCAGGGTTGCTGCTGGCAATTTACATCCTGCCAATCAGCATAACAAGGCTCCCTGTTCTCCATATCCTGTCCTACCTTTCTGGATTTTACACTTTTTTCAGATGGCCCTTTTGCCCGGCGGGCAGTCAGACATCATTGTAGTGCAGATTTCCTTTACAGGCTTGCTTGGTTGGCCAAAAAGGGCGTATGCGTTTTTTCCTTAATATATACAGGAAAAAACGCATATGCCCTTTTTGGCCAAGTGCATCATTTTCGACGTTGTGCCTCTTTTCCTATGCTTTCAGGGCAATTCCAGTCTACCCCCTGCAATCGTTTTCCTGAAATTCTGCCCTGCTTTCAAGTGCCCTTCGCAGTCTTACTTCAATATATTTTTGGAGGATAGCTGTCATTTATAACTCTGTAGGTTTGTGAATTACAGTGCCCCTGAGCTCCTTTCTTCAACTCCCTTTCTTGTGAGCTGGGCACAAAACCGCAGGATTGCTTCAGGCCCTAATCTGTTTTCAGCAGGGCACGCTGAGCCTTTGTTTAATTCCTCTTCCTGGTGGGAAATGAGCGTTACATTTGCCCGTGCAGACACCTACAGCTAGTCTCTCATTGGTTCTCCCTATTCCTGTTCATCTTGCACAGAAATTGCAAGCTGTGCCAAACAGGAGGTTAAAGGCACTGACTCTCCAAGTGGGGAGAGTGTTAATAAAGCATCTGGAATGGTGAAGCCGAGGACCAGGATACGAAAACTGAGATGCATTTTAAATCGTTTCCCAATCACACGGTGGACCATAATGTGGGGTTCCCTTGCATGTTTTAGCTAGAGGAAGAATGCCTTGAATCTGGCGAGTTGGGACCCATGGAATGGGTACCAGGCAGTATGACTTCAAAGGGTCTGCATTTGCTCACCGAAACTCACCAATGCTATCAGCCTGAACTGTCCAGCCTTATGTCTCAACCAGCTCTGGGTGTAGATGTGGTCAATCACGGTTGCATCACATGCACTGAGTGAATTATTTAAGAATTGCTCTCTATTTCACTGTCTTTGTGTTTTGTTTTCGAAATTTATTTTGATAATGGGATTTATCGGATTTTCACTGCTGTGTTTCGGCCGCTGTACACACGCTTGTTTCTCTTACAGAGACATATATATCCATGGGTTTTAAGATTCTTCCTAGTCAGGTATATTCCTAGGCGTTGAATATGTGGTGTTGGGTCCATTTCGTTGAGCAAGGAGTAGGTCATGTGTATTACATTTTTGGCTTACTGAAAGTTATCTGTGCTAATTTCAGTCTCTGGTTTTATGCAGCACCCCAAGGCACCTTTTCCCATAAGCAAGCACTAGTTGGTTTTCTAAATTTGTGACCCTGTTCTGTTTTGTAATTCAGTTCATGTGTAGTCAAGTTTACATTCCGTGTATTAGTGATATCTTATGATGTTTCTTTTTCTGTGTGACGTAGTTCACGTAGAATCACCGTACCTGCATCCACTCACTATGCCGCTACGGGCCTGATGACACAGATTTCATTTCTGAGTGATATTGCATTGTACGTACGTGCCACAACTTCTTTATCCATTTTTTGCTTTCTGGGATATTTACCTAATACTGTAGACGAGCTTCTTGTGAACACTGCCGTCCCAAATATTGGGGTGGCTCTCTGTTTTTGATTTTAATTTCCGTAAGCTATAGGACCATAAGTGGAAGTGCCATAGGCTGTGTTGCTTTGTTTATTACGTGTTGCAGGAAACACCATACACTTCTCCAGGGTGGCTGCTGGCAATTTACATCCTGTCAATCAGCATAACAAGGCTCCCTGTTCTCCATATCCTGTCCTACCTTTCCGGATTTTCACTTTTTTCAGATGGCCCTTTTGCCCGGGGGGCAGTGAGACTTCATTGTAGTGCAGATTTCAATCACAGGCTTGCTTGGTTGGCCAAAAAGTGCGTATGCGTTTTTTCCTGAATATATTCAGGAAAAAACGCATACGCCCTTTTTGGCCAAGTGCATCATTGTCGACGTTGTGCCTGTTTTCCTATGCTTTCAGGGCAATTCCAGTGTACCCCCTGCAATCGTTTTCCTGAAATTCTGCCCCGCTTTCAAGTCCCCTTCGCAGGCTTACTTCAATATACTTTTGGAAGATAGCTGTCATTTATAACTCTGCAGGTTTGTGAATTAGAGTGCCCCTGAGCTCCTTTCTTCAACTCGCTTTCTTGTGAGCTGGGCACAAAACCGCAGGATTGCTTCAGGCCCTAATCTGTTTTCAGCAGGGCACGCTGAGCCTTTGTTTAATTCCTCTTCCTGGTGGGAAATGAGCGTTACATTTGCCCGTGCAGACACCTACAGCTAGTCTCTCATTGGTTCTCCCTATTCCTGTTCATCTTGCACAGAAATTGCAAGCTGTGCCAAACAGGAGGTTAAAGGCACTGACTCTCCAAGCGGGGAGAGTGTTAGTAAAGCATCTGGAATGGTGAAGCCGAGGACCAGGATACGAAAACTGAGATGCATTTTAAATCGTTTCCCAATCACACGGTGGACCATAATGTGGGTTTCCCATGCATGTTTTAGCTGGAGGAAGAATGCCTTGAACCTGGAGAGATGGGACCCATGGAATGGGTACCATGCAGTGTGACTTCAAAGGGTCTGCATTTGCTCACCAAAACTCACCAATGCTATCAGCCTGAACTGTCCAGCCTTATGTCTCAACCAGCTCTGGGTGTAGATGTGGTCAATCCCGGTTGCATCACATGCCCTGAGTGAATTATTTAAGAATTGCTCTCTATTTCACTGTCTTTGTGTTTTGTTTTCGAAATTTATTTTGATAATGGGATTTATCGGATTTTCACTGCTGTGTTTCGGCCGCTGTACACACGCTTGATTCCCTTACAGAGACATATATATCCATGGGTTTTAAGATACTTCCTAGTCAGGTATATTCCTAGGCGTTGAATATGTGGTGTTGGGTCCATTTCGTTGAGCAAGGAGTAGGTCTTGTCTATTACATATTTGGCTTATGGAAAGTTATCTGTGCTAATTTCAGTCTCTGGTTTTATGCAGCACCCCAAGGCACCTTTTCCCATAAGCAAGCACTAGTTGGTTTTCTAAATTTGAGACCCTGTTCTGTTTTGTAATTCAGTTCATGTGTAGTCAAGTTTACATTCCGTGTATTAGTGATATCTTATGATGTTTCCTTTTCTGTGTGACGTAGTTCACGTAGAATTACCGTACCTGCATCCACTCACTATGCCGCTACGGGCCTGATGACACAGATTTCATTGCTGAGTGATATTGCATTGTACGTACGTGCCACAACTTCTTTATCCATTTTTTGCTTTCTGGGATATTTACCTGATACTGTAGACGAGCTACTTGTGAACACAGCCGTCCTAAATATTGGGGTGGCTGTCTGTTTTTGATTTTAATTTCCGTAAGCTATAGGACCATAAGTGGAAGTGCCATAGGCTGTGTTGCTTTGTTTCTTATGTGTTTCAGGAAACACCATACACTTCTCCAGGGTGGCTGCTGGCAATTTACATCCTGCCAATCAGCATAACAAGGCTCCCTGTTCTCCATATCCTGTCCTACCTTTCTGGATTTTACACTTTTTTCAGATGGCCCTTTTGCCCGGGGGGCAGTGCGACTTCATTGTAGTGCAGATTTCCTTTACAGGTTTGCTTGGTTGGCCAAAAAGGGCGTATGCGTTTTTTCCTGAATATATTCAGGAAAAAACGCATACGCCCTTTTTGGCCAAGTGCATCATTGTCGAAATTCTGCCTCTTTTCCTATGCTTTCAGGGCAATTCCTGTCTACCCCCTGCAATCGTTTTCCTGAAATTCTGCCCCGCATTCAAGTCCCCTTCGCAGGCTTACTTCGATATATTTTTGGAGGATAGCTGTCATTTATAACTCTGCAGGTTTGTGAATTACAGTGCCCCTGAGCTCCTTTCTTCAACTCGCTTTCTTGTGAGCTGGGCACAAACCTGCAGGATTGCTTCAGGCCCTAATCTGTTTCCGGCAGGGCATGCTGAGCCTTTGGTTAATTCCACTTCCTGGTGGGAAATGAGCATTACATTTGCCCGTGCAGACACCTACAGCTAGTCTCTCATTGGTTCTCCCTTTTCCTGTTCATCTTGCACAGAAATTGCAAGCTGTGCCAAACAGGAGGTTAAAGGCACTGACTTTCCAAGCAGGGAGAGTGTTCGTAATGCATCTGGAATGGTGAACCCGAGGACCAGGATACGAAAACTGAGATGCATTTTAAATCGTTTCCCAATCACACGGTGGACCATACTGTGGGTTTCCCATGCATGTTTTATCTGGAGGAAGAATCGCTTGAACCTGAAGAGTTGGGACCCATGGAATAGGTACCATGCAGTATGACTTCAAAGGGACTGCATTTGCTCACCGAAACTCACCAATGCTATCAGCCTGAACTGTCCAGCCTTATGTCTCAACCAGCTCTGGGTGTAGATGTGGTCAATCCCGGTTGCATCACATGCCCTGAGTGAATTATTTAAGAATTGCTCTCTATTTAACTGTCTTTGTGTTTTGTTTTCGAAATTTATTTTGATAATGGGATTTATCGGATTTTCACTGCTGCGTTTCGGCCGCTGTACACACGCTTGATTCTCTTACGGAGACATATATATCCATGGGTTTTAAGATTCTTCCTAGTCAGGTATATTCCTAGGCGTTGAATATGTGGTGTTGAGTCCATTTCGTTGAGCAAGGAGTAGGTCTTCTCTATTACATATTTGGCTTATGGAATGTTATCTGTGCTAATTTCCGTCTCTGGTTTTATGCAGCGCCCCAACGCAACTTTCCCCATAAGCAAGCACTAGTTGGTTTTCTAAATTTGAGACCCTGTTCTGTTTTGTAATTCAGTTCATGTGTAGTCAAGTTTACATTCCGTGTATTAGTGATATCTTATGATGTTTCTTTTTCTGTGTGACGTAGTTCACGTAGAATCACCATACCTGCATCCACTCACTATGCCGCTACGGTCCTGATGACACAGATTTCATTGCTGAGTGATATTGCATTGTACGTACGTGCCACAACTTCTTTATCCATTTTTTGCTTTCTGGGATATTTACCTGATACTGTAGACGAGCTTCTTGTGAACCCAGCCGTCCCAAATACTGGGGTGGCTGTCTGTTTTTTATTTTAATTTCCTT